>NC_060138.1:738516734-738823567 GCF_021461385.2 Schistocerca piceifrons
TTGAAGCTATTTACAGTCCCATGTCAGTTTACATAGTAAGATGGCGTCGAAGGTAAAAGTTCGAAATGTGTCTCTCCACAAAAACGTAAATTTTGCGACAAAAAAGAAATCGTGTGAAAACTGCAAGGGCGAAATTACGAAGCTAAATGAACGAATTAGTAGCCTACAGTTCATAATAAATGCCCTGAAAATGGATATTACTAAAATTCAAGAAAGAAAAACCGAAGTGAACACGCCACGTTTTCGGCAAGATAATTTGACAGTTTCCGAAAAGTGGACAAAGGTGAAGTGCAGTGGCCGCAAACAAAAAGTACAAGATCAAGGGAATTGTGAAATAAATGTAAACTTCGTGCACGACAACTTATTTCAAGTACTTTCCACAACAGATTGTGGAAGTGCAGTGTTTAGTAATAGTGCTCATGAACCATGTGAAAAGCAAAAGGATCTTGTAGATAAGCCAGAGCAAAAGAATTCGTTGACGCAGAAAAATAAGAAATCCGACGCAAATTTAGTAAACAAACATCTGCCGACCTTATGTAGTTCTGATGGATTACCGGCTTGTGTGAAAAAGAAAGAGGAAATAAACAGCTCAGTTAGGCCTACATTTTGTAGCTCCAAAACAATTACAAAAATCGAAATATATTCAGACAGCCAAGGGCGAAACATAGCTACTGACTTTCGTAATAAAAGCAATGTGAACTTAACTTCCATGGTGAAACCAGGTGCGAAATTCTGCCACGAAAAAATTCCCACATTAAGCAACAAAGACTTTGCCGTTTTCCTAGCGGGAACAAACGACGTCGCAAGAAACGAAAAACAAGATCTGTTGCTTTCACTAAAAAGGCGACTGTATGAACTAAGATGTACTAACGTCATTGTATTTTCAGTACCACATCGTCATGACCTAGCGGAATGGTCCTGCGTTAACAAAGAAGTGGAAAGTGCAAATAGTGAGATGAAACAGATATACAAACGATTCGAAAATGTGACTTTCATTGATATAAGCAAACTAGGAAGGAGATTCCATACTAGACATGGTTTCCACTTAAATAGATTAGGAAAAAATTTCGTAATTGCAAAAACAATAGAAATAGTAAATGCCAAAACGAAAGTAAGTTGTGACACTTCAAACGTAATTCCCCTCAAGGACAAAACCCACAAACTACTTGGTGAATCTGAAAATGAAGCATCATCACTACAAGACAAGTGTGATGTTCTGACATTGCAAGAAAACACCCCAAGTACTAGCAGTTCACAAGGAAGCATATCAATAACAACAGAACCAACACCTGAAGTATCAGAAACAGATACACCATCACCAACAGCAACAACAGAAATGACAGCATGAATGACACCGGGAGCTACACCAGCAGCAGCAGCAGCAAGCAACTCACCATATCCCAGTGAACGACCTACAAGGTGCAGAAAACCTGTCCTTCTGGAGGATTTTTGGTACCTCGCCAGGGCAAGGAACGGAGTATGACACCACAAAATCTAAATACAAATGTAACCAGTTCTCATCCTCATCACCTGCAGATTCTAAGCTTAAACATTCAGTGTCTTAGAAATAAATCATTAGAACTTGAGGTAGCTATGAACAGTGCAAATATTGACTGCATGTGCATTGTGGAGCATTGGTGCAGAAGTTTTGAACTAAGTAGCATTAATATTCATCCGTTTAAGTTGGCAAGCCAATATTGTAGAAAAAATACCAAAAATGGAGGTGTATGTATATTTACCAAACCAAGTATCAGCTATAAAAGAAGGTGTGAAGCTGAATCATTGAGTGTGGAAAATCATTTTGAAGCTGCAGCTGTGCAGTTGAATGAAATACAGGGAAAAGTCATAGTCATAGCAATATACAGACCACCTACTGGTGATGCAGACATATTCTTTAACCAATTAGAAATATTGCTTAACACTCTGTTCACCGATAGAGCCACTGTAGTTGTGCGTGGGGACTTCAATATTAATCTTATGAGTGAAAGTAGGCTAAAAGATAAGTTCCTAAATCTGTTATGTAGTTTCAACCTGCTTCCACACATACACACACCCACAAGAATAACAAATAATACAGTCAGTCTTATTGATAATATATTTTCAAATGTAGGACGCACAGAAGTTGAAGTGACAAATACTGATTTGGGATTATCAGACCACAATGTTCTTGTCCTCAAATTCCCTTCAAGGCCACTGAAAGAGAGAAAAACACACTTCATGTATAAAAGAAATTTTTCTACAGAGAACTGTGTAGAATTCATAAATATGCTAACTAATGAGGCTTGGGCAGAAGTACTATCCCTAACAAATACAAATGATGCATATAACACATTTTCTTCCATTTTCATGGGATATTTTGAAATGTGTTTTCCAAAAAATCTGTCAAAAATCAGGTCACATGGTAATACAAAGCCAAGTTCTTGTTTGATCACAGCAGGCATCAAAACTTCCTGTGGAACTCTAAAGAGACTAATTTCCAAAATGAAAACATCCACAGACCCACAATTCATAGAATATGTCAGGAATTACAAGAGGGTATATAGAAAAGTAATTGCTAAAGCAAAATTCATGAGTAATGATAGTTTTATAAGACAGTCTGAAAACAAATCAAAAGCCATATGGGGTATTGTGAAGACTGAAAGGGGGAAGAGTTGTGAAAACCAGGACATTAGCCTCAAAAATTTAAAAAAATGTCAATATTAATAAACAAGATTTGCCAAATTATATTAACAATTATTTCATAAATGCAACAACTTCATTAAGCTTAAAATTTACAAATGAAGAAAAACCTGAATATCCAAAAACAGCTTGTAGGATGAGGGTAGAGCCAACAAATGAGGGTGAAGTGTTGAAAGTGATACAAAGCTTGAAACCCAAAATGTCGGCTGGCATAGATGAGGTGCCTGTGTCAATCATAACAAGGACAGCACCACAAATCGCAAAGCCCTTTGCACACATAGCCAATTTATCATTCAGTGAAGGACCTTTTCCAGAACGGCTGAAAATTTCAAAAGTGAAGCCATTATTTAAAAACAGCGACAAGTATAAGGTAGAAAACTATCGCCAAATATCTCTCCTCCCTGCATTTTCAAAAATATTAGAAAAACTGATGAAGCACCGAATCAACACATATCTAAACGACCATAATTTACTTAACAGAAATCAGCATGGCTTCCAAGCACGTAAAAATACCGAAACAGCAGTAATGTGCTACACTGAACAAATAATCAAAAATCTGGAAAAAGATTATAGTGTAGTAGGAGTAAATTTAGACCTCTCCAAAGCTTTTGACACGGTGAACCAGGACATTCTCCTAGAAAAATTGGAATCGTTGGGTATACATGGGATAGGAAAAAAATGGTTTGAATCATACCTAAAAAACAGAACACAGGTTGTAGGACTGACATCAACTTACTCCAACCACAAAATAAATTCAGTATCAGAGGCAAAAAATGTAGAAATAGGAGTACCACAAGGCAGCATCTTAGGGCCCCTATTGTTTCTTGTCTATATAAATGATTTTCACACCTCAGATGATGCAGCCAAAGCAATAATATTTGCAGATGATACTAGTGTGATAATAAGTGCACCAAAGCAGTTGCTACCAACAACTGCTGATAAAGTACTAAATCACATCCACTCTTGGCTCAATGCAAACAGGTTGACATTGAATGTAAATAAAACAAATTATATGCAGTTTGGGAAAAGATGTCAAAATGTAAATCTTGATCTGGTGTGGGGTGACAAAGCCTTAGACAGAGTGACATCCACAAAATTGCTGGGGATTCATGTTGATGAAAACTTAAATTTTAATGACCACGTAATAAAACTTGCACAGAAACTTAATTCAGCCTGTTTTGCTCTCAGAATTATTGCAAATGTTTGACCTCAGAGGGTGCCAGAATGGCATATTTCGGCTATTTTCAATCTCTTGCCACATACGGAATAATATTTTGGGGTTCCACAACAGGGCGCCTAAACAAATGTTTTTGTTGCAGAAGAGGGCCATCCGAATAATAAGTCACAGTCATCCACAGACACACTGCAAACCCATATTCAAAAAGCTTAGAATACTTACTATACCATCATTATACATATACAAATGGGTATTGTATGTCAGGACCCATATTGCAGGTTTTCAGACAAATGCCGACTTTCATAACTACAATACCCATAATAGCGCAGCACTCCATACTCAGCGAACAAGAAGAACGAATACACAAAGGCATGTGAGCCATATCGGTGCAAAACTGTACAACGCACTGCCAGTCAACATCAGGAAGTTAGAATATGATGACAAATTTAAAACAGAATTTAAAAAATTTCTAGTAGAACAATGTTTTTATTGTGTAAATGACTATGTAGCTCAATAAATATTTTCTGATGATATTTATAAAGGCAAAATGGAAAATACTCAATATGTAGGCCCTACCTAATCATTCATTACCTAATCATTCATTACATTACATACTTAAAGGACAGCTGTTGAGTGATGTAAATATATACTTAAGCAGTGTGGTGTATATAAGGACTTGCCGTTTAGGGAGGACAAAACTAAAGCCTTATGAAAAACAGACTATGCATTTAAAATAACAAGCGGGGATGTATATAGGCTATATTACTTACATTGTATTATTATTAACCTCATTGTATTATTTTGTTTTGTACTTTTTTACGTATATATTGTTTGTGTCCATTTCTTTGAAATGGCTTGACAACATCCATACAATATTCATTGTCAACGGATGGATAAATAAAATAAATAAATAATAAATACATTGTCCATTGTCAAGCCATGATAAAGAGGCTCCACACAGGAGTTGATATTTGGAGGAAAAAGCTAAGAAAGCAGATACTGTAGTATACCATTTAAAAAAAAGTTCATTGAAATTTTACTTATCGTTTGACGACTTCCCGCATTTTGCTTCTCTGGCAGCTCTGAAATAGCAAATGGTCAGCTTTAATTGGCAATTAGGGTGTTGGAAGTGCAGGCAGATCACATTTAGTTCAGGTTTTTAAGATTCCAGCTTTCACAATGAGTCTTTTAGCCACTTATCTTGCCAACGAGAGACCAGTTTATATTTTAGAGATTTAGTGAGTGTTTTGATCCTCATTTTAGATAAAAGCAATTACAATTATCACACATAAGAGAGTAAAAGGTACTGTACCTAAGTATATATGACACTTTTGTTAAGATACTGCAGAATTAAATTTGAGAGAAGTGAGATCCGAATCCCTGTGCTGCCATCTTGATTTGTGTTTTCCATGGTGTTACATGAATCACTTGACGAGGCTGCCAAAAAGGTTTCTTCAGTGAAGTCATTGACCAGATGATCTCCTCAGTCTTTTACAATCTGAAATACTATTCCATCTCTAATGATCTGTCACCAGGGTGCTGAATTTTTTAACATTCGTTTCTTCCTCATGATACTGATACCTTAGAATGGCTTAGTTGTTGACATGGGGAACAGTGCGAGAGCAGATATGTTTCAGTTTTGTAAAGCTTTTGTCTGAGCACATCTAGATCATTGGGTGCCAGATGAACAGAGCAGTAAGACTAACATGCATGAAGAAGCTTGGTGAATATCTCACAACATCTGGTTTACACAACAACCTCAGCTTCAACTTCAATGAAAATGTGATTACATGCAGCATCTAATGTTGGGGCATCTGAATTTGAAAGGGATGGGCAAGTGAAGGGGATAGGAAGTAAAAAATATTATGACAAGAGGTAATGAAGAGATGTGGAAAATTTCAACTTTCAGTTTCACTATCAGTTCACTGACAATTAGCTGAATATATCAAAACTACTACTACTTCAGCTACGAATTTTCATTCCAACAACTATGAGCTTCAGATGCCACAACATATCCATACCTGAGGTAGTTGCTCATGAAGCATGATTCACGTTCTTGGTCCAGTAGAAATTGCTCAAGCACGCACTTTTTCTCAAGCAGAGACTGCTGAACATACACTGAAGAAAGAAAATTCAGGTACTCAGGGTAAGTAAGACTGTGTACATCATGCTGCAAGAACAGAAAATCATACAGCCTGCAGTACTGGTGACATGCAGATCACCTGAAACTGCACGTCTCCCAGACCACTACAAACAATAATACATAACAGAAGAAAATGAAGCCAACAGTCAGAGATAAAAGTGTTAAAAAATTGAGTGTAAAAGTCAGTGGAGTGTTAGCAACAGCAGCCTCCTCCTCTCCACAAACAGAGTTATTATCAAAGAAGCAAAAACCGAGAAAAACAAGTCATAAGTCATGAGATAGTGCAGCATTGGTTTTCTCTGAAAGGTCTGATGATGACATTCTTCATGACCACATTGAAAATTAGGTTTGCCTGGACAATTATCCGGTGCCTCACATAAATTCTCCCCTTAATGGAAAGGCAGTGAGAAAGAAATGGAGAAGACTCACCAATAAATGGCTTCTATATTCCCATGGAATATTAATGAAATCATGGTTCCTGTGATTGTATTAAAACACTTGTAACAACAAGGACTCTGTTTTCATATCTCCAGAAAACGCATGTTGAAGCCTCTGTACTAAATGGACATAGTCTCCTATAGAAACGACGTCCTCCATGGGCAGATGATTAAAGGTGGTTTGACTCCTCAGCACTCTCATGCAAGCAACTGCTGTTAGTGTTTGAATTTAGTTACATCTATGAAATTAAGTAGTGCCCAAAAGAACCTCACCAAAATTGATGCTGAGCAAGGATAAGTGGACATTGTATAGACAATGGTTGCATTTTCAAATCGTAATATGACTGACGCATCAAGATACTGATGCAGTCATTCTGAAGGCTTTAGATGACCTGTAAAGACTTTTGTCCTTGGAGGGATAGATTCAGCTGATTCTCATGCCATTAAGTAGCATTTCCAGCCAAGAACTGCAGTTTTCTTCAATTGCTAAGACACCAGGATGGATTTTAATGTGTGACAGGTAACTGATCAATTGAATTCTCAAAAAAAAAAAAAAAAAAAGCCATAAGCCATGAGATCATGCAGCACTGGTTTGCTCTGGAAGGTCTGATGATGAACTACATACAGGGTTATTACAAATGATTGAAGCGATTTCACAGCTCTACAATAACTTTATTATTTGAGATATTTTCACAATGCTTTGCACACACATACAAAAACTCAAAAAGTTTTTTTAGGCATTCACAAATGTTCGATATGTGCCCCTTTGGTGATTTGGCCAACATCAAGCCGATAATCCAAGTTCCTCCCACACTCTCGACGCAGCATGTCCCCATCAATGAGTTCAAAAGCATCGTTGATGCGAGCTCGCAGTTCTGGCACGTTTCTTGGTAGAGGAGGTTTAAACACTGAATCTTTCACATAACCCCACAGAAAGAAATCGCATGGAGTTAAGTCGGGAGAGTGTGGAGGCCATGACATGAATTGCTGATCACGATCTCCACCACGACCGATCCATCGGTTTTCCAATCTCCTGTTTAAGAAATGCCGAACATCATGATGGAAGTGCGGTAGAGCACCATCCTGTTGAAAGATGAAGTCGGTGCTGTCGGTCTCCAGTTGTGGCATGAGCCAATTTTCCAGCATGTCCAGATACACTTGTCCTGTAACGTTTTTTTCGCAGAAGAAAAAGGGGCCCGTAAACTTTAAACCGTGAGATTGCACAAAACACGTTAACTTTTGGTGAATTGCGAATTTGCTGCACGAATGAGTGAGGATTCTCTACCGCCCAGATTCGCACATTCTGTCTGTTCACTTCACCATTAAGAAAAAATGTTGCTTCATCACTGAAAACAAGTTTTGCACTGAACGCATCCTCTTCCATGAGCTGTTGCAACCGCGCCGAAAATTCAAAGCGTTTGACATTGTCATCGGGTGTCAGGGCTTGTAGCAATTGTAAATGGTAAGGCTTCTGCTTTAGTCTTTTCCGTAAGATTTTCCAAACCGTCGGCTGTGGTACGTTTAGCTCCCTGCTTGCTTTATTCGTTGACTTCCGCGGGCTACGCGTGAAACTTACCCACATGCGTTCAACCGTTTCTTCGCTCACTGCAGGCCGATCCGTTGATTTCCCCTTACAGAGGCATCCAGAAGCTTTAAACTGCGCATACCATCGCCGAATGGAGTTAGCAGTTGGTGGATCTTTGTTGAACTTCATCCTGAAGTGTCGTTGCACTGTTATGACTGACTGATGTGAATGCATTTCAAGCACGACACACGCTTTCTTGGCTCCTGTCGCCATTTTGTCTCACTGCGCTCTTGAGCGCTCTGGCGGCAGAAACCTGAAGTGCGGCTTCAGACGAACAAAACTTTATGAGTTTTTCTACGTTTCTGTAGTGTGTCGTGACCATATGTCAATGAATGGAGCTACAGTGAATTTATGAAATCGCTTCAATCATTTGTAATAGCCCTGTATATTTGGGTTGATTTAGCCTGGCATTTGTTCATGGGGAATAATCACAGCAATTTCACCTGTAAGAATAGAGACTGTTCAAACCATGAGATGTGTATGTTGATATTCATTAAGTGCACTGACCACCATACTTTTAAGCACCTTGAACCCATCAACATCATGGTCGCCATCATTTGTGGCAGTAGCATGCTCTCTTAGGAGAATCTGCAACATATCACCACACAGTACAGTGGAGTATTGCCAGATATAATGTAAATGATGTGCCCTTGAATATCTTTATTTTATTCAAACAAGTAAAGGAGATTTAAACTAAAACCACTGAAAGAAATTCAGTTTCCTTATAGCAGGGTGACAACCTTGTCTGCTCTATGGTGTTCCCCAGTCATATCCTCAAGATCTTACTATATAGTTTAACAGTCTATGACACAGAGGTACACATGATGTTAAAGTGCACTGGAGCAGGCAGGATGTATTTGAACCATTAAATTTCTTGTTGCAGTCATTTACAGAGGAGGCAATATATGGCACGAAAAGCAATAAAGTGAACAGCCACCGCAAGTCTAGAGAGCAGCAAAGCTTGACCAGAATGTATACATATCTATCTACAGAATGGCGTAAGGCGTAACATGCCTTTTACTTCATAAATGGTTCCAGATATCAAAACGAGATTTCCCACAATTCATAGTATAATGAGGGGCTACGTTATGTTTTGTAGGGATAATTGCCTGGGCCCTGGTATCAACGGGGATATTGAAACTGTTACTTTTTTTTCTTTTTTAATGGAACCATATTTAATGGAATTGCTTTTAATGAAACTGTATTCATTATCTCTTGGAAAGACAATTACAAGGATTTAGCACTTGTTAATGTTGATATTGGTACCTTTTCCAAAAGAATCTGACAAATCTATTACAACTGAAAAGCAATACTGCCAGAATTGGCTTTTGGTTGTAAACACTGCCAAGCAGAATTCTCATGCCAAGCTCTGTCATTATATATGCCAAGACAGGCATGTGATACTAAGATGAAACATTTCCTTCGTGACATAGATACGGGGTCAGCTAAGATTTTTGTATGTAGAGCTCTGATACATATTAGCTTTTGGTGAATCAGACAGGGCTTAGGAAAACTATTTCAAATGTGTGTAGGTTTCCAGGTTTTTGTTAAAACAAACTACAGCTACATGAGGCAGTTTTCCCCATTGCTGCTTACTTGTCAGAGCTGAAACTGAAGTGTCAGTTCCTCATATTTCATAATGATAAACAGCCCTATTCACAAAAAAGAAACTACTGTATTAACAATATCATGAAAAGGCTAGATTGTTACTCATTGTAAAGATGACATGTTGAGTTGCAGACAGACACAATGAAAAGACTGTTACACATTGAATTTTTGCATGAAGATGCTCTCAGAATAGAAAACACGTACACATTCACACAAACAGACTCACCTCAAGCACACAAGGGTGCTATCTCTGGCAGCTGCAGCTCTTGTGTTGAATGAAAGCATCAATCCAGTGAGGTTTGGGGAATGGAGAGGGAGAGTAGAGCACTATCCGGTGGTGAGTAAGTATTAGATAGCAGCATGACAAGGGTGCCAGGTGTGGTGTCAGGAGGCTGTGGTGGAGGGAGGGGTGGACAGGGGGATGGAGAATGAGTGTAAAAGGAGAGGAACAAATAAGGGTAAAAGATCAGTGGGTGCATTGGCAGGGGGCAGAACACAATTGAGGGTGAGAGGATTTGAATTGGGAGGAAGTGATAGGACAGAGAGGGCAGGAACTGTTGGGTGGAGGATGTGGGGACAATAGGTTACTGCAGATTGAGGCCAGAATAATTTCAGGAGCCAAGAATGTGTTGTAAGGATAACTCCCATCTGTGCAGTTCAGAACTGTTGATGATGGAAGGTGGTCTAGATGGCCTGGGTTACAAAATAGCCATTGAAATCCAGTGTGTTATGTTGAGGTAGATGTTGTACAGGGTTGTCCACTTTGTTCTTGGCCACAGTTTGGTGGTGGCCATTCATACTGGCAGACAGTTAGTTGCTAATCAGACAAATATAAAAAACTGTGCAGTGATTGCAACAGAGTTGATATTTGACATGGGCGCTTTCACAGGAGGCCTGGCCCCTGGTGAGATAGGATTAACTGGGGAAATAATAATAATAATAATAATAATAATAATAATAATAATAATAATAATATGTGACCTATCTGCTTGGAGACAACTGAATGCTTCATAAAACCAAAAATCTGCTATTGGATAAATTTATCTGTAGATACTACTTGAAACTGTAATACTGTAATTTGGTGGAACATACTTTAAACAAACTAAATATTTTATTCAAAATGACTGATGACTTGTCAGCCACAAAATAAATACTTTTCTCAGTAAAACTTAGTTTTGCAGTTTACTTAAGTATGTTCTCAAATTTTTTACCATTTACTACAAGGCACATATGCAACCACTGCTCAAGAGATAAATAGATGAAAGTAAATTGAATGATATTCCATTGCATACTGTGGCAATTTGATGGTGCATATTGTCTGGTGTAGTTGGGGCTTCAAGATACTCTGCATCTTTTAGTGTTGCCCTTAGAAAGAAGTGAAGAAGAACTGGCCATTGTACTGCAACTTTCCATCCTAACCAACAGTCAGTGCACTGGGCAGCCACTGTGTTGAAGCCACATGCACTCTTGCTTATTTGGTGGTAGAATGTTCATAAGAAAATGTGTATATGTTTTTCTGTTTAACACCCTTGGGATCAAGTAAGGTATCACAGTGGAATTTCCTTGGATGTCACACAATTTGTTTACTCTCCATGGTCATTGGTATTGTACCTGATGAAGAAGGTGGCATGGATTGCATGCTGTTCGGTAGCCCAAAATACATAAATTTACATTAACATGATTAGTAAAAGTTGTTTCGTCGGTAAAGAGTGTGCATTGGATTATGTAGTGTCATCATCCTGGTGCTGCAGAGCAAACATATAAAATTTTATATGATGTACAAAGTCACACCCTCCAAGTAGCTGATGGAATGACAGATGATAAGGGTGGAATTCATGGCACACAAGATGCAAATTACATTTGCCTGGCTGATATTACAATCCTTGGCAATTTGTCTAGTGCCACCACACAGACTGAAAAGCATTGTAACCAGGACAGCTTCTTCAAGCACTCTGTCAGTTGCAGTCTTCATCCTCGTGACACCGAAGCTACTTACTTGCACTATTGACCCAATAATTCATGCAAGTGCCTGGCACTAAGAACAGCAACTATCAGGATAGACATCCCTATAGTGCCATACTGATTCAACAACATTTCTTTGACACTCACCATATAAAAGTAACGTGTCTAACTTTTTCTGATTGGTGTACATGACTGTGTGCAAGAAATATTGAAGCAGAAATGACCTACTGCTAGCTCTGTTAGTTCTGCAATGCAGACATGTAAACAGTTGAAAGGCTAGATACGTAGCCCGACATGAATGTGTTTTTTGTGAAGAATTTCAACCTCAAAATTAACAAGAATTGTATAAATGTACTCACCTTTTCAAAACTTTCGGATGCCATTAAAAAAAGTATATCATTCTGTTTAAAAAAATCATAATTGTTTGAATATCAGTTGGCTCATAATTTAAGGCTATTTATGACATAACAAAAGTGTGTGCCTCTTAGCCCCTTGCCAAAAACCTTGTTTATATATCTCAAATAGTTCTGTCTTATGTAACACATCCTGTATTATCTACACACATTATAAATTAGTCTCTCCATGTTTGTTAGTATCTGAAGGCAAATCTCAGGATCTGCTGTGGGGCTTTTGATACAGTATTCACTGTTAGAAAACTGATTCACAAGAATGGTTTGTATATAAAATTTATTACTTCTATACCAGATAAGTTGTCAGTTGATACGTAGTGCTATCTGTGTCACCAGTAATAAAAATTTGAGGAAATTTTATTACAAGTTATGTTTGCTCATCAGACATAAGTACTAATTTCTTAACCTGACAGTTTGTGAAGGTTGTATAGGTAGATACAGGATGGGCCTGTTAAGAGATGACACCCGAGACATATATAGAATGAGAAAGCATGTTGAGATGCATCTTTTACATGGTTATAGGATACAGTGTGACAAATTTTCTGATGGATCCAGAATAATTTTTACTGTTATAGCAACTGAATTACGACACAGAATTTTTTGTTTTTAAGTAGACAATTATATCTTTTACTGTGCCATTTGAAGGGTGGAACTTCATAAAATAGTAAAAAGATAGCATTGCTATGAACAACTATCCCATCATCAGGAAAAGAGATCCAACAAATGTTGCTGTACTGCTTGGAAGGTTCTCTGGTATTGTGTTGGATCGTATTGTGTAAAGTGCACAGTATTTGGGTGAGGCAGCTGCTCATCATCTTCAGGTGCAAATGGGGATACCTGTTGTGGCTGACCAATTTACACACTGATTCATTAGAAAAGTACAGGTGCCAAGAGGTGATGCTGTAATGTCATCACAGGAGAGAGTGACATCAGAGAGCCCTGCCAGAGAAACAAGCCACTGATTCAGCATGTGCAGTACAAGGGCATTCGGCTGCAAGCCACAGACTCTGTTCAAAGTGAATGGGCAAGACGTTGGTGCCTGGCTTAGCTTTCCTGGTTTCAATATCCCATCAGTGTTATCTCACTGAATTTGTTTATCTGTAGCTGATGACTCCTTAATGCTGGTTCCATTCCAGTTCATAGGTATGAATGAGAAAATCTTGATCTTTCCATAGTTCATGCCATGTCCTATATCAAGACAGTGCTCAGAAATGGCAGATTTTTCTTGATGACCTAGACTGATGTTCCATCAAACTCTTGGATGAGCCTAGACAAAGGAACCATTCTGGCCCTGAACAGAGAACTGAATTTTGCCCTTATGAATTACAAGCTACCTAACAAGGATGAAAAGGAACCAGGTGTTGTTGACAGGGTAAGACTTGCCAAAAGTCAGATATTAGCCACAGTTAAGTCTACTAAGCAAAAAAAAAAAAAAAATCAGTGGAGCAGAGAGAGAGGAATTCTGTGATTTGTAGAGAGATGAAGATCTGGTTGTGCTTCTGGATGAAATGCCAGGGCGATTCCTGATGCTTCAGAGTATCATAACAAAGTGTCATTTCTGTCAAGGATAATATGTACAAATGCCTAAAATGTGTCCCTAGTGTGTCAGAAAGCAGACAAGCAGCAGATCTGCTGAAGAATTGAGGTGGAAAGATGCCAAAGGAGGTGACACATTAAATTCTGTGAAAAGTAATGTCAAAATTTATAGATTATAATTATTTCTGTAAATGTTTCATTCTAAAACTTTATATTTCTATTAGCATTAAGGTTTTATTTCTCTTTCCAAAAATGTAACATTATTCAACCAATGGTATTACTGTTATCAGCACGTTTCTGATGAGGCACTGCACTTAGCCTTATCAACCTCTAAGCAAAAATGTTGAACTAAAAAAGAAAGTCAGTTCATCAGTGTATTGCAGGAAATTCTTACAATGTTAATACAATAATAGTACAAGAAGTGAAAAGTATTAGCACAGCAATGTATTTTAGGAAATACTTGAAATAATAGATGTTAAGCAACAATGTTTCCTTTCTACGTATCAGAAGGTATTTTATTCTTGATCAAAATCAGTAAAATAAATGTTATCTGGTGCCTCACAGTCTAGGTTTTCTTCATCGTTACCATTCCCTTTGTCATGCTTTTTTCCCCCTCTGTTCCTTTCTATCCTGCCTTTGCTACATATTTTAGCTCTTTGTAGAATGAATTTGTTATGGACAGGGAGAAGGAGAGGAGGAGGAATCCAGAAGCTTTAGAAGACTGTTGTATTTTGCTAAATAGATACGATTCGGTATGATTTTTTGCTCAAGTTCTGGAGATCTTTGAAACCATCTGCACAATGTTTTCTAAGGTTTAAAATCTTTTTTGGCAAAAGCCACTGGCGCACTGAGATAGTCTTCATAAAAGTGAAGTAAAAGTATCTTTCTTTTCTGGTCAAAACCATGTCATCTTTTGTATTCTGAGTACTTTTGATCCAAGGTATTTGTCTGAAGAGTCTTCCAATTTGAAGAAGGAACTCCACATATCAGCTACTAGAAATTTGCAGCTGGCCTTTACTACAAGTCTTTGTCAGTGTTGTGGGACAAACATCTTTTGAAATGTTTTCTTTGCATTTTCAACAACAACAAAATCTTAGTAACACTCCATAAATGAATGACCTTGTACAAAAAAGCCGTGATCAACACACTCATTCTGGGTATTGACTTCAATATAAGAACAATACCTGATCATTACAGCACTCTTATTTTGTCCTCCACAATTATCGATAAATGCAACAATGCATTTGATGGTAGATGCAAAGTTTTCAATATATTTTAATAAGCAGGTTGCAATTTCCTGGTGACCTTGCTCAGCTTGACCTTTGTGCCACATGAACATTGTGACCATAGAAGTTTTTAAATCGTGGATGCAAAAATTGTATGTCCACAACTGTCTGCAGTAAAACACCAACTACAAGCAAGTACTGGGGTTGGGAAGTTTTCTTGAAATCAAAGCATGTAACTGCAGTAGTCTCTTCATCTCTAAAATACTCAACTGCATTAGATTTTGCCTGCTTTGTAGTTTCTACATTCCCCAGTTGTGATCCCCTTTTGAACTCTGAGTGCACTAACATTTTCATTGCCATTCTTCTTCAGGTTTTCCAGTCTGTCACAAGTCATACACAAATCAGAGTGAGGCTAAGAACTTGAGATCAAAATGGTTTGCAAATATATACTTATAAATGGAATCTTTACAGGTTCAGCTCTTCTTGTTGTACAAAATTCTTTATACAGGTCAATAAATTTCCTAATATTTAAATTTGAAGAAAGAAACTTATTTGTCGGGTGTCTTGCTCTGGTACAGCAACTCATATGCTTAGGGAAATTGTTGATGTGATGTGGTCTTTTAGTAAATCAGTTAATTCCTGTGAGAGTTTATTGATTGACTCTTCCTTTCCTCTCTGGTCTTTATGTGAAACTATGGTGTTAGAGCCTTTTACTTTTTTTGATACAACATTGTCAATCCTCTAGTTAGACTAATACAAAGTTAAGTGAAAAATTCTTTACAAACACTTCCCCCACATATTTGTTTTTATTTATTTATCGGACCTACACTGATTAGGGCCATTAGGCCCTCTCTTGCATCGGACCAGCGTTTTCACACATACAAAACTTTTTTTTGCATCATAGTTACCTAAGAAATAACAGTTTTACTATGACAAATAGTATTAAAAAGATTTGAGTGTTTATAAAGTCAATGTAAGTAAATAATACTATGAACCAATAAAGTAAATACTGGCAGTACTAAGCACTTAATTTTCTGTCTTTTACTTTGTTTCTTTTTTTAATTCTTTTTTGGTCTTTCAGTGTGACTGAAGAATATTGAAAATGAGTTTACAAATCATGGTTACTCAGTTTCCAGTTATCATCAATAATCTCTTGCTACTTCATTTGAGGTACATTTATACTGCACTTGAATCTACATTCTTGAGGATTGTTTTTCAGTGTTTCACCAGCATGAAAACTTCCTCTCCTGTCTGTAGATTCTTTCCCAGAGTTTGTTTTCATGTGCTGTTGTTTGCTTTCACAAGTGTTCTCTTCTGAAGTGTCTTGTTCTGGAACAGTGATCTACTTTTGTTTTGGAAGAGTAAGCATCATCTGATGCAGTCTCATTGACTATCTCTTCATTATCAGTTGGCAAAAAAATTGCAGTAAAAGAAAACAGGTTAAGGTCACCCATGTTACATTAGCAGTCACTACTACATTAGGTCATAATAAAGAATTTAATATGTAGACTAGTAGTTTTTACTGTCATCCAAACATAAAAACAGTCATATATGTTTTGTCATTGCCACTGTCTAGAAATAAACAATAATCTGAGAAATTGAAAATTATTGTATTCATTAAATAAAGTTAAATTTGTGTGTGAACTTAAAAAGATATTTATTATTTACCATCAAATTACAAGTTATGTTCACCAGAAGAATCATTCACAACTTTCAATTTAAACTGCTTAATACCATTTAAACAACATTTTTAAAACCAAGCATCAAAAACTGTTTTTTTTTCCATCTGTATTCATTTGTAGTTCAATAAGAGTAACAGTCATGAAACTCTTTCAAAGTAAACATCACTGAATTGGCAGCACCTCACCACGACATTTGTGTAAACAGCTGTATTGTTAGAAAGCAATGGAGGTAAATGCGTCACACATGACTGTTGGCTTTCAGATGAAGTTTTACCCCCTGTTGGCTTCCAAGGATACCATTCCCCCCATACATCAACTTGTTGCCAGTACTTATCAGCACTGTTGAATTTTCACTTGTATTCTTTAGCCAAGATATTTTAATGTACTTTAACTTTATGAATCTGCACTTAACTCATATTTTTCAAATAGTGACTTATTCCCCTGGGCTTCTTGATGCCTCAGTTCTGGTCTCCCTGATGATGTCATGAAGAATTTCAGAGATCAAGATCCTAGACCTTCCAGGCTGTAAAGCTTACCAAAAATCCACAAAGATGATATTCCATTGGGACCTATTACTAGTGCCATTGGTTCCCCCATCAACAAGCTTGCCAATTATCTTATCAGGCTAATGACTTCCATAGTTGATCACTGAAAACATATTTAAAACTCTCAGATGTTCATTGACAAAATCATGCAAATCAGAGCTGATCCAAACAATATATTAATCAACCCAGATATGGTCACTTTGTTTATGAAAGTTCCTTCAGGGGGCATGTTTGTGACAGATTTAGGGTGCAGCCGTATGGTGCCAAAACTCTGAAGCACTTCACTAGTCACATCACAGCATGTATCGGAACATCTGGATCAGTGTAAAGTCAGAAGGAGAAGGAAAACTGCCATTTTTAGATGTTTTTCTTGTATGGCTCAGCCACTCAGTAGGCTGCAAGCTGACACACACTTATTTATATCTTAGTGCACAAAGGTTTCACCACTCTGCCAAGAAGAGAACTTGTTTTAAATATGTTAATATGAGAGTCACTCCATAACTACAGAGATAAGTTGGTCTGGAAGAAAAAGCATTTATTTTTGCAAAACATGTTGGTGCACTTCCTCCCAATCTTCTCAGAAAACTCCATGCTTTCCTACTCAAGTGGGTAAAGTCCATATTTTCGACTGTTTCTGCTCGTTTCTGCCTCCAAGACATGTCCAAGCTGGACAATAGTTCCATAGCTATCTCTGGGTCACCACTTTGCTGGATGTGTTGGTACAGTGTTTCACTTTCATCACTCCATCCTGGAACATATTCTTTTTGGTACCCTCTTGGTATACACTTTTTAGCTGTTGCTGTCACTGCACCAATGAAGCATTGATAGTTCTTATGTGATGGACGTATCCAGCGAAAGGTCTTATCCAGTTCTGTTGAAAACTTTGTCCAGTCAGCTTTCTGGAAATTTCATCGTGATCGTATGACAGGAACCATGCAGCCAATTTGTACTATTACAGGTCTGTGAGGAAAGGCATCTGTCACTTTCCTTGTGGCATTGATGGGAAAGCCACTTTCGTTACAGCTAACAAAGCATAAGTCAGGATTTGAATCCTTGCCCCAAGTGGCTGACCTAAAAATGCCTTGATCTTTGGCATCAAACACTAGATGAAGATCATTCTCTTCAATCCATTCTGCAAGCATGCTCCCATTTTCATCATTTTGAGAGTACTTTCAAAGTTTGTGGTGACTATTGAAGTCTCCTACATAAACTGCAGTCCCAAATGGCGATGAAATCGATATTGTCGTCCAGCAAAAATTTTGACAGATAGCTACACTTTGCCCTGCTAAAGCTTTCAGTATTCAGATGAAGGAGGCTGATAGTTGGTCCAATGTTTCTTGTTAATGTGCTCTAAAAAGAACTGTTTCTGCTGTTTAGTTGATACGTCATTGCCAGGAGATCCTATGGATAGTCTGGCTGCCTGTAATCACTGTTGCTCAATTAGCACCACCCAGGAGGCACGTGTAGGGTATTTTAAAGTTAAACCAATGGACAAGAGCAATGCTACCTCCCAGCATGCAGTGCACCAGCATGCAGAAAAAATTCTGAAGTAACACCAGACCAAATTGCTTCCCACATCATTACTACATCAAGAGTGCCTCCCGACAAGAAACATACAAGACATATCAGATGACAGCTTCATGACCCGAAAAAGATGGCATCTCTCTCATCTGATTATGCCCGTCCCTTCACAATTTCGTACATTGACTCTGGACTGAAGGATCTCAAACCTCTTAAGCTGCCTGGATTCGATGGTATCCATGCAGAATTCCTTATCCATATGGGAGGACAAGCTAAGAAATGGCTGGCAGAATTCTTCAATGACATCCTGCTGACTGGTTAATTTCCATTGTAGTTTAAAAAGATGAAGATAATATCTGTTCTGAAACCTGACAAACCCAGCAACATGGTAGAAAGCTATCGCCCCATTGCCCTACTTAGCTGTTGCTATAAGCCTTTTGAAAGGCTAGTGTATAACAGAATAAGCAGTGCTGTCCTAGAGAATGCTCAAGTTGATCAGGCAGGCTTCAGCCCAGGGCGGAGCTGCTGTGACCAAGTATTTTCTCTCACATCCCTCATAGAGTCAAGATACCAAATGAAGAAGAAAACATTTGTAGCATTTATTGGTCTAACTGCCGCCTTTCACACTGTGTGGAGGGAAGGCCTTATCTACAAATTTCTCAGCATCATACCCTGCAGAACAATGGCTCTACTAATTAACAGCATGCTAAGCAATCAGAAGTTCCAGGTAATCACTGGAAGCAACATAAGTAAGGAGAGGAAGTTAAATAATGGAATGCCCCAAGGATCAGTTCTCTCACCATTACTATTCAATCTATACCTATCTGATCTACCTGACACTTTGTCCAGAAAATTCTGCTATGCTAATGACCTGGCTTTAGCTGTACAACACCAGGAAATGAAGACAACAGAAGAGATTCTAATCAGTGACCAGTCTGTAGTAGATAATTACTTCAAAATTTGGAGACTCCAACCCAGTGTGAGTAAAACAGAAGTGTGTTGTTTCCATTTAAATAACCAGCTGCTGAATGTAAAACTGGAAGTAAGTTTCAGAGGAAGAATTGTTTGTCATAATTGGAACCCAAAAGATCTTGGTGTTATCCTGGACCATACACTATGCTTCAAACAACACCTTCTTACCTTAGCTCAAAAGTTGAGGAATCGAAACAACATCCTCCGTAAGGTATGCGGAACTGCCTGGGGATCTTCAGCAACCACCCTGCGATCTTCAGCTCTGGGCTTGGTGTACTCAAGTGCTGAGTATTGTGCATCTGTTTGGATGAACAGTCATCATACAAGGCTTGTTGACACCCAGCTGAATACAACAATGTGCATAATATCTGGTGCAGTCAGATCTGGTCGGCCAGGACGGTGTTTGTCAGTCACTGAATCGCAACCATTTTTGGACTGCTCTACCGACTTCTAAAAATTTGCACAATTCATACAACCTTCACCATAAACTTTAGACATTCTACATATATATTCACTGGTTTCTCGCCTTCAGCAAGTAAAAAATGAATAACAGAATGTTGTTCAACTAATTTGGATGTTTCAAGCTGACTCGCCTTCTTGAAATGTATTTTTGAGGTTATAAACAAAACAATGTTGATACTTTAGCTGATCAGTGCTCATCCCAGTGATGCCAACTTAAAGCCGTAGAAGTACCAAACTTCCCCTACTAACAGTTTTTTCCCTAGACCAATTTGTCTCTTTAATTATTGAATGATCCTCGTATGTAGAGCTACAGTAGATTATGGTAAGGACAACCTGATTTCTGAGTGTGTGGCCCAAAAGAATGGCTACAGGGCTCAAAATATAAAGTTAGCAACCTCCAAGGAATGGAAACATGAAAAAGTTGGACAATCATGT
Organism: Schistocerca piceifrons; assembly: GCF_021461385.2. Taxonomy (NCBI): domain Eukaryota; kingdom Metazoa; phylum Arthropoda; class Insecta; order Orthoptera; family Acrididae; genus Schistocerca; species Schistocerca piceifrons. Next base: position 738,537,115 of record NC_060138.1, read on the forward strand.
GTCAATCTACTTATTTTAATTCTTCCTTTCTGCAGTATTACATTTAACAAAATAGGTAGGTTACTGGGAAAGTGTAGGCATATGGCTTATTTCCTGATCAGCCAAGAAGATAGAGGAGATGCTGCATCTGGTTAAGGAAAGTCTTGATCTTAGGACCCATGATGTTATGATTCGTCGTGAGTGCAGTAGCAACTTCAACAGTTAATCTAACCGTACTACTACCAACATCTGGGCAGAACACTGAAGGCACATTACTAATTGAGAACTTGAGAAATCAGCAGTTGCTGAGCACAGAATAATTTTGGATGAAACTAAAATCTTTTCCCATGTTTCCACAAACTGGGATCTATTATCAAAGAAGCAGTAGAAATTAGAGCGTGCAAAAACAACTTCAGTTGGAACAGAGCTATAATCTTGACACTGCATGGAAGTGAGCTATTGATACTGAGAAGATATACAGAAATGCATTGAATTGTTTGTGTTCTTGCACCAGTAGTGCAGACATAAATACAAGCTCTGGGCACATGATGTAATGCTGCTGTACACCAATCAATAACAATTCATCTTTGGGCTGTAGATGGTTAACACAACAACAGTCATGACGTTCAGTTGTCTCTGATGAAGATGAATGAGGATTTCTCGAACACTGAAAATTGTACTAAGATTTCATGTGATTAGGAAACAGAGAATATTTTACACATTTTTTTAAGTGTTTGCATATTGGATCATAAGGGCTTGGCATTGTCATGTAACTCCACCTGTCTTCGAACAGTTTGGTGACATTTGTGATAAATGAGAACCATATACACTCAGGAACATAAAACAGTGCACACAGAGGGAAGAAAGGTAGATATGTGAATCTTTGCAGATAAGTACGGTGAGATCAATATGTGAATGCCAAGTTTGGTGCCAATACACAAGCCCACAGACCCTGCAGTGGTACTGCAATCAGGCAGGGGACCCTATTTAAATGACACATATTAGACGAATCATACATGTGAAGGTCACATCCTGACTTGAGGAGGATGTTAGTAGGTGCAGAATGCCAGGTAGATGTGTTAGATGACATTTCTCACAATTAAGCCAGTTTCAGAGGGGCCTAATTATTGGCATGAAAACACAGGCTGGTCAGCATGCCATATGACTCACCAGGTCGATTGTTCAGTGTTTTCCATCAAACAATGTTGGGAGCAGTGGGCACAAGATGGCATCCATGTGCAAGTTACTAGGTCTGGAGTAACTAGCAAGACAGTGAGGTGAGAATATCAAAAGATTGTTGCAAGTGATCAGTGAACCTACAATGACTCGCTCCACAATACAAGCAGATGTACAGGTGCCAGTTGTTCCACAATCCATTTCCAGACATCTTGCGTGTGTGAATTTACAATTCAGGTATCCTTTTCATGTACTGCCATTAACACTGAGACATTGTTGACTGTCTATGCACACAGCCCACACAACTGTCAGCTGGGATAATGGTCTGAGGGGCTATAGCCTACGATAGCTGCTCCCCTCTAGTTGTGGTATGTGGAACCTTAACATGCTAGTGTTATGTTCATGACATTCTTCAATTGCAGTTGGTATCTCTCCTGCATGGTCTACCAGGGGCACTTTTCCAGCAAGGTAATGCTCGTCCACATACAGCTCAAGATGCTCAAGACTTCCTATGTCATGTTCCAACTCTTTCATGGTTTAGCTGCTCCCCAAACTATGCATGGGACCATCTGAAATGCCAGATGCCACCGTGTCACTCTGTACATGATTCGGAAGTGGCTGTTCAAGATTTGTTGGCCATTCTGCTTCAAAACAACAGACATCTAATCAGCTTGAGCTGAACCTTTTTGCGGCATGTATTAGATCAGAAGGTTGCTTAGTGAATTTTTGACATTACACTACATTTGTTTACTTATATTCACTCTATTTGTTTACATGTTTTGATTTTGGGCTCAAGTGAATCTCTCATCTGTATCAATATGTCTAATACATCTCATTTCAATTTGATGCTCCCTTTGTGGTGTGCTATTTTCAATATTCTGATGTGTATATTTTTTGACTATAGTATGTGTTGTGAAACTCTGAATCATTTCTCGAGTAAATTGTCTGAGTGCTACAACAGCAGAGCAGAGTCTGATCAGCTTCAAGCACACATGAGCCATACATGAGTGGCATTTTTGTTTGTGTCTGGTAAAGTGGGGCAGGCGTTTGCGGAATCACTTATTCTGGTGGTGGAACCGTGGTTTATGGAGCTTTTATCTTGTTACGAGGGTTGAATGAAAAGTAAGCCTCCACCTTCATTAATTGGGTTTGGATGGGAATATTTTAATGAATCAAACACAGAAATAATCCTTAGAATGTGATCTATTACCAATTTTCACTTTTCCACATAATCACCAGCCAATTGAATACATTTCTGCCAACGATGAACAAGTTTTCTGAAGCCGTCATGGAAGAAGTTGACACTCTGTTTCCACAACCTCAGTCTCACAGTTCTCTCAACATCTTCATCAGAAGCTTAATGATGCCCCACAGATTGTCTTTCATTATCAGAAACAGATGGAAGTCAGACATTGCTAAATCAGGACCGTATGGAGGATGCCACGTCCCTGAATTTCTGCTGTGGTGGTACTTGGAAGTGTGTGGTTTGGCATTGTCATGCTGCAGGAAAATATTTCTCTTTTCCTTTCGGACCCTTGTTAGCTGTCATTTCAGAGTTTGCAGTGTTTTGAGGTAACGCTCTGAATTTATTGTTGTTCCACCATCAATGAAATCAACATGGATAACACCATCTGCATCACAGAACACTGTGGCCATGATTTTTCCAGCTGAGGGCTGCATCTTGAATTTCTTTTTCTGGGGCAGGTCTTTGTGTCGATATTCCATAGACTGACATTTTGTCCCCGGGTCGTAATGGTGTACCCATTAAGTCTGTGCACTTTCGTTTCAGGCGTCAGCATCTGGGGTACCCATCACGCACAGATCTTCTGATAGCCAAGCAAAGCAATAATGTGACCCACACATTCTTGTGAAACGGTGATTGTGCTTGCAATTTCTCTCTGAGTGATACGACGATCATCCTGAATCAATCTGTCAACATTTTGCTTGTGAAACTCGGTGGTTGCTGTCACAGAACGTCCAACTCTTTGTTTGTCACGCATTTCGGATGTTCCTGCCTCATCATCTTTAAATTTACTCGCCCAATGACACACAGTACTCACATCAACACAATCATCATAAACTGCTTTCGTTCTCTGATGAATCTCTTTTGGGGTGACACCTTCTGCTGTCAAGAATTCAACGACTGCACATTGCTTAAATCGCATCAACCGAGTGTCTGCGCAAGGTTCCATACTTTACACTGTAATACCACAACTGTTCAATGCTAAGGCTTCCTGTCAGCTGGAGCTGTAGAGAAGAGGCTATGGAAAAAGCCAGTACCTGCAGCGTACCAATACTGCCAGCTGTTGAAGAGTTAACGAAAGTGGAGGCATTACTTCTCAGTCAAGCCTCATACTATTTGATCAAGTTCCGTACATGTTACATCACTGAAGCTCTCTTAGGAGGCTCTTTCCCACACTATACAAATAGTTCATATATCCATTAAAAAAAGTCAGTGTTATATTACAGCCACTATAAACATTAAAAACATATTGTCTGCCATTACTTAGAAAAAACTGTAACTCATTTTCAGAATGAGATTTTCACTCTGCAGCGGAGTGTGCGCTGATATGAAACTTCCTGGCAGATTAAAACTGTGTGCCCGACCGAGACTCGAACTCGGGACCTTTGCCTTTCGCGGGCAAGTGCTCTACCAACTGAGCTACCGAAGCACGACTCACGCCCGGTACTCACAGCTTTACTTCTGCCAGTACCTCGTCTCCTACCTTCCAAACTTTACAGAAGCTCTCCTGCGAACCTTGCAGAACTAGCACTCCTGAAAGAAAGGATATTGCGGAGACATGGCTTAGCCACAGCCTGGGGGATGTTTCCAGAATGAGATTTTCACTCTGCAGCGGAGTGTGCGCTGATATGAAACTTCCTGGCAGATTAAAACTGTGTGCCCGACCGAGACTCGAACTCGGGACCTTTGCCTTTCGCGGGCAAGTGCTCTACCAACTGAGCTACCGAAGCACGACTCACGCCCGGTACTCACAGCTTTACTTCTGCCAGTACCTCGTCTCCTACCTTCCAAACTTTACAGAAGCTCTCCTGCGAACCTTGCAGAACTAGCACTCCTGAAAGAAAGGATATGCGGAGACATGGCTTAGCCACAGCCTGGGGGATGTTTCCAGAATGAGAATTTTCACTCTGCAGCGGAGTGTGCGCTGATATGAAACTTCCTGGCAGATTAAAACTGTGTGCCCGACCGAGACTCGAACTCGGGACCTTTGCCTTTCGCGGGCAAGTGCTCTACCAACTGAGCTACCGAAGCATTTTGTTTACTCATTCTGGATGTATGTGGGATTGCCCAGTATAGATGTGAAGATATTTGCTTAAAAATACTATACAGAAATTGAAATTTATTCAGTTATTCAAAGGAACAGATATGCTCTTCAGCTACTGTGCTGATAATTAGGAGCAACTAGTTTTATTTTAACTTTTTGTTGGATTGATTCCTGAATCTGAATTTTTCCATGAAAATATGATACAAAATTTTGAGAATATGGTGAAAGATGTGATATGCACATTGCGGGAATGCCCTCCTCCCCTCTTTTCCATAAAAACTAGACACACACTGTATTAATTATATCAGCAAAAAGTATTAATGCTCCATATAAGGAGTAAGTTAAAAATAAGTGCTACCTAATAAGCAGCTATTATTATCGTTTGGAAGATTCTCAGCCCCAGTTAGCCACAAAATGGTTCAGATGTGCCAATGCCATTGAAAAGTCTTGTTTAAAGATTGTGTTGCTCTTGCAGCACCTAAATGAAGTAATACCATGAAAATGATTACTTCCGTTAAATTCATTGAGAGGTCTATTCCTAGTGCAGTGTTTTCTGAAGGGAGGATTTAATGACCAATAGGTTGACATTGTCCGCATTTAGTCTGTCACCACATTCTCATCTGGGAGATCATCATTTACTTGTGAAGTAATGTCATATGATCTGGTGTCCAATCTTGATTGGGAGGAGAAGGGGTTGAGGACGAGGGCAACAAGCTGTGTTAACATACTGTTGTGCAATCCTTGAGTCAAAATGTCATCCATCTAACATGCCTCCAGAATTGGGCCCTCTGTCACATGACTTCCTTCTTTGCCAAGAAAACAGGACCTTTCAGTGTATGTTATTGTGTCATTCAATTGTTGGTACAGAACATTTTGGAAAAGCATCCCTAATTAGTAATTAAGGGTACTCCATAATTCAGCTGAGAACTATTTCTCAATTTTTTGTGATAATACTGTACAAAAATAAACTTAAGTTCATCTTATTACCTTCTAACAACTGTATGTGTTGAAAATAAAAAGGGTTTGGTCAGCAAGTTTTGTTTTGGCCTACAAGTCTTTACTATTTTGCACATTCTTCATTAATTTAAATTTAGTTTGGTAACAAGTTATTTTAGCTTGGTTGCTATTAACCATAATTAAGTGCTCTTACCCAGATAACACCACTATCTATAAGTGTTGACTCTCACCTTCACTAAACTTTTCATATCTTCAGTATTTTTCTTAGTTCTACTGTTCTCTTGAAAGCACTTAAGATGTAAGTTAAATTTATTGCAATTGTTTCCCCCCTCAAGCAGTTCCACTCAAATACAACCGTACACTCACCTACTACATTCACATACTTCAGCTCAAATGTTGGTAAATTCATAGCCATTGGTGTGACTGGTTGTTTCACATACTAATGGGCATCTGTTCATTGTACAGCATGTCATGTAGGGATGGCCACTAGAAATCAGTCAGAACATTTGAACATACACAGACATTTCAGTTTTCCCCGTTCCTTTCTTGTCTCTAAATTAGTTCATCTTGCAGTGCTTTTATTTTTTATTCTAACCTTTTTATTCCATTTTGTCTCGTGTTTGATCTGACTTGCAGTGGATTTTAACCCATAACATTTCACCAGAAAACTCTATTTTCCATTTTCCTCATCTTCCTTTCTTTTTGCACCTCATGATTATTCTTCATCTGTCTTCTTAATAACATAATCCTCCTCCTACTGCATTTTTCTACTACCTCACACAACTGTCTCCTGTGTTCTTTCATTGGAGAAGGAATCTATGGTTCTAAAAGTAAGAACATTCTTGTGTGCTACACAGTTTCTTCTAATATTGAGAGTTGGACTTCTACATACTAGCTAGATCATCTTTCATTTTGTGGCATTAAGGTGAAGGTAAACTATTATTCCCATTCATTTTCATTTATCTTTGATTTCAAATTATAATCTTTGGACCAACAGTTTTTTGTTATTTTTATGGTAAAAAAATATAAGGCGCTTCGAATCCCTAAGAACTTACCAGAGTCTGAACTGTTTGTAACAAAATGATTTTTTTCCTTTAAGCAATCTCATTTGTGTTTTTGTTTTATTTTCCCGCAATAAAAGTAGGCTTAACATTATAAAATAAAAGGGATAGTACTTGCTAGCAAGAGGAGTAAATTAACAGTACTAGTTCAGTTCTAGTCCCATTAATGTGGGTACAGTCGCCAGACAGATGGTTTTTAGTCTGATTTCCTCATAAAAGTAAGGAAATGCCAGTCATGTTGTCCTATTCCAATTAAGAAATGCATCACACAATAAAACTTCAAGCAAATTGTCTAACCATCCTATCCTATCTTATGATTTGGGGACAGAAATGACATCCAGTCACGGAGTATCCATGATGCGTGGATCTCTAACATGAGGAAAGACAGAGCAGTAGTATCTATCATGAAAAACAAGAAAAAATTACATTTTTTATCTGTCTATAATAACTGGAAGCAAGTGTTTGAACAATAGAAATACTTTGTTACTTTTGGCTGATAAGACAGGAAGGGGTGGAAAGGGACATATTTGTATTTTAGTCCTGAAACTTACCATGAATATTTTTGACTGTATTAAAATTATATTTATCTGATTTCTTTTACTCATTCTATTGTATCACTGCCTCTGACATGCCTCACAACATACAATTCTGCATCACCTTCTTGCTTTTTGATCCCATTGTGGCTTTTGCTGTAGGAGAAGTAGTCTGTAGTTCAAAAACTCCAAACTACGAGAGATGCATAGAAGTAAAAATGACATTGTGAAATCTCTACTTGAAAAATAACTTTAAATTCTATACTATTTAATTAATGTATAGCTACTCATAGGAATAAATTTTGGCAGGGTGATACTATCAGTGATGTTAATATCTATTGTATTTCTAGACCTTTATTGTGATTTACATCCAAAAAAATAGGATCAGATTAAGGAGCTTAAATTGAGAGTCGCAAGTACTTCAGTTTTGTATTGTTTAATACTATTTTTAATTTTGTAACTAATTTCAAACATTCAAACCCTTTCTTAGAGAACAGGATGGCAGAACTTCATAATCTTGTCTGATTCTGCAATAACATTGAGTTTTTTAGTTGTGTATTTTGAACTGTATCAAATTATTTTTATGATATAAAACTATTTACTACAGTAATGTCTTCTTAAATTGACTGGAAGTGTTTTAATGTTTACTGACATACTAGCCTCTAGAATTCAGAAGTGTATCTTGTGCAAGTCTAATAGAACACCGAGAAACCTGACCAAAAGACAATGAAAAGTAAATAAAACTGATGGAATGCTCTCACTATTACTTACATAATGTAATTTTACTTCCTGAAGATCTGTGAGTGAAAATGGATGATCAGTTTGTAAGTTATTTTTCTTATTTTTGTCATTTCTCATTAATAATGGTGTCTGTCATTACTTATCCTTTTCAGTGATGCTCTCTTACTGTAAATAAATAAATTTACAACTATTCTTTAAATGTTTAATTTTAGGGTGAGGAAGGAGAAGGCGAGGGTGAGATAGGTGAAGGTGGAGAGGAGGGTGGGGAAGAGATTCAGCCAGAAGAAAGAGAAGGGATAATATCAGATGAATCTGATGTATTCAATGAACTCATGAATGCTGGAGGTCAAGCAAGAGAAGCTGCAGCTATGATTGAGTCGCTGAAAGCATCTGTTAAAGAATTTCAGACGGTGGGTATGGTATTTTGTGCACATCTACAATTATAAATCAGTGTAATATGTGAAGTCAGTTACAATGTAAATTTTCTCGCATCTTTGGTCAGATAAGGAGTACCTAGGATAATTTGAAAATATTTGATTTTTTTTTTTTTTGCATTGCAATTTTTGTAGATGGTTGCTGTAATTGTGAACTGCTTGAATTACAGCAGTCACGTAATACTTTTTTCACACATTAAGTCAATATTATACAAAACTTCTGTAGCCTTTCATATAAAAGTTATATCAATAATCCTTTATATCATTGTGAAATGAAAGTCCATGTGGGAAACTGCAAACATTTTCAGGGGTGTTCTAGGGATATAGAGGGTGTTCTGAAACTATTCATTCAAATTAATGCAAGAAGTAGAGAACATCAATGAGGAACATATGGTCTCTGAAGTCGACTTGTAATGTTAGGGAATATTTGGTAGCAGTGCTGATGTTAGGTGTAGTGTCAGTGTTGCTGACTGGGAATTTGTACCGACATTCAAAACAGCTCTGTGTATGGTTAGTTGGCTCTGAGGTCTGCTTCACTGATTCATTTGCAAGCATCACTACCTTGTGACAACAATGGTAACTTCCTTGTAAACAGACTAGTCAGTCGCAGTCGTTACCACTTGTTAACCAACAGTGAACATGGAATGGCTCACATATGCTGACATAGCTGACATGCATCAGGTATAAAGATCTGTGAGTGAAAATGGATGATCTGCGGTGAGGGAGTGTCTGACAACACTTTTCTAACCAATGTGTTCCGCAACACCAAACATTCTGATGTCTGTATCACTTGCTATATGAAACAGGCACTTTCCACGCATTTATGCATGATACAGGTCGGAGTTGGAACAGTGTGAACTCCCAAAAGAGAAGACAAGATTCTGCGACAAGTTGACATAACTCCTAGTACACTTTTTGCACACGTCGTTGGTGCCAAACATGGCCTCGTGTGAAATGTGTTACATGACCAACAGCTTCATCCCATGCACCTCCGGCACATGGCAGCACTAGCACCTGAAGATTTTCCCCATCATGTGCAGTTTGCACAATGGCTTTTACAACAAACTGCCCTGCACCCTTTATTTCTGGCTGAGGTCCTGTACACCGATGGGGTTTTGTTTACTCATTAAAGCCCTTTCAATATCCACAATTTGTACCTTTGGTGGCATGTGAATCCATGAGGTATTTGACCTTGTGCTCATCAAAAGTGATATTGTGTTAATGTGTGGGCCAGTATTCTTGGTGATAGGTTGACTGGACCATATATTCTTCAGTTCTGCTTCAATGGATGGAGATCTAACATCTTCATGGAAAATGTGTTCCCAGAACTACTGGAGGATATATCTCTGAATGTTAGATGAAGGATGTATATCCAGCATGATTGGTCACCAGCCTATATCAGCACTGCTGTGAGGAATCATCTGAGAGCTACCATCGGAAATCAATGGATCAGCTGAGGTGCCCCTGTGGCCTGCCCACCCAGGTCAAGTAACCTCACTTCTCCAGATTTTTTCCTCTGAGGGCACATGAAGAAGCTGTTGTATGAAACCACTGTGGAAATGGAAGATAACCGTAATTACCCTCATATCCGTATACAAAAACAAATCTCCTGCGCCTTATCTTTCCAGTCTCCCACCACCTCCCAAAGACCCACAGTCCAGCCACAGAGGAGCATTCCCCTTGTAACTCTCCAGGACTGGGGCAACTGAATCTCTGCCAGGGTTTCGATTACCTCTCATCATGCCCCAGAATGAAAAATGTCCTGCCCACTATCCTTCCCACCCCTCCTACCATGGTATTCTGCCATCCACTGAACCTACACAATATACTTGTCCATCCTTACACAACCCCTGCTCCCAATCCCTTACCTTGTGGCTCATATCCCTGTAATAGACCTAGATGCAAGACCTGTCCCTTACATCCTCCCATCACCAGCTACTCCAGTTCGGTCACTAACATCACCTATCCCAACAAAGGCAGGGCTACCTGTGAAACCAGTCATGTGATTTCCAAGCTAAGCTGCAGCCATTGTGCTGCATTCTATGTAGGTATGACAGCCAACAAGCTGTCTGTCCACATGAATGGCCACTGACAAACTGTGGCCAAAAAACAAGTGGACCACCCTGCTGCTGAACATGCTGCCAAACATAATATTCCTCATCTCAATGACTGCTTCACAGCCTGTGCCATATGGATCCTTCCCATCAACACCAGCTTTTCTGAATTGCGCAGGTGGTAACTCTCCCTGCAATACATCCTATGTTCCCGCAACCCTCCTGGCCTCAACCTTCGTTAGTCACTGTCCTCACCCATCCAGCCCCCTCCCTGTTCCCATTCCAGCATTACACAGCCGTCATTTCACCGCCACACCCAAACTTTTAATTTCTTTTTATTTCTCTCCTTTCCACTACTTATACCTTCCCCCCTCCACACCTTCTCTCCTGCCCTCTGTCTAAACTGCAACACTATCCACCACTCCCACCATACTATCCCTCTCCCTCCCCGCCCCAGCCTCCTCCTTACCCCACCCAGTCGCCACTCCCATCATGCATTGGTGCTGCTGCTCGCATTGTGGTTTCAGTTCTCTGAGACTGCACTTGTGTGTGCAAGCTGCATTTGTGCGAGTGTGTGTGTGCATGTCTGTACGTGTGTCTACTGCTGACAAAGGCCTTAATGGCCAAAAGCTATAATTATGTGAATCTTTTAGTTGTGCCTATTGCAACTCAGCATCTCCACTATATGGTGAGTAACAACTTTTCTTCTCTGGTATTGTTACATTCCATCCTGGATTTTCCATTGTTTGATATTCATATGTAAACATTGTCTGTGGATGGGAAATAAGAATACATCTTCAGACACTCAATAATTTCTCAAAGAATTTCTCGTAAACCATGCATTGGAAACATATGTCAAAATTCCAGGCACTCTGCGAGTCTGAGAATGACAAAAAGCTTGGACACTTGTCAAATGAGCCAGTAGGCTGTGTTGTAAATGGAAGTGTGGTCTTCTGTTTCCAGCAAATATCTTACACAATGTGATCAAAAGTATCTGGACATCTGGCTAAAAATGACTTACACGTTCATGGTGCCCTCCATTGGCAATGCTGGAATGGTGTTGGCCCACCCTTACCCTTCACAACAGATTCCACTCTCACAAGCATACGTTCAATCAGGTGCTGGAAGGTTTCTTGGGGAATGGCACCTCATTCTTCATGGAGAGCTACACTGAGGAGAGGTATCGATATCGATCAGTGAGCCCTGGCACGAAGTGGGCATTCCAAAACATCCCAAAGGTGTTATATAGGATTCAGGCCAGGACTCTGTGCAGGCCTGTCATTACAGGGATGTTGTTGTCATGTAAGCACTCAACCACAGGCCATGCGTTATGAACAGGTGCTCGATCATGTTCAAAGATGCAATCGCCATCCCTGAATTGCATTTCAACAGTGGGAAGCAAGAAGGTGCATAAAACATCAATGTAGGCCTGTGTTGTGATAGTGTCATGCAAAACGACAAGGGGTGCAAGCCTCCTCCATGAAAAACACGACCACACCATAACATCAACATCTCCGAATTTTACTGTTAGCACTACACACGCTGGCAGATGACATTCACTGGGAATTCGCAATACCCACAGCCTGGTGTTGGATTGCCGCATTGTGTACAGTGATTTGTCACTCCACACAATGTTTTTCCACTGTTCAATCATCCAATGTTTACGCTTCTTACACCAAGCGAGGCGTCGTTTGGCATTTGCCGGTGTGATGTGTGGCTTATGAACAGCTGCTCAACCATTAAATCCAAGTTTTCTCATCTTCTGCCTAACTGTCATAGTACTTGCAGTGGATCCTGATGCAGTTTGGAATTCCTATGTGGTGGTCTGTATAGATGTCTGCCTGTTACATGTAACAACCCTCTTCAACTGTCGGCAGTCTCTGTCAGTCAACAGACAAGGTCGGTCTGTACCCTTTCATGCTGTAAGTGTCCCTTTACGTTTCCACTTCACTTTCACATAGGAAATAATGGACCTAGGGATGTTTAGGAGTGTTGAAATTCGTGTAGAGATTGTGGTGTCCCTTCCCTCCTCCTGCACTCATCAGGAGGAGACACAACTCGTAATGATGTTCATCCCCATCAGTATGACATGGAACAGCACCTGTAACTCTCATAAAACACAGCTCCTCATGTAGTTAAGAAATATTCTACTATTCGTCCATAATAGTCTTATCAGTTTGTGTTAACTGATAAATTGCAATTGTTTATCTTTTATCTTATGCCCAGTTAGTTTCGTTGAGCAGTGAAATCTTGGTTCTTAATCCTATCATTACAGTCGTTTTTCACATCATCCTTAGTGAGGATTAATAGTTGCTGTTCGTAATTCTGTTGCTATGCCATTGTTACATCAAATTATTAACAATGGTCCAGTGTAACTCCAGAGATCACTTATGTTGAAGTAACGTCCTTGTAACACACTGTAATGCTGATTTTTATATTATTCACCTTTCACTGGTGATATGTCATATGATATTAACTTCTCATGAGTCCAGTAATCGTGAAGTTGAGAACAACTTTTGATTGAACGGCGTATTGATTTTTCTTCATGACTTTGTATTATTGTATCCTACTCAAGACTACGAATAGTTTTACTTGTCACTGATCCATTACTATCAAGTTCGCAACTGTTCTTTGATCCGAAGGTTAAGTCCAGTAAATCAGTATCACTCAATTAAAATCACCATTGTGTTGATAACTGTAAAGATTACTTTATTCAGTCAAATAACTGAGTATGGCTTTAGTCTCTCTCTCACAAACTATCGAACTTTCACAACTGAAACAATCTAATAGTGTTTGCTTCCAGAAGACTATTGCAATAGTACTCTAGAGCGACTCAAGAGCAACTAACTAAACATTTCCATATCCGAGTTGCATTGTAGGCACATTGAATTTCCTTTTCGATGAGACTACAACTCTCTTCCATGGTAAATGTTATCTTTGACCGAATTACCTCCTTGGATTTAACCTTCATTCATATGAATTTAAATTTATTCTATAGATGTTTAAAAGATAATGCGTGACAACCCTTTCATTTTATCTCCTCTTTTTTATGTTACTCACAGTATTTAAGTGTTATAGTTGTTAATCAAAACATTATCAGTGTAATTATTTTTTTTTTATCACCAATAGATGTTGTCACTGTCAAGTGACCCACTTCCCTACTTTAAGTTTTCACAAAGTTGGTTAATTGGGGTTTTCTGTCCTTGGGTCGTTGCACATACCCCCTGGACGATGAAGTGGGTACATGACCTCCTGCTTCAATGTCCCTAGCCGGGTCAGATCCTTGTTTTCATTTTTCACACACACACACACACACACACACACACACACACACACACACAAAATTGAATTGTCACATAATGTGGTACAGTCATCTGAACTTAAGTTTCACAACTTATAAAATTTCATTATTATTGTTGAGTTCCTTTCTGGCACATCGCCACACTGACATTGTGTCTGCACCAGGCCATGCAAGCTGCAAACATGGCCCGGTTCAAAGCCAGTTTCTTCTTCTCAGGCACCGTGGCGAGGGTGATACAGCATCAGATCGTATAAGCCAGCGAGTATAATCTGATAACCCGTGCTCATCTGGTGACCTGCGTTGTCTAGTGGCTGCTCTCCTGGTAGACTGCACTAATAACTCAGTACAATCTACTGTAAGACGGTCCGGTCCGCATCACCACTCTCGCTTAATCTGCAACAATTAATTCACTCTTCTCTTATGCACATACATGGCACTACATGTTCATTGTTTTTATCATGGCACATTGTTTCCGCACGTAATTGATCATGTTTGTATTTAGTCTGATTAAGTTTTTTGTCACTTCACGTGTGTCTTATCGGTCTATTAACCAGTACAGTTTTTAAACACTGTCACTATTGTATTAGTAATGTTTATCATTGCAATGCCTTTCCCCCTTTTTAAGTCTATGAGTTGATCGATTTATATTTATTTACCTTTCCTCTTTATTTCTCTCTCTTTTCTCAAAATAAGTGATCTTTTCTCTTTTTTAATCAATTTCCTTATCCCGGAATGATCATGACAAGATGTTTCAGTGTGCTTGCGTACTTGATGCCTCGTTTATTGTATAACATGATGAGGCATGTTAGCAAAGAATAACCAACAAACATTAATATTTAACTTAAAATAGGCACATACTTAACTACTTAATAACTTTTAATAAAAGCTGTCATCTTTCTCAATGGCTTATTAAACAAAACTCAATGAACATGTTGCTATTACTCGTTAAACTCTTAATGGAACTCATTATCGTCTTTGATGACTTAACATTTACTTCAGTGTTATAAAAACTACTACTATTGATTAATTGTATCCAAATTCTACATAGAAAATTTCACAAACATTGTTCATATCTTCTTGCTTCCTATCTAATTCTACTTTATACATACAAAAAATTAAATTCTTGATCAATGAAAATATTTCTTCAATTATATATGAGGGTATACTCCTTTTATCTTCTTGTCATTTTCATCTTCCTGAAGGTAACTTCCTGCTTGTGGGATTTCAATAATCCTGTATGGTCCTTTAAATAAGCTACACCATTTTCTATTAATTTTTTTTCTTTGAAGATTTGGGATGATTACTTAATAATACACAATCCCCAACTTTATAGCTAACTCCTAAACCTAGCTTCTTATCAAACTGATTTTTTCAAAGATTAGCTTTATGTTGTAACCTTAAATACACTTTATGTATAACTTCCTCACAATCCTTTGTCTTATTACATAATTATGGTAATTTACCAAGCCACTCATTATTATTTTGCATATTAAATAAAATCTCATTAGGTGAATAACCAGTTGACATGTGTGGTAATTCATTATACATATCTTCAAATTTTCCGATTAATTCTATCCATCTTTGATGTTGGTTATACATATATGTTCTTATGAATTTGTTTACTACCCGGAAAACTCTTCCTATGGGATTCCCTGATGGGTTGAAGTGGGCAATGAATACATGAGGAATTCCCCATGTCTTCATTGTTTCATGCCACGCTTTACTTCGGAAATACGATGCATTATCAGAAATTAGCATTGCAGGTTTCCCCACTTTAACTAAGTAATCGTCTATAATCTTTCTTAACATAAGCTTCACGTTAGTCGATCATAACACATACAATTTTACATATTTTGTGAAAAGATCATACATCGCAAATACATATTTAAAATTTCCTTTTGCTACTGGAAATGGCCCACACGTATCACTAGACATGATGCTGAGAGGTTTCCTAGGTATAATCGGATACATCTTTAACACAATAATTAACCAGCTTCGCCTTTTGATGTAGCCTACACCTCTTGAGTATTTCTTGAGCTCTTTTCAGTAAATTTGGATAGAGACATAGTTGTTGTAATTCATTACACACTTACGCACTCCGAAATGCCCCCATCTCCCATGTGTGAACCACAATATGTAATCAACACTCTTTGAAGGAATGCATACCTTCCACTCATTCTTATCAGTTTTACGATAAAACAATATGCCTTACTGCAATTTATAATGACTATTAACTTTATCAATCATTCCTGTTCTTAAATCATTGATTATTTTTCTCCATTTACTATCTACTTTCTGCATTTTCCCTATTCGTGAACACATTTCGTTAACCTCTCTCCTATAGTGAAATATTCCTAACATCACCACCTTGAAATCCGTTATTCGCTCTTCTTCAACCTCATTGATTTTGGTAGTCGGTAACCTTGACAATGTGTCAGCGACAACATTGTCTCTCCTTTTAACATGCTTAACAGTTATGTTATATTCTTGTAATAATAAATCCCAATGTGTAAGTTGGCCCTGTAACATTCTACTCATCATTAAGAATGTCACTGCTTTATGATCACAGTATATCACTATCCGTTTACCATACACAAAATATCAAAACTTTTTTAAGGCCCATAAAATTGCTAATACTTCCAACTAAGTAGTACTGTATGAGCATTCACAACCTGATAAGGTTCGACTAGCAAAGGCAATTATTTTTATAGTTTCTACATTATTTTCATTGTCCATTTGGAATAATGTAGCTCCTAGTCCCATTTCTGCTGCATCTGCTGCTATGAAAAAATCTTTATCCATCTGTGGATGATGCAACAACGGAGCATTTACTAAAGCATTGCAAATCTTGTCAAAGGCCTCACTACAAGATTCTGTCCAGTGCCATGATATATTTTTCCTCGACAGTTGCAACAGACAGTCTTTATTTAGTAACTGCTGAGATACAAATTTTCTGAAGAAGGACACCAAACCTAAAAATGACTTAAACTGTTTCTTATTTTGTGGATACGGGCAATTCCTTATTGCATCCAACTTTTTAGGATTAGGAATAATTCCTTCAGGAATTACAATATGACCCAAGAATTTAATCTGATTTCTTCCAAATTTGGATTTCATTAAATTAACCATAACTCCATACTCTAGGAATTCTTCGAATACACGATTCATCAATTCAATATGTTCTTCCCATGTCTCTGTGGCAATCAATAAGTTGTCAACATATACTGTGACCTGCTCTAGCAACTCCGGACCGAGCACTGCATCTAAAGCAGTTATAAAAACACCACCACTAATGTTCAGCCCAAATGGCATTACTTGAAATTGGTAACTACGTCCTACATAAATGAACACTGTATACTTCCTTGATTCTTTAGATATCTTAGTTTGCCAATATGAGCTTCGGAGGTCAAGGGAGGTCAGGAACTTCACCCCATGAAATTTCTGTAATAGCTCTTCTAAGTTCTCTGGGCGAGTCCTTACAGGCTTAATATTATTATTAATATCACGAGCGTCTAAGACTAACCGAATGTCACCGTTAGGCTTAGTCTCTGCCAGTAATGGGCTTGAGTATTTGGATGTTGAAGTTTCAATAATTCCCCAGTCTATCATCTTTTTGATCTCTTTAGTTATGGCTTCTCTCTTCAACCAAGGGACTGAATCCATAGTTTTACAAAAAGTTGAATGAGGGTACGTTTCGATACTATATTCAAAGTCTTTAATTACACCTGTTTTTTGTATTAAATACTGGCAAAAATAATTGCAAGACTGTCTCTCAATTCAGTTTGTTGTTGCGACAATAAATATTCTGATTCTTGTATCTTTTCAGCGATACTTGATACACTGATCTCATCATCAGTTTGCCTAACACAATCATTATTCTTAAAATGCAAAGCATTAACAGGAAGACAATTAATGGTTAGGTTCTGGGAATATTTTCCTAAAATAATTTCCGTCTTCAATAAAGTTACCTTGAGTGGTTTGCCTTCAACTACAAAAGTACACACACCTTCCTTCATATCAATCACTGCACCATAATCATATGAAAAATCCATACCCCAAATACATGGCATGGACATTCTAGACACTACCAAGAAAGTGCACTATGTAGGCTATGCCTAATACACTCCTGGAAATGGAAAAAAGAAC
Source organism: Schistocerca piceifrons (assembly GCF_021461385.2). Classification (NCBI taxonomy): domain Eukaryota; kingdom Metazoa; phylum Arthropoda; class Insecta; order Orthoptera; family Acrididae; genus Schistocerca; species Schistocerca piceifrons. The sequence goes on from NC_060138.1 coordinate 738,554,784, forward strand.
ACATTGACACCGGTGTGTCAGACCCACCATACTTGCTCCGGACACTGCGAGAGGGCTGTACAAGCAATGATCACACGCACGGCACAGCGGACACACCAGGAACCGCGGTGTTGGCCGTCGAATGGCGCTAGCTGCGCAGCATTTGTGCACCGCCGCCGTCAGTGTCAGCCAGTTTGCCGTGGCATACGGAGCTCCATCGCAGTCTTTAACACTGGTAGCATGCCGCGACAGTGTGGACGTGAACCGTATGTGCAGTTGACGGACTTTGAGCGAGGGCGTATAGTGGGCATGCGGGAGGCCGGGTGGACGTACCGCCGAATTGCTCAACACGTGGGGCATGAGGTCTCCACAGTACATCGATGTTGTCGCCAGTGGTCGGCGGAAGGTGCACGTGCCCGTCGACCTGGGACCGGACCGCAGCGACGCACGGATGCACGCCAAGACCGTAGGATCCTACGCAGTGCCGTAGGGGACCGCACCGCCACTTCCCAGCAAATTAGGGACACTGTTGCTCCTGGGGTATCGGCGAGGACCATTCGCAACCGTCTCCATGAAGCTGGGCTACGGTCCCGCACACCGTTAGGCCGTCTTCCGCTCACGCCCCAACATCGTGCAGCCCGCCTCCAGTGGTGTCGCGACAGGCGTGAATGGAGGGACGAATGGAGACGTGTCGTCTTCAGCGATGAGAGTCGCTTCTGCCTTGGTGCCAATGATGGTCGTATGCGTGTTTGGCGCCGTGCAGGTGAGCGCCACAATCAGGACTGCATACGACCGAGGCACACAGGGCCAACACCCGGCATCATGGTGTGGGGAGCGATCTCCTACACTGGCCGTACACCACTGGTGATCGTCGAGGGGACACTGAATAGTGCACGGTACATCCAAACCGTCATCGAACCCATTGTTCTACCATTCCTAGACCGGCAAGGGAACTTGCTGTTCCAACAGGACAATGCACGTCCGCATGTATCCCGTGCCACCCAACGTGCTCTAGAAGGTGTAAGTCAACTACCCTGGCCAGCAAGATCTCCGGATCTGTCCCCCATTGAGCATGTTTGGGACTGGATGAAGCGTCGTCTCACGCGGTCTGCACGTCCAGCACGAACGCTGGTCCAACTGAGGCGCCAGGTGGAAATGGCATGGCAAGCCGTTCCACAGGACTACATCCAGCATCTCTACGATCGTCTCCATGGGAGAATAGCAGCCTGCATTGCTGCGAAAGGTGGATATACACTGTACTAGTGCCGACATTGTGCATGCTCTGTTGCCTGTGTCTATGTGCCTGTGGTTCTGTCAGTGTGATCATGTGATGTATCTGACCCCAGGAATGTGTCAATAAAGTTTCCCCTTCCTGGGACAATGAATTCACGGTGTTCTTATTTCAATTTCCAGGAGTGTAGTTCCATTTCCACCCGTATCTGCTTAATTACTCATTGCACTTTCACGCCAAATGCTCCTGATACTGTGCAGCCTGTTACTGGTAAGAAGAGTAATTTCTGTTGCTGACTAACCTTATTCAAACAACTAACCGTCGCCCCTGTAACTATTAGCACATTAACTAGTACATTATTTATCTTTGCTGCTACAATCGCTTGCAAAGTATGCCCTTCTTCCTTCGTTTCATTCCTCGGTTCTTTCATGAGATCTTCCCAAATATCCAATTCCGTATTATATTCGAGAATATTTACTGACGCATGATGCTTGCCTCCCTCCTCAGTACAAGCCACCCGAGGAAGGCCTAAAATGACTGGTACTAGTTTGACCATCCGTCATTCAGGTTCCTCGGCGGTTCATGTACCTCTACCAAATGAATTTCAGTTCCTGTTTGGGGCTATGTATTGCCCACAACTACATTTCTCCCATCTGTCAATGGTATGGGTCCAGTAGCACCAGAATACGTACCTGTTGTATTAGTATTCGTCCAACCTGTGTTATTCGTTTGATACATTCCCCAATTTACTTTATTTGGTGGCTCCATAGGAGCGCAATTATTCCTGCGGCCATCGTTGCAACATGTATTGTTTGATGATTGCTGCTCCCCAAACTTTCTTTTCCTATTTGTAGTCACAACGTTCACCCATTGAAAACCTCCTGCTCCTGGTACTTGGCTACGATTTCCTATGAAGTTCCCTTTAGCATATTTGTAATTCATATTCCATTTTTGATTATTGTTTTGTGAGCAATCCACCTGTCCACTATTATTCTTAAAGTTATTGTTACCTTGATTGAAGCATGGAGAATGGCCATTACTTCGATTACTATTATTCCATTGATTGCTACCCATATTATTCCTAGAATAATAATTACTATTATTATTCTGCCATTGTCTCGCATCTTCCATCAGCATATCAATCGAATCGATTGCTGATAGAAATCATTGTACATGATCCACATCAACTTGCTGTTGACTTAACTTGTCCTCCCAAGCAGCGACCATTTCAGCCTGTTGTTCTGCAAATTTATTTTCTAAGGCCTGTTGTCGATGCCTAAATTTTGCATCGATGGATACTTGCTGCTCCATTATCCTAGCATCAATGTCAGATAATCTAATTTCTAACATCTCCCACTGTTCAGAAAATTTAGTATTTAAAGTTTCTTGTTGTTCATAGAATTTAGTATTTAAAGTTGCTTGTTGTTCAGCTAAAGTTGTTTGTTGTTCAGCTATCTTAGTATTTAAATCACATATTTAACATTGATAATATAGCACTAAGTACATCTACATGTCCTGAACTGGTGTGTGCAACATTCATCATGCATTCATTGCCTGCTTTCTCCTTGGAATCAGAATTATTATCATCTAGTTCCATAACCTTACTTTCCATTCCAGAACCAGATACACTAGGAGTAATAATTTTGTCTGGCTTTGTAAAGCTATTCTCCACCTACATTAACAATTGTTCTATTAATCTCCTCATGTCCAGATAATTCACTTAATTCATCACCAGATTCTGGAATGGCTTTGTCAAAATCACTATATAATCTCCTACTTTGCTTGGACATGGAAAATCTTGTTAATTACAGTTATTACAATTACAATATTCAAACTACACTGCTTTTACTCTTACTTGACACAAGCACAATGAACATGTTACTGTTACCAATATAGTAAAATAATGAAATCTACGGTAGCTGAATAATCACATATTTTGATTAGAGCTTACTGTTTATCATCTATTTGGTGTTGTTGCAGCTTTGCCCATGTCTGTACTTATGTTGCTGTCTCGAACAACGTTATGCGCTCAAACAGTTCTCCAACGCATTGCGTTGCTCCGTACTTAGATACCTTGTAGTCACGAAGCATTGACCTTCACGTAGCAATCATAGAGGCATTGAGGTCCACACGTTGTCTCGGCTGGTTGAATCGCAAAACGATGGGTGGTCCGGCGTTGTCAGCCCTCATGCCAACTAATGTGACACTTGTCATCGTTGGGTCCCGCGTTGCAGGCGCCAGCTGATGTGACGATCCTTCCTTCCTCCTGCACTCATTGGGAGGAGATGTGACTCATAATGATGTTTGTCCCTGTCAGTATGACATGGAACAGCACCTGTAACTCTCATAAAACACAGCTCTTCACGTACTTAAGAAATAATCTGTTGTTTTTGCTTAACAGTCTTATCAATTTTTGTTAACTGATAAATTGCAGTTGTTTATCTTTATCTTATGCCCAGTTAGTTTCATTGAGCAGTGAAATCTTGGTTCTTAATCCTATCATTACGGTTGTTTTTCACATCATCCTTCGTGAGGATTAATAAATGCTGTTTGTAATTCTTTGCTATGCCGTTGCTACATCAAATTATTAACAACGGCCCAATGTATCTCCAGAGATCACTTATGTTAAAGAAACATCCTTGTAACACACTGTAATGGTGATTTTTATGTTATTCACCTTTCACCGTCAGTTATTCCTGTCTTCACACAGTCACTTAAATTGTTTAAAAGACTCAATCACTAGCATGAAAATACGTAATATTATTCCTTGACTCATGTAGGCGACACATCTGATTTATCTCTTGACTAATACTTTATTAATTTTTTTGTAATTAATTGTTTGTCCCTATCATGCACACATACCGATATGTCATTCGAGATTAACTTCTCATCAGTCCAGTAATCATGACACTGACAACTTTTGATTGAACGGCGTATTGATTTTTCTCCATGACTTTATATTATTGTATCCTACTCAAGACTACGAATAGTTTTACTTGTCACTGATCCATTACTATCAAGTTCGCAACTGTTCTTTGATCCGAAGGTTAAGTCCAGTAAATCAGTATCACTCAATTAAAATCACCATTGTGTTGATAACAATAAATATTACTTTATTCAGTCAAATAACTGAGTATGGCTTTAGTCTCTCTCTCACAAACTATCGAACTTTCACAACTGAAACAATCTAATAGTGTTTGCTTCCAGAAGACTATTGCAGTAGTACTCTAGAGCGACTCAAGAGCAACTAACTAAACATTTCCATATTCGAGTTGCATTGTAAGCACATTGAATTTCCTTTTCGATGTGACTACAACTGTCTTCCATGGTAAATGTTATCTTTGACCGAATTACCTCCTTGGATTTAACCTTCGTTCATATGAATTTAAATTTATTCTATAGATGTTTAAAAGACAATGCATGACAACCTTTTTCTTTTATCTCCTTTTTGTGTGTTACTCTCAGTATTTAGGTGTTATAGTTGTTAATCAAAACATTATCAGTGTAATTAATTTTTTTTTATCACCAATAGTTTTTGTAACTGTCAAGATGACTCACTTCCCTACTTTAAGTTTTCACAAAGTTTGTTAATTGGGGTTTTCTGTCCTTGGGGTGTTACAAGATGTATGACACAAGTGACATCCAATCACCTGACCACGTTCAAAGTCCGTGAGTTCTGCGGAGTTCTGCTCTCTCTCTCTCTCTTGATTTCTAATGACTATTGAGGTCACTGATATGGAGTACCTGGCAGTAGGTGGCAGCACAATACACCTAATATGAAAAACGTATGTTTTTGGGGGTGTCTGGATACTTTTGATCACGTAGTGTATGTGCAGTCTGGTGGGCTTGCAATGCCAACACATGAGGAAAATGTGATCCATTTGTATGAGGCATCATTTATTTGGCATGAGTAGGGAAGAGTTTTAGTTAATGTATAATTGTAATGTGAACTGGTAGCAGTGAAAATGAGATCAAGGACCTAAGAATACAGATGCATCACCAAAATCTGGACAAATCTAAATTTAAATTTCCTGCCATATTGCGTTTCCAACAGAGTTTGTTGTTTTCTGTCTGCATTTCCAATTGTTCTTGGTAAACAGTTGTAATCTCAAAATGGCCACGATGTTAGAACGAAGAGCAGAATACAATAAAAGACCTTCACACGGGGATGCACAGCAGCAAGTATGGTTTGCTTCTTTAAATACCTGACATTCACAATTTATAATTTTGTGGCGTAATATTCAGACTTAGTACAGTGAAATGAATATTCCTGTATACTGATGAAGAAGCATCACTTGAAAGAACACATCATGGGGAGTTCAAGTGCTGATTTTGGAAAATCCAAGTCAATCTTTGTGATCTTTGCCAAAGATTTTTGGTGTAAATGAACCAAAAATGCATGGAATCGTCAAGAAGGATCTCTGAGAATTCCTACACACTGAAGGTAAGATATGTGCTGTCCTAGACAGCTAGAGTGAAGTGAGTCAGTTACTGCAATTTACTTCAGTGTTTGATGAGCTCTGTGATCCTGCGGGGCAGACCATATTCTTCTGTGACAAGAAGATTTGTACATCAGAAGCAAAAATCAAGCTGAGAAAAGACTGCTGGCCCACATACAATCTGGAGATGCCCTCATTGTTTCCTGAACAAAATTTGTCACTGATCTTCATGTGCCAAGTGTTGTGTCCAGCAAGGGACATGTCATATACCCACATTTTTAATAAAAAAAAAAAAAAAAAAAAAAAAAAAAACACACACACACACACACACACACACACACACACACACACACACACACAAAGAAACTGTCACATAAGATGTTGATTTGAATGTTATTTTGAGTGATGTGAAGACACAAATAAAAACAGAACTGTCTGTAACTTATGTTTTTCATCAAGATGGTACGCTGGCAAAGCTCGATGTAGCACAGTTTTGATATGCCTGTTTTAAAAGAGCCTTCACTTGCTCAATGTTGGTTGCACAGTATTCAGTATTACACTGTAATACGGACTGTATGAGATCAGCCAAAATAGACACAAAGCCAACATCTACTACTGCAGTACATATTCATATGCCAACTAGCTCTGCAGATGATGAAGAGACTGAATGAATATATGATCATATAAGAAAATTATTCAGGTAGTTAAGGGAAAGGAGAGTTGATTGTGATTGATGACTGGAATTCCTTAGCAGGGGGAGGAAGAAAAGAAAGAAGTAGGAAAATATGGGCTGAGGGAAAGGAATGAAAGAGAAAACCACATTTCAAAATTATGCACAGAGCACAGTTTTAATTATCACTAACACTTGGTTTAAAGATCATGAAAGAAAGTTGGAGATACTGGAAGGTTTCAGATCGACTATATGATGGTAAGACATATTTTGGAACCATCTTATACAAAGTAAGATATTCCCTGGGGCAGACGCGGACACTGACCAGAATGTACTGGTTGTGAACTGTAGATTAAAAATGAATTATTTTCAAAATGGTAGGAAATTAAGGAGATGGAATGTGAGAGTTTTAGAGGGAGCATTAGGCAATGACTGGCTGATACAGGGGAAAGAAATACAAGGTAGCTTTGAGAGATGAAATAGTGAAGGCATTCAAGCTTGCGGCCAACAGGCCTTCTTCTGAAGTAGAAAACACACACCCACATTAGCACAAACACAACTCACAGGCATGGCCACTGTCTCTGGCTATTGTCGCTAGACTCACCCATAACTTTGTACGATGACAGTAACAGTGCAGTGGTGGGGCTAAGGAGGAGGTTTGTTGTGGGGAGGAGAAAGGATAGCAGGGTGGGGTGGTGGTAGGTACAGTGCTGCTTGTGGAAGCATGCAGGGATGTGGTGGTGACAGGGTAGGGCTGCTATCTGCAGTCATAAGGTTTGATTGGGGGGGGGGGGGGGGAGTGGAAAAGGAGAGAAGTAGAGAAGGGGAAAAGGACTAGTGGACAGAATAGAAGACTGTGTTGTGCTGGAGTGGGAACACTGAGGGGGATTGGTAGATCTATGACAGGGACTAGTGAAGTTTGAGGCCAGGTGGTTTATGAGAACTTAGGAATATCGCAGAGAGAGTTCCCACCTAGGCAACTCAGAACATCTGGCCTTGATAAGATGGATCTAGATGGTGCTGCTGTGAAGCAGTCACTGAAATGAAGCACAGGTGTTGGGCAGAAAGTTCAAGCTGTGTGGTCTAGCTGTCTCTTGGTCACAGTTTGTCGGTGGCCATCGGTGCAGATAGAATGTTAGTTATCATGCCCATGTAGAAAGCAGCGCAGTGGTTGCAGCTTAATTTGTATATCACATTACTACATTCACAGGTAGCCCTGCCTTTGAAGGGGTAGGAGCTGTATGCGAGCATTCTCTACCGTATTTATCAATGTCTCCCAAGCAAATGTAACAAATGGTTGTCACCAACACTTTCAGATCATAACCCATTTTTTGTGAGATAAGAATTGGTCTACTTCATTTTTCAATGGGCTGATGACTAAGTTGAAAGAACTAATAGTTAATAATTTCCACTCACATCCCCAAATCACAAGAGAGAGAGAGAGAGAGAGAGAGAGAGAGAGATTATAATAGCAATTTTGGGCCATCTGAAGTTTTGGTGTGAAATGGAAAAAACAGGGCTTCTCTAAAGAAAAATCTTAGAATGACAACATGTAATACAGATATAGCCTGATTGCTCATAAAGACAAAAAACACCAACATTTCACAATATTTGCAGTCTCTATGTCTTTAACTGAATTTTCTGTCAGTGCTTGGCAGAACATGTTAACAATATTAAAAAGAAAAAAAAACTTCCTGAAGTTCTGCAAAATTTTGCAGAAAATGCAGTGTTTTCCTTTTTAATAAAACCTATGTCTGTTTATATAAGAGCAATGATTAATGGAAAATCTCATATAAGATGTGAAACAAATACTAACAAAGAGATAGAGGGGCTGGCCAGTACTTACCTCAGCTCAGTACAGCCTATAGATACAAATAAAACAGAACTGAAAATTTACATTCCTAGCTTTCGGAACTTTGTTCCTTCATCAGGGAGGAGAGAGGGGAAAAAAGGGAAGAAGGGAAAGTGGATTCAGTTACTCACAACCCAGGTTATGAAGCAACAGGGAAAGGTAAACAGGGAGGGTAGCAAGGATGGAGGCATGGTTGTCAGAGGGAAGCCAAAGATACTCTACTGTAAGTACTTTGCCAGCTTCAAACCAAAGAGGATGCATACAGAAGTAAAGAGGTATATAGTATAAAGATAAACACAACTATGTAGGATGAAAAGATGCGTGAATGGCTAAAGAGGAAAGGGAAAGAGGAGAAGACTGAAGAGTGAATGGGAGTGAGGTTGTTTAACGTAGGTTCAGTCCAGGGGGATGGCGGGATGAAAGGATGTGTTGGAGTGCAAGTTCCCATCTCCGCAGTCCAGAGGGACTGGTGTTGGGTGGGAGAAGCCAAATGGCACATACGGTGTAGCAGGTTCCTAGGTCCCTAGAATTATGCTGGAGGGCATGCTCCGCTACTGGGTATTGGGCATCTCCTAGGCGGACAGTTCGTCTGTGTCCGTTCATGCGCTCAGCCAGTTTGGTTGTTGTCATGCCGATGTAAAAGGCTGTGCAGTGCAGGCATGTCAGTTGATAAATGACGTGTAGTTTCACACGTAGCCCTGCCTTGAATTGTGTATGTTTTACCAGCAGCGGGGCTGGAGTAGGTGGTTGTGGGGGGATGCATGGGGCAGGTTTTGCAGCGGGGTCGGTTACAGGGGTAGGAACCGCTGGGTAGAGAAGGTAGTCTGGGAATATTGTAGGGTTTAACAAGGATGTTACGGAGGTTAGGGGGGCGACGAAAGGCAACTCTGGGTGGTGTGGGGAGAATTTTGTCAAGGGATGATCTCATTTCAGGGGTTGACTTGAGAAAGTCATATCCCTGGCGGAGTAATTTGTTGATGTTTTCGAGGCCAGGATAATATTGGGTGACAAGGGGGATGCTTCTGTGTGGTCTGGGGGTAGGAACATTGTCGTTGGACGGGGATGAATGTATTGCTCGGGAAATCTGTTTGTGGACAAGGTCTGCAGGATAGTTGCGGGAGAGGAAAGCACTGGTCAGGTTATTGGTGTAGTTGTTGAGGGATTCGTCACTGGAGCAGATACGTTTGCCACGAATACCTAGGCTGTAGGGAAGGGAGCGTTTGATGTGGAAAGGATGGCAGCTATCAAAGTGAAGGTACTGTTGTTTGTTTGTGGGTTTGATATGGACAGAGGTGTGGATGTGAGCTTCAACAAGATGAAGGTCAACATCCAGGAAGGTGGCTTGGGTTTTGGAGAAGGACCAGGTGAAATTCAGATTCGAAAAGGAGTTGAGGTTATGGAGGAAATTAAGGAGTGTTTCTTCACCATGAGTCCAGAGCACAAAGATGTCATCTATAAACCTATACCAGGCCAGGGGAAGCAGCTGTTGGGTCTTCAGGAAAGCCTCCTCCATGCGGCCCATGAAGAGGTTAGCATAGGAGGGAGCCATCCTGGTTCCCATGGCTGTTCCCCTGATTTGTTTGTAGGTCTGGCCTTCAAAAGTGAAGTAATTATGGGTGAGGATGAAGTTGGTAAGTGTGATAAGGAACGAGGTTTTTGGAAGATCTTCGGGTGGGCGTTGGGAGAGGTAGTGCTCAAGGGCAGAGAGACCATGGGTATGTGGGATGTTTGTGTAAAGGGATGTAGCATCTATGGTGACAAGAAAGGTTTCAGGTGGAAGAGAAGTGGGAATGGATTTGAGGCGTTCTAGGAAGTGGTTTGTGTCTTTGATGTAGGATGGGAGTCTGCGGGTGATAGGTTGTAGGTGCTGGTCTACCAGAGCTAAGATACGTTCGGTTGGGGATTTGAAGCCTGCTACAATGGGACGGCCAGGATGGTTCTCTTTGTGGATTTTGGGTAATAGGTAGACGGTAGGGGTACGTGACTCAGGTGGAGTGAGTAAGTCTATGGAAGCCGTTGTGAGGCCTTGTGAGGGACCTTGGATTTTTAGGATTTTTTGCAGCTCAGTCTGGATGGAGGGAATGGGATCCTGGGTAACAGCTTTGTAGGTTGAGGTGTCAGAGAGCTGACGCAGTCCTTCTGCCACATACTCCACACGGTCAAGTACAACAGTTGTGGAGCCTTTATCCGCCGGGAGGATGACAATAGAGCGGTCTATTTTCAGCTCCTTAATGGCACGGGATTCAGCTGGGGTGATGTTGGGGGTTGTCGGGATGTTCTTCAAGAAGGACTGGGAGGCAACACTGGATGTGAGGAATTCCTGAAATGTCTGCAAGGGATGGTTTTGGGGGAGGGGAGGAGGATCCCTTTGAGAAGGCAGTCGGAACTGTTCTAGACAGGGTTCAACACTGGGTCTAGTACTTGGGGGCTGTGTTTGGGTAGTGAAGTGATATTTCCAGTTGAGGTTCCGGGTGAATGAGAGGAGATCTTTAACCAGGGCAGTGTGGTTGAATTTAGGTGTGGGGCTAAAGGTTAAGCCTTTTGATAGAACAGATGTCTCTGGAGGAGGTTTAGGACTGAATTGGGACTGGTGATATGTGGCATTTGACTGTGGTTATAGTTGAGATTTGGTCTGTGTGGGGTATGTGCTGGGATGGGGAGGGGAGGGTGGCTAGGCTAGGTTTGTTGGCTATGAGGGGGGTTTGTTGAAGGTTCTGTTGTGGTTGGTGTTTGTGAGGGATAGGGAGAGGGACCCCACTTCTTAGGTGTTACACTAGCACTGTGGATAGTTTTTTCAGGTGGTGTGTGGCATGGAACTCAAGTTTGCAGCTGGCTTCTAGGATGATGTTCCTCAGTGTGTTCTCCAAGCAAGGGTTTGATAGGTGGAGGACTTTGAAGAGAGATAGGAGCTGTTGGGAATGGTGGTTACATGAAGTAGTGTAGAGATTCAGGACAAGTTGGGTAAGGGCTAAGGATTGAAGGTTCTGGAAGTCCAGGAGAGACTGGTGGAAGGAGGAATTGCACCCGGAGATGGGAACTTTTAAGGTAAGCCCTTTAGGGGTAATTCCAAAGGTTAAGCAGGACTGGAGGAAAAGTATGTGGGATTGCAGTTTGGCTACGGTGAATGCATGTTTCCGGAATGAATGTAAATAATGTGGTATAGGATTAGGGTACATAGTGGGTAACTGGTGGGTAGGGAAATTAAATAACTAAAGTTGAAATAGTAATCATAAGAAAGAGTAAAACACGGAGGGAAGGACGAGAAGGAAAGAAATTGTGTTGGTAATGTTCAATACCAAAGGAAGACCACTAAATAAGAAAAATACGGAAAAAGTTGACCAGACCAAGCAAGTATGTCCAGATCAGGGGAAAAAGAACACACGTAGCTCAAAAACAGAGATAGCGAGTGGCGAAAAAAGATCGCGCGTGCCACAAAAAAGATCGCGCGTGCCGCGAAAAAGATGGCGCGTGCCGCAAAAAAGATCGCGTGTGCCGCAAAAAAGATCGCGGGTGGGGCAGAAATGTCCCAAAAAATTTTTCTTGTGGCAGAGAAAGATAGCCAATGGCACAAAAATATCGCCAGCAACAAGAAATCGACGGAAATGGATGATACTGGTAGGTGTGGAAGAGATTGTTGGCAGTGATTGTTGGCTGGGAAACAGCGGATAACGAACGTTAAAACTATGGAATGTTGAATAAATAAATCAATAAATAAAAAAGAGAAGAGGACTATAAACGGAACAAGATAATAGGAGGAAGATGAAACTAGCACAGTTGGTGACGAAAATATTTATTTATGTATATATAAAACACTGAAGAAGAGAAAGTGTTAAGATGACAGACGTAAGTGATAGCTGACAAAAGGGACAAAACAATGAAGGATGTGGACCATATAGGTGATCTAAATGATTAATGGAAAATCTCATATAAGATGTGAAACAAATACTAACAAAGAGATAGAGGGGCTGGCCAGTACTTACCTCAGCTCAGTACAGCCGATAGATACACATAAAACAGAACTGAAAATTTACATTCCTAGCTTTCGGAACTTTGTTCCTTCATCAGGGAGGAGAGAGGGGAAAGAAGGGAAAGTGCCCTACCCTGTCACCACCACATCCCTGCATGCTTCCACAAGCAGCACTGTACCTACCCCCACCCCACCCTGCTATCCTTCCTCCTCCCCACAACAAACCTCCTCCTTAGCCCCACCACTGCACTGTTACTGTCATCGTACAAAGTTATGGGTGAGTCTAGCGACAATAGCCAGTGACAGTGGCCATGCCTGTGAGTTGTGTTTGTGCTAATGTGGGTGTGTGTTTTCTACTTCAGAAGAAGGCCTGTTGGCCGCAAGCTTGAATGCATAGCAGTCTTTTCACTGTCCCTGTTTGTGACTCAACATCTCCTCTATACGGTGAGTGCCAAACTATTCATTTCAAATTTATATCTCCTGCGACATCCATGGGCTTCTACTAGGCTTTGTCTTTTTACCTATTCAATCCTCTGCTGCCTTCACTATTTCATCTCTCAAAGCTACCTTGTATTTCTTTCCCCTGTATCAGCCAGTCATTGCCTAATGCTCCCTCTAAAACTCTCACATTCCATCTCCTTAATTTCCTACCGTTTTGAAAATAATTCATTTTTAATCTACAGTTCACAACCAGTACATTCTGGTCAGTGTCCGCGTCTGCCCCAGGGAATATCTTACTTTGTATAAGATGGTTCCAAAATATGTCTTACCATCATATAGTCGATCTGAAACCTTCCAGTATCTCCAACTTTCTTTCATGATCCTTAAACCAAGTGTTAGTGATAATTAAAACTGTGCTCTGTGCATAATTTTGAAATGTGGTTTTCTCTTTCATTCCTTTCCCTCAGCCCATATTTTCCTACTTCTTTCTGTGTTTGTATGTGTGTGTGAATAGTGCTATGTGTATGTTTCTTTTACTGACAAAGGCTTTACAGTAAGTAGCAACCTGTCTTTTCCTACATTGTTGGTATTCCTATCTGGTGTTTCCATTGTTTGATTTATAACACATTAAATACACAAATATCTTTCCCAAATGAAACATAGTTGTGATCCTTGCAATTGTAAATTATTAATTTTCTTTTGTGGCCCATTGACCTCTAATTTATTATCATTCACTCAGTGTGAAAAACACCTAATGTTTTTGATTATAGGTCCATAGTAGTAAGTCTTATCTGAACCTTTTTCAGTTCTTTCATCCTAAAACGTAAACATAATGCTCTGTACTTTCCATTTTATGTGCCTTTCTTGGCACCAACAACATTACTCCACATAAATATCTTCACTATTACTGGCTCTTGTCAAGCAGAATGCTGAGATGGAATGCATAGTGATAGTACTATCAGTAATGTACTATGTATATTATGGTAGTACTGATGTATTGATACTATATGTACTGATATTATGTACATAATGTACGTAGTGTCAGTACTATGATAATGGATTAGATGTAGTTCTTGTGCCACTCCAGAAAAGCACTGAAAGAATCATTGCTTACTCCTCCAGAGTATTCTCCAAGATGCTCCAGATCCATAAAAGAGTGTCTTGCAGTTGTTTGGGTAATCTGTTAATCCTGTGACCAGTTATGTGGCACACCATGTACTGTTGTCACTAAATACTGTTCTTTATACTGGCTATCAAACCTGAAGGATCCATCATGGCTATTAGCAAGATGGTTACTGAAGCTTTAGGAACATGAGATCAGAGTAGTATACAAAAATGGGCATGGACGCAAGGATACTGACACTCTTTTGTGGAATCCATTTGAAGAACATGCAACACTGGTGATATCCCAATCATTGCAACACTACTCAACATTTCTGCCAAACAAATGGAAGATCCAACATTGCTCTGAAGTCCATAGAGGCCTTAGAAAAGGAAGGAGTGGTCACTGGAAAATTTTGATTAATAGATGGAATATTGTTTAACAAATTATGGCCCAGTGGTATGGAAATGATTGCTCATCATCCCAGCTCATACAGCCAGTCATCCTGAAGTATTTTCATGACTTTCTGTGTTAATGTTGTTTGGAATTTTCAAAGAACCTTAACAGAATTAGAGGAAGGAATCATTGGCCAGATCTCTACTGATGTGTCAAATTATCGAATAACAATAATCATTTTATGACTGGGCAATTTGTGCTTCATCTTTAGGCATTGAAAATTATGAATTTTCAGTATGTCGCAACTTAAGGCTTGTTGTACCTTTTCACATTCTGCTTTGCCCAAATTTGTGAGCTTTCACTATCATAGAATTGTCCTGGCGATGAGTGGAATTTCTCAGCGTGAAAGTCCTGGTTTTGTCCTAAGATTCTCATGATAAGCAGTGCATTTGGGATATGGCTGCAAAACATAATTTCAGTATCTTCATCTGAAATTTATAAAAATTCCTTTAGTGAATTTCCATCGCCAGGAGGTACCTATTTTTCTTAATGTGAATAACTGCATTTGGCCCCTATGTTCGCCCAACCATAAAAGGTCCTCTCCATAAACTATCCAGTTTCTTTATCTACCCTGTCATATGCTCTCGTCGTACAATAATGCTGTATCATTGGCCTTATGGTTTTATGTTCAGTTATAATATTCATTATTTTTTAATTTACATTGTTTGCTGAACTCCCTCAGTCATTGGTGCACCTGTTTCATTTTTCTCTTTTAATTCAAGTGCAACATCATAATAATTGTATTATACGGGGGGGGGGGGGGGGGGGGGGAGGTGCTTTCCACAGTGTGCCTGGTATTTTGCACACTCTTCCAAAAAATTATTCCTGTGGAATGTATCCTTTTGCTGTATGTGGTGTGGTATTATTCATAAAGTGAGAAGTACCCAAGTGATCCCAATAATTTTGAGCCATATTGATGTAATTGCTGAGAAATTCCATTAGGGTTGTATGCAGTTATTCTAAACCCCATTTCTCTGCAGAAGGTGCACAGTAGTATGTATCTTCTCTGTTTTGAGTAGCTTGCACATTCTTTTCGGCATGTCACTCATGAAGTTACTCTATTGGTCACTTAATAACACATACAGTAGTCTGAATTGTAAAATAATCTTCACCACTAAGATGCAAACTACTATTTTAGTATCTTGTTTTTTTATTGTTTCAGCAACAATGAATTTTGTCAGTGCAGCCTGGAATGTTAAAACATATTGGTTACCTTTCTCTAGCAATTCAAATATCACATCTGGCATGACTTCTCTCACTTTCACATGTTTTGTGCAGTATCTTGCTTCATAACCAATCACATTTGGTGTTTCTTCATATGTTTGCACATGTGAAAATATTTATTGGCATCTGCCTTGTGGCAACTCATGGAATTGCTTCAAAATTTTTTTTATTTCTCTTACTTATTTATAGCTCTGCAAGTGTGTCTCCAGACCCACAGAGTATTCAACATCATCTTCTGAGTTATGCAAATCTCTTACGTGTGACACTGCATCAGGTCCTTTGTTACTTTTGCCACTGTTGTATATAGTCTTGTAATCAAATTCGTCAAACTTCATCTGAACTTCACTAGGCTGGACAATAGATCAGTCACACTTGCTACACGTTCTAGTAGCTTAGGATATGTAGTGAACTTTCTCCTGAATACATGTGATCTGAAATGCTATAACCAACAGTTCCTGTTCTATTGTACTGTAATATGCTCCACTTTATGAAGCATTCTAGAGGTGTAGGCAACAGGTAGGTCATTTCCTGTTTAGCCCTGACCGAGTACTGCTCCAAGTGCACCCTGGCTTGCATTGATAGTTATAATGAACCATTTTGTAAAATCCGAATAATGCAGTATTGGTGGATTTACAAAAAAAAAAAGGTTCAAATGGCTCTGAGCACTATGGGACTCAACATCTGTGGTCATCAGTCTCCTAGAACTTAGAACTACTTAAACCGAACTAACCTAAGGACATCACACACATCCATGCCCGAGGCAGGATTCGAACCTGCGACCGTAGCAGTTGCGCGGTGGATTTACAATGAAGCGCCAAAGAAACTGGCGTAGGCATACATATTCAAATACAGAGCTATGTAAACAGACAGAATACGGTGTTGCGGTCAGCAACGCCTGTATAAGACAACAAATGTCTGGCACTTTTATTAGATTGGTTACTGTTGCTAAAATGACATGTTATCAAGATTTAAGAGAGTTTTAATATGTTGTTATAGTTGACACATGTGTGATTGGACACAGCAACTCTGAAGTCGCGATGAAGTGGGAATTTGACCATTTCATGAGTGTACCATGAATATCAGGAATCCAGTAAAACATCAAATCTCCAACATTGCTGCAGGTGGAAAAAGATCCTGCAAGAACGGTGAGAATCATTCAGTGTGACAGAAGTGTAACCCTTCTGCAAATTTCTGCATATTTCAATGCTGGGCTGTCAACAAGTGTCAGCATGTGAACCATTCAACGAAACATCATTGATATTGGCTATCAGAGCAAAAGGCCCACTCAAGTACCCATGTTGACTGCATGACACAAAGCCTTACACCTCGCCTGGGCCCTTGCACACCAACATTGGACTGTTGATGACTGGAAACATGTTGCCTGGTCGGATGAGTCATGTTTCGATTTATATTGAGCAGGTGGGCGTGTACAGGTATGGAGGCAACCTCATGAATCCATAGACCCTGCATATCAACAAGGGACTGTTCAAGCTGCTGGAGGCATTGTAATGGTGTGGGGTGTGTGCAGTTGAAGTGATATGGGACCCCTGATGCGTCTAGCTATGACTCTGACAGGTGTCACATACATAAGCATCCTGCCTGATCATATGCATCCATTCATGTTCATTGCATTTTACAACGGACTGGGGTAATTCCAGCAGGACACAATGACACCCCACAGATCCATAATTGCTATATAGTAGCTCCAGGAACAACCTTCTGAGTTTAAATACTTCCACTGGCCACCAAGCTCCCCAGACATGAACATTATTGAGCATATCTGGGACGCCTCTCAACGTGCTGTTCAGAAGAGATCTCCACCCCCTCGTACTCCTATGGATTTATGGATAGCCCTGCAGGATTCATGGTGTCAGTTCCCTCCAGCACTACTTCAGACGTTAATCAAGTCCATGCCATGTTGTGTTGCGGCAGTTCTGCATGCTTGCTGGGGCGCTATGTGATATTAAGCAGGTATACCAGTTTCTTTGGCTCTCCAGTGTATTATATTGTTTTAACATCTGAAATGCATCTTCAAGCTTGTTCTCCCACTCAGATTTTTCTTTTTTCCTTAAGGGGCGGTAGGACGTCAAATGGGCCGACTTGGAGCAGGAGAGGCACCACTGGACATTTTAATTTGTACTGTCTATGCTTTTGCAAATAAATTCATAAAACTGTGCCAGCATGACCAGGAAGGATTCAGAATTTTCACACTCATAGCAGTGGAAGTTCGAAAACATAACGAAGTAATTTTTTTACATGTGAAATTTCATCGTTTTTTTCACTTACTAATGGCATCATTTGTTGCTATATGTACACTTTTCTTCATAAGTAAGAGAGATTCTTCAATGAATTTTGCACAGCATACAAACCATACTTAAAGGTGTATGAAACTCAAGAATTTTCCAAATCTATTAAAAACTGTGGTAAAAATTGAGGTAATTAACTATAAAATTTGTGTTTTTTTCTAAACATGAAGTTTAAAATATAACAGCTCACTCATTTTTTCATAAATTAAATAAATTCTAGAGTTTAATACACCTGTAAGTATGGTATGTATGCTGTGCAAAATTCATTGAAGAATCTCTCTAACTTATGAAGAAAAGTGTACCTATAGCAACAAATGCAGCCATTAGTAAGTGAAAAAATAATGAAATTTCGCACGTAAAAAAGAAAATTATTTTGTTATGTTATCAAATTTGCACTGCAAGGAGTGTGAATCCTGAATCCTTCCTGGTGATGCTGACAAAGTTTTATGAACTTATTTGTAAAAGTATAGACACTGGAAATTAAAATTTCGTGTGATGCCTCTCCTGCTCCAAGTCGGCCTGTTTGATGTCCTACCCCCCTTTAAGAGTTCATGTCATAGTCTAGCTGTCCTGCTGCAACCGTTTATGAACCATTGGTAGTATACTATTAATCCAAGACTAAATTTTAATTATTTTTTTTTTTGTGGTACATGGCTGTGGGTACTATTTTTCAGCACTAACCTTCATTAGGTGTGGTTTTAAAGAATCTGTGGGCTTGTACGAAATAAGTGACTTTATTTCATAAGAGAACATTAGGGAACGATAGTCAAGAATGAGGGAAATAAATACATTAGAAGAAGAATGAGTAGCTTTGAGAGCTGGAATAGTGAAGGCAGCAGAGGATCAAGTAGGTAAAAAAATGAGGGCTAGTAGAAATCCTTGCGTATCAGAAGGAATATTGAATTTAATTGATGAAAGGAGAAAATATAAAAATGCAGTAAATGAAGCAGGCAAAAAGGAATAAAAACGTCTCAAAAAAGAGATCGACAGGAAGTGCAAAATGGCTAAGCGCGGATGGCTAGAGGACAAATGTAAGGATGTAGAGGCTAATCTCACTAGGGGTAAGATAGATACTGCCTACAGGAAAATTAGACAGACCTTTGGAGAAAAGAGAACCACCTGTATGAATCTCAAGAGCTCAGCTGGAAAATGAATTCTAAGCAAAGAAGGGAAAACAGAAAGGGGAAAGGAGTATGGTCTATACAAGGGTGATATACTTAAGGGCAATATAATGGAAATGGAAGATGACATAGATGAAAATGAAATGGGAGATATGATACTGTATGAAGAATTTGACAGAGCACTGAAAAATCTAAGTCAAAACAAGGCCCCAGGAGTATACAACATTCCATTAGAAATACTCATAGTCTTGGGAGAGCCAGCCATGACAAGACTCTTACCATCTGGTGAGCAAGATGTATGAGATGCCAAAATATGCTCAGACATCAAGAAGAACATAGTAATTCCAATCCCAAAGAAAGCAGGTGTTGACAGGTGCAAAAATTACTGAACTATCAGTTTAATACTTCATGGCTGCAAAAGAGTAACACAAATTCTTTACAGATGAATGGAAAAACTGGTAGAAGGTGACCTCGGGGAAGGTCAGTTTGGATTCCGTAGAAATGTTGAAATATGCGAGGCAATACTGACCCTACGACTTATCTTAGAAGATAGATTAAGGGAAGGCAAACCTATATTTCTAGCATTTGTAGACTTAGAGAAAGCTTTTGACAATATTGACTGGAATAGCCTCTTTCAAATTCTGAAGGTGGCAAGGGTAAAATACAGGGAGCTAAAGGCTCTTTTCAATTTGTTCAGAAACCAGGTGGCAGTTATAAGAGACGAGGGGCATGAAAGGGAAGCACTGGTCTGACTAAAAGAAGTGATTTATCCGTAGGACACATTCTGAGGTATCAAGGGATCACCAGTTAAGTATTTGAGGGAAGTGTGGAGGGTAAAAATCGTAGAAGGAGACTAAGAGATGAATACACTAAGCCGATTCAGAAGGATGTAGGCTGCAGTAGTTACTCAGAGATTGCTTGCAGAGGGTAGGGTAGCATGGAGAGCTGGATCAAATCAGTCCTGGACTGAAGATCACAACAATAACAACAACAACATTGCATAAGAGCTCACATTTATCAGTCCGTAATCTCAAGCTATGCAGCCTCAATATTTCAAATGCTTCTACCAAACTGGCATTATATTCATCTAAGGACTGTCTAAAAACAACAGCATTGTCTGAGTATATGAACAGTTCATCGACTTGCAAACCCATCATGCCCAAATTCATTAATTTTTGGAATGTACCAACACAGTCTTCAATCCCATGGGCGTTTTTTTTATACTCATAGTGCCCATGATGTGTACTGAAAGTTGTTTATTTGTTGGTCCTTCTCATCCGGTAATACCTGGTAGTATAATTTTGTCAGATCTAATGTTGAGAAATACTTCCCTATCCATAAACTATCTATCTGCATGTGGAAAAGGGAAGACTGTTGACTTAGCAATGATTTAAGTGACAATAATCAGCCACTATCCACCCTTTCTGTTTATCATTGCTGTCCATTATCTTTGGGGTCATTATATGTGGGAAGTTCCATTTGTCGGTATCTGAAACTGAATATTGTCTTTTAACACTTGCTGTAGCTCTCGCTTCTGTGCTTGTGGTACACTGTATGGTCTAGAACAGATTACACATGCCTCAGCTAATCACAATGACTTATGCGTGGCAGTATTTTTACGGGTCAAATGATCACTCACTAAATGAAATACATTACTGTAAGTGGTGCAGAGTTCTAGAACTGACTGTTTTTCCAGGGCATTCAAATGTTTGATGCTAGCGTTAACTTGACCCATAAGTTTCTATTTCAGTTTCTCATTTGCATGGTTAATGACTGTCTTTGTGTTTCTTAAAGAAATACTGCCTATTACTCCACATTATGCAGGCTCTACCTGTCCCCCACAAAGTAAGATTTTTGAGTCACTTCTAGACCACCACCAATTTTCAATTTTGTATATACTGTTCCATCATTATTCATCACTTTACAAAATAAGCTTTTAATTTGTATGATCCATTATGATTTGTGTCAACATCTATCTCTTCAAGATTTCTTGTGTGTAAGGATGATTTGTGCTACACTGCTTATGAGCAATTGCAATATTTTGGTATTATTTTGTGGACACTATAACTCAATAAATTCATTTTTGTTCCCACTATCTGTCGACAACATGCTACCTCGGTTGGCGTAAACTGACTGCTCCCTTATGCCTGTTTCTGTTTCCCAGTTCTTCGACTTCTTTCTTTACACAATCCAGGGTTACTCCATACAGTGTTGAGCTAGCTGCCCTTGTCTCTTACATTTGTAACATGCCACTTGTACTGCATTCATGTAGAAACTATTGAGTCCCAGTAAATTTTACATTTCACACCATGTGACTTGTAGCCCATGTCTTTGTACGGTTTCGATAGAAATCCCTGTCCTTCATATCTACTTTTCCAGTTCTTCCTACTCTCTCTCTAATTCACATAGCTCCTTGCACATTTCTTCAAAAATGGATAGCAAGTGTGACTGATCCATTGTCCAGCGTGTCCCCCCTTGTGTTGTTTGTACGGTGGTGTTGAATTGACTGTGTGTACCCGTTTTTTATATCTGCACTCTCATGTTTGATGGCTACTTCTGCCACACTTCACATATCTGCTGGTGGTTTGGCAGTCTCTTGCATTCTGCCCTGGCTTCCCACAGATGTAGCATTTGACTCTCTTGTTATGTCTGAACTTCAGGAAGCTTGCTTTGTAACCAAATTTCTTTCCTCTGAGTGATACAGATGCTAATTCTTCAGTGAGTGCAATCTCTTTTTCTTTGCTTAGCATAATACATTTCCCTCTAGCTCATACTATTATATCGATTCTCCCACCGTATATCTGTTGAATGAAAATTGCATGTCTTAACTTGCAGGCAAACACTCAGCTACCTTCTAACTCTGATGGCTGCATCACCGTGTGAATTGCCTCTCTCAGTTGATTTTGTGAGCCTCACTGTATGGCAGGTTCATTTTTCTACTGACTGCTTAAAAACTACTTGTGTACACAGTAATTCAAAGTTCTTTCATTTGTATAATTTTCCAATAATAATATCCTGACATTATGCCAAGTTACTGTTAAGACATTAACAATTAGCTTACTTTGGGTTGAGCCAACTATTCTAGTTTTAACAAGTTTCAAGAGGATATTGTGTTTTGATGTTGAATCTAATTTGAATGCTGTATCACAGTTTATAAGGAATTTATTTAATTTATCTTCAGTGACATCAGAAGACTGGGGAATTAGCTTAAGGGCGTCTGTAATGCGGATAAACAGCCTTGCTGCTTTATGGTAGAAACATCTGCTTCATTCATGCATGACATTTTGTTTTACTCATGGTGACGGCAGCAGTGGCACAGGAAGCAGTGAGTCTTTGTGGCAGCTGGTGTTAGTGATGTATGGCTGTGAGGAATGGTGCCTTATCCCTCTTTGCCACAAATAAGAATAATGATTGTCACTAATGTGGCATCTGGTGAGGGCAGGGTTAAATGTTGCTTCTTCTCGCTTCCTGGAATGGGGGCCCATTGCTCAAAGTCCTTTGTTTAGCTGATCCACACATTGGAAACTGCTGAGCTATGAATTCACACAAGTATGAGTTAGCAACCAGATGTTTACAGCAGGCCTGATAAAAATGTGCCACTGAAAATCTCAGTGTGGCCATCATTCGTACAGAGGAAATGGTACCCTGTGGGACACAGAGGAGCTGCATTTAAATTTAGAATATATGCCCATTATCTCAGCTAGAGTATCTAGTTTTGCTGCTAAAGTCTCCTACTTTAATGCTGACTGCTGCTGTTTTAGACCACAACAATCTGCCACATTCCCTTTCATTACACAGCTTAAAATAACCTTTTATTTAATATTCTTCACTTCTGCACAGTTTCGGCAGTGAAGCTATTTTCAAGTGTGTAGTATAAACCATCAAACAGATGTACTTGGAATGCCGCAAAATGTACACAAGTCATACACTATTAAAATGCTGTGGCATGAGCAGATTTTAGGATAAACAACGTGAAAAGTGTTTTTTGAACAGCTCTTGGTAGCTGTTCAAGAAATACTGGTAGCATGTTGTTTATTTTGAAATCCAGCCACCCAATCACATTTTAACATTGAGTGATCAACCTAACAATGGAAAATCGTAGGTGGAAGTAACTATATAATGAAAAGCATAGTTGCTACTCACCATAAAGTGGAGTTACTGAGTCACAGAAAGGCACAACAAGAAGACTGTTGGAAATAGCTTTCGGCCAACAAGAACTTTGTCAGACACACACACACACACACACACACACACACACACACACACACACACGTGGCCAGAGACTCCGGCAGCTGGAGTCACCTGGCTCAAGCTGCCAGAGACTGGCTATTTCTGGCTATTTGTGCGTGAGTTGCATTTGTGTGTTTGTGTATGTGTGTGTGTGTGTGTGTGTGTGTGTGTGTGTGTGTGTAGTAGTAGTAGTAGTAGTAATCTATTTTTGATAAAGATAATTGTCAGTCAGAAAATATGTATTGGCTGTGTACCCTACCCAACTAAATGATCTGTCAGGTATTATGTCGGGTACTGTAGCAAATGACATTAATGGAAGCATGTATGTAAAATAAGGGAAAGGGAACCACTCACCTATAGCAGATAAATCTGTGGAGCACAGAAACACTTAACCGAAAACAGCGTTCACACTAGCTTTCAAGCACTAGCTTCCTTTTCTAGCAAAACTAAACAAATTCATGCACACAACCACACAGACACTCAATTGCACACAGCACACTCCCGTGACCACAAAAAAACTGATTATTGATACTTGATTATTGAAAGCAGTTACCTGAGCTGATGAAAGTGGAGATGGGGTAGGAAATGATGCAAGGTGTAGTGAGATATAGGCAGGTCTTTGAATAGATAACTGCTCAGCTTCACAACAAGATGAAAAGAGTACAGGGGGGAGAGCAAAATGAGATGTAGGAAGAGGGAGTGGAGGTGAAGGGGAGGGGGGGGGGGAGAAAAGAGAAGGATGAAGATGAGGAAGGAGGAAGGGAGAGGTGAGAGGGTTTGAAAAGAAAGGGGGGGGGGGGGAGAGAGAGAGAGAGAGAGAGTGAGTACTTGCATGACTGGACTGTGGAAAGGGGGGGGGGGGGTATTGATGGGAGAATGCATGATCTGGATGGAGAAGGAATGGTGTGGACAGAAGGGAAAAGGTAAGGTGATTGGGTGAGGTAGTCAGTTGATACTGTTATCCGTTCATTACCATTTGTCAGTGTGGGAAACCTCGTAAGAGGTCAAATCCAGTAAGATGTAATGAAGCAGCTGCAGAAGGAATTGATACAAGACATCTTGCAGGTAAATGAATGTGTGTTTTCATTATTCCATTATGTAACAATAATGGAAGATCCTGGATGGAGCAATATGAAGAATAAGGGAAAGGCAACCAGTCAGCAACTGCAGATTTATGCGTGGAGCACAGAAACCTGGAACTGAAGACAGCATTCACTCTAGCTTTCAAGCACTAGCTTTTTTTAATATTAGAAGTGAACACACACACACACACACACACACACACACACACAAACACACACACACAAACCTCACTGACACCCAAACGCACACTCCTATGAGCAAGGCAAGACTGATTATTGATACTCAATTACTGAAAGCAGTTGCCTGAGCTTATGGAGATGGGGAGGGGCTAGGGAGGGATACAAAGAGTGTGTAGCAGAAAACAGGCAGGTCTCTGCACAGATGACTCCACAGCCACAGAAAACAAAAGGAGTACAGATGGTACAGCAAAAAGAGATAGGAGGAGGGTAGATTGCCAGGGTGCAGGATATGATGAAGTACACAGATGGGAATTGTCTCTCTAGTATATCCTGCCCTTGCAATATCCTTTGGTAGCAATCAATGACATTCTTTACCACTTTATCAGCAATAACATTCCCCGTTTTGGTTTCAGGATTGATAAAATACCCATTTCTGTTTTCAGTTTCCTTGCTTGTCGAACCACATACTCACTAACATTGCATTCTGACATTGTTTTCTTTTGACCAAGAGGGTGGAGCTAAAGTTAAAATTTCAACTTTTTCACGTACTCTTCCACTGATCACTTTTTCTTTCATTAACAGTATCATGCCACCAAAATCTTTGGCTTTCTTAACAATTTCATCATCAAATTTTTCCTCTCTACAATCAGAATCTACAACACTGCCATCTAATGCTTGGCACACTTTTCTTACCAAAACACACTTAACTTTTTCTAGCTTCTTTTTGCCATATGAAGCCTTACTGTGATTTGGAATGGAGTGAAGTTTTAAGGGAGAGCACCCCAAATAATGTAAAGTTTTATTTGCATCCTCCATACTTTGACTTTTTAGTATTGATTCGTGAAATGTCACCTCCAGTTCGTCTGCATCACTTTCATTTCTATCACTGTCAGTTTTCTGTTCACAAATCTTATAACGTGTCGTGCACAGTTTTTGGCCTAGTTTTACAAAGATTCTTTTAGCACTTAATATTTTAGACAAAGACGAGCAAACTGACCTCAAAGAATTTTTAACGATTTGTTTGTGTTTTTTGAAAGAATCACAACAAGTTCTTTGATGAAAAAATGGCTCTGAGCACTATGGGACTTAACTTCTGAGGTCATCAGTCCCCTAGAACTTAGAACTACTTAAACCTAATTAACCTAAGGACATCACACATGTCCATGCCCGAGGCAGGATTCGAACCTGCGACCGTAGTGGTTGTGTGGTTCCAGACTGTAGTGCTTAGAACCGCTCGGCCACTCGGGCCGGCTCTTTGATGACTTTCAAAAACTTTTAAGTAATAGTATTTGTGATGTCCACATATAGTAGCACGTTCTTGATCTTATGGAAAGCTTATATAGGATTGCAGCAGTGTCAAATCTCGTTGGTCTTCACTCAGCTCTTCTATTTTTTGTTGAGTTTTTACTTAGGCATAGATTGCCAAATGACATGGTGTTTTTAGTAATTTTCCAACAGTGCATAGATTCACATTTTCCACTGCAATTAACTGAGCACTAATTCACTTAAAACATACTTTATACAAGTGGAATGTTGGGACTGCACTACAGACAGACATGGCCTGCCTCACAGAAAGACAAAGAGGAACTGAGGCCAAATAGACCACTAACTGTTGCATGCCAGTTAATCTCAACAATGAATTTCAGCAACTGCTGCTCTGTTTTCATGCCTATAAAGGTTTCAAACAAGCTACTGCTGTTTAAGAACACTTTTTTATCACTGGGAACGGATGATTGGGCGAACATATAGATCGTGTATATTATAGTCTTTAAAAAATAACTGAATTAGTCAAATGATAGGAAATAAATTTTTACACTTGAAGTGTTAATTTGATACCATTGCATCTGAGGCAGTGAGACAGTGAGTGGATGAACTTACTACTTAAAGTGACTCTTTTCTATTACAGCATGAACTATTATATTTCAGATGTGTGTGTCAATTAGCACAAGACCCATTAAAGTTTTTATTTTATTAGAAAGCTTACAATCTAGGGGGTTATTTGAAATGGAAAACAGGTTCCCAGCAGGTTGGAGAAATGTGATGTAAGCATTTTTCCACATCCTTGCAATTTTTCTGAAATCAAAAATTGAGATACATTAATATATTTTAAAAATATTCTTTGTAACTTTACTACTTCAATAACTGGGTATCTGTTAACTGTATGCTTTACTTAACTTCTGAAAAATTTCCAAATCAAGAGCTTCACAAACATCTGAGCTATAGGCATTTATGTACATGAGTACAATTTCGCATTGACATTCTTGTAGAGCCCATTCATCAGAATACCACTACATTTAAAATTCGATATAAAATAAGTTGTAGTCTGAGACCAAAAAGATTTTCCAAAAGTTTCTATTATATATGTATAAGAAAACATGCAAAGCTTTGTGAAAATCTGAGATAGAGGGCTGCAAATCCTTGAATTATTGAATGTTTTGAGGTGGAATGACCCAAGTGCCTACCAGCTGCAGATGAGTGGCCTCACAGAAAATTCTAATACAATGTTGGCAGATATGTACAGTGATGTAAAACAGAGAGACGAGGCGTAATACTGTTAACACATTTCCATACAACACACTGAAGTAAAACACTTCGTTATACATTGTTTTTTCCTGACCCTGACTTCAGAGGCTAGAACAACACTGGATACATTTTTGTTTCATGCTGATGATGTTGAGGAAGATTATGTCAAATGTCTCATCACCAGGATTGAAGAAGCAAGACAGCTGCTATGCATCTGGACCTTGGACTATGCATGTTAAAATGCCAATGCCTACCTGTAATGTATGCCCCAGTGTGCTTCTTTCCAGTTGCAAAGAGAGGGGAAGGAAGTGTCATTCCTGTCATTAAAACTATGGGCTGACCAAGACTTGAACTCAGGACCTTTACCTTTTGCAAGCAAGTGCTCTACTGACCGAGCTATTCAAGCATAACCTACAACCTGTCCTCACAGCATTACTCTCATCAGTACCTGATCTCCTACCTTCCAAGTTTTGTATCAGCACACATTTCATTCTGGAAACATCCCCCAGCTATGTCTCCACAATATCTTTACTTCCATGACTGTTGGTCCTGTAAGTTTTGCAGGAGAACTGTGAAGTTTGGAAGGTAAGAGATGACGTACTGGCAGAAGTAAAGATTTGATGATGGATAGTGATTTGAACTTGGATAGATCAGTCAGTAGAGCACTTGTCCACAAAAGACAAAGGTCCAAGTTCAAGTTGTGATTTGACACACATTTTTAATCTGCCAGGAAGTTTCATATCAGTGCACACTCCACTGAAGAGTGAAAATTTCATTCAGATGTCATTCTGCTGGGTACTGAGACTCGAAAAATTCATGGGAATGAGGTTGTAGATACTGCATCCAAAGAGGCATCAACCTTGTATAGTGTGATCCAATTTGCTATCCCTCTCAAGCCATGATGTCATTGTTGAGAAGGTCTGTAATGTGTCTGTGGGATGAAAATGGCAGGAAGTGACGGATAACAAATTGTGATCGATGAAAGCAACTGTAAGAACATAGTGCAACTCACTTCAGCCAGTTCGATGTGATAATGTCCGATTAACACATTTTCAAATAGGGCATAGCTCTCTGATCCAAGGCTGCCTTCTGAGATGTAAAAACTACTTTGTGGTATACTTATTACAGTTCACACATTTTGATAGATTGTGTTTTGTGTCATAACAGCAGGACAGAAGCCAATCTGTTGGAACATTTGCCCTCATTTTAAGCACCAATGAAATTAATCTAGTCCATGTTTTAAGATTTATTATTGTACTTGATCTTCTACGTAAATTTCCGGGTTGTTGTAGGTGTGGTCTTCAGTCCTGAGACTGGTTTGATGCAGCTCTCCATGCTACTCTATCCTGTGCAAGCTGCTTCATCTCCCAGTACCTACTGCAGCCTACATCCTTCTGAATCTGCTTAGTGTATTCATCTCTTGGTCTCCCTCTATAAGTTTTACCCTCCACGCTGCCCTCCAATACTAAATTGGTGATCCCTTGATGCCTCAGAACATGTCCTACCAACCGATCCCTTCTGCTAGTAAAGTTGTGCCACAAACTCCTCTTCTACCCAATTCCATTCAGTACCTCCTTTTTAGTTATGTGATCTATCCATCTAATCTTCAGCATTCTTCTGAAGCGCCACATTTCAAAAGCTTCTATTGTCTTCTTGTCCAAACTATTTAACGTCCATGTTTCACTTCCATACCAATACTTTCAGAGACGACTTCCTGACACTTAAATCTATACTTGATGTTAACAAATTTGTCTTCTTCAGAAATGTTTTCCTTGCCATTGCCAGTCTACATTTTATATCCTCTCTACTTCGACCATCATCAGTTATTTTGCTCCCCAAATAGCAAAACTCCTTTACTATAAGTGTCTCATTTCCTAATCTAATTCCCTCAGCATCAGCCGACTTAATTCGACTACATTCCATGATCCTCGTTTTGCTTTTGTTGGCGTTCATCTTATATCCTCCTTTCAAGACACTGTCCATTCCGTTCAACTGCTGTTCCAAGTCCTTTGCTGTCTCTGACAGAATTACAACGTCATCTGCAAACCTCAAAGTTTTTATTTCTTCTCCATGGATTTTAAAACCTACTCCAAATTTTTCTTTTGTTTCCTTTACTGCTTGCTCAATATACAGATTGAATAACATCGGGGAGAGGCTACAACCCTGTCTCACTCCCTTCCACACCAGTGCTTCCCTTTCATGTCCCTCGACTCTTATAACTGCCATCTGGTTTCTGTACAAATTGTAAATAACCTTTCGCTCCCTGTATTTTACCCCTGCCACCTTCAGAATTTGAAAGAGAGTATTCCAGTCAACATTGTCAAAAGCTTTCTCTAAGTCTACAAATGCTAGAAACATAGGTTTGCCTTTTCTTAATCTAGCTTCTAAGATAAGACATAGGGTCAGTATTGCCTCACGTGTTGCAATATTTCTACGGAGTATCTTCCCCGAGGTTGGCTTCTACCAGTTTTTCCATTCACCTGTAAAGAATTTGCTTTAGTATTTTGCAGCTGTGACTTATTAAACTGATAGTTCGGTAATTTTCACATCTGTCAACACCTGCTTTCTTTGGGATTGGAATTATTATATTCTTCTTGAAGTCTGAGGGTATTTCACCTGTCTCATACATTTTGCTCACCAGATAGTAGAGTTTTGTCAGAATTGGCTCTTCCAAGGCTGTCAGTAATTCTTATGGAATGTTGTCTACTCCTGGGGCCTTGTTTTGACTTAAGTCTTTCAGTGCTCTGTCAAACTGTTCACACAGTATCATATCTCCCATTTCATCTTCATCTACCTCCTCTTCCATTTCCATAATATTGTCCTCAAGTACATCACCCTTGTATAAACCCTCTATATACTCCTTCCACCATTCTGCTTTCCCTTCTTTGCTTAGAACTGGGTTTCCATCTGAGCTCTTGATATTCATACAAGTGATTCTCTTTTCTCCAAAGGTCTCTCTAATTTTCCTGTAGGCAGTATCTATCTTACCCCTAGAGAGATAAGCCTCCACATCCTTACATTTGTCCTCTAGCCATCCATGCTTAGCCATTTTGCACTTCCTGTTGATCTCTTTTTTGAGACATTTTTATTCCTTTTTGCCTGCGTCACTTACTGCATTTTTATATTTTCTCCTTTCATCAATTAAATTCAATATTTCTTCTGTTACCCAAGGATTTCTACTAGCCCTCGTCTTTTTACCTACTTCATCCTCTGTTGCCTTCACTACTTCATCCCTGAAAGCTACCCATTCTTCTTCTGCTGTATTTCTTTCCCCCATTCTTGTCAATTGTTTCCTTATGCTCTCCCTGAAACTCTGTACAACCTCTGGTTTAGTCAGTTTATCCAGGTCCCATCTCCTTAAATTCTCATCTTTTTGCAGTTTCTTCAGTTTTAATCTACAGTTCATAACCAATAGATTGTGGTCAGAGTCCACATCTGCCGCTGGAAATGTCTTACAATTTAAAACCTGGTTTCTAAATCTCTGTCTTACCATTATATAATCTATCTGATACCTTCTAGTATCTCCAACCTTCTTCCATGTATACAACCATCTTTCATGATTCTTGAACCAAGTGTTAGCTATGATTAAGTTACGCTTTGTGCAAAATTCTACCAGGCAGCTTCCTCTTCCATTTCTTACCCCCAGTCCATATTCATCTACTATGTTTCCTTCTCTTCCTTTTCCTACTATCGAATTCCAGTCACCCATGACTATTAAATTTTTGTCTCCCTTCACTATCTGAATAATTTCTTTTATTTCATCATACATTTCTTCAAATTCTTCATCATCTGCAGAGCTAGTTGGCATATAAACTTGTACTACTGTAGTAGGCGTGGGCTTCATGTTATCTTGGCCACAATAAGATTTTCACTATGCTGTTTGTAGTAGCTTACCCGCACTCCTATTTTTTTAGTCATTATTAAACCTACTCCTGCATTACCCCTATTTGATTTTGTATTTATAACTTCGCTAATTCCCACTATATCTAACTTTAACCTATCCATTTCTCTTTTTATATTTTTTATCCTACCTGCCCTATTAAGAGATCTCACGTTCCACACTCCAGCCCGTAGAACGTCAGTTTTCTTTCTCCTGATAACGATGTTCTCTAGAGTAGTCCCCGCCCGGAGATCCGAATGGGGGACTATTTTACCTCCGGAATATTTTACCAAAGAGAACGCCATTATCATTTAACCATACAGTAAAGCTGCACGCCCTCGGGAAAAATGATGGCCGTAGTTTCCCCTTTCTTTCAGCCTTTCACAGTATCAGCATGCAGGGCCGTTTTGGTTAGTGTTACAATGCTAGATCAGTCAATCATCCAGACTGTTGCCCCTGCAGCTACTTTAAAGGCTGCTGCTCCTCTTCAGGAACCACATGTTTGTCTGTCCTCTCAACAGATACCTCTTCATTATGGTTGCACCTACGGTAAGGCTATCTGTATCGCTGAGGCACACAAGCCTCCCCACCAACGGCAAGGTCCATGGTTCATGGGGGGAGAGTAATTTCCTGGTAGGAGATTTTAATGTTTGCAGAGGATAGCAGCTTTTATGTAAGTGATATACCAACAACAATTTCTACATTTGTGTCTTTTCTGATCGTGTAATTATATTTCAGTAATAAATGTTGTAAGACACTAACTTTGCTAACAATTTGTTTGTTTTGTCTAATTGAGTGTCACAGTGTGCTAATGTGAGAAAGATTGGGAGAGAGCAAATGTGATTGAAGTAGCTGAGGTTAGAGCTGATAGTGCAGTTTCATATGGAAAAGTGAATCATTTGAAGGGTGAAAGAAGGGAAGAGTCATCTTTATCTTTGGGGATGTCTTCACCTATCCTGGATGTTGGTATGGCCTCAGTCGGGGCACCATTTTCTGGTAAATCTGGGGAAGATATCTTTGTATTTGTGGATAGGATGCATGCTGCTGTGACCTTATGGAACTGGAGTGATGAGCAATTTGTTAAATGTAACTTGGTGAAGTATAAATTGGTAAGGGGTGCCAGGACATACATGATATACCATGAAAAATTGCAGCGCACTCAGGCCTTTGCCAGCTTTCAAGGGATGTTAGTGGATCGATGCAGGAAGAAGAATATCTTGCGGTATTATCATGAACAATTTAATGGTGTAGTACAGAAGCAGGGAGAATCAGTAGAAGTTGTTGTGGATTGCATCAGGCAAATCAATGACAACATGTATGATTAATGAATGCTGATCATGCCAATAAAGCCATTTTCCAGGAGGCAGAACAATGGGCGCTTGATGTGTTTTTGCAGGGCCTGCCATCCAAAATGTCATGGAAAGTGTATATAGAGTTTTTGAGAACCTTGGATAAGATAGTGTTAACTGCAGTAGCTTTGACTGAACCTGATTCAGTAACTAGACCAAGGGAGCAGCAGGTAGTGTTTAATATGGAGATTGTGTGTTATAGGTGTGGCACTCCAGGCCACATTCATTATTTCTGTACGAAACCATAATGTACAAGGTGCAAGCAAATGGAACACACTGTTTAAAAAGTCCACGGACGCATAGTTGGTGGAAACAGTGTAACACCCATTCCCCTGTGTTAAGTGGTATAGTGGATGATGTGACCAAGTAAGTTTGGGTGACATGACCAAGTAAGTTCGATCAAGGGCACCCCAGTGCAAAATCAGTGGCAGAGATTTGTCTATTCGGCTATATAAAAGGAAAACCCTGTAAGTTATTGTTAGATACAGGCTTGCTGGTTTCTATGGCTAGCCAGAGTGTATTGAGTTTAGGGAGTTTGTATCCACCATGATGTATTTTAAATGGTGTGGGTGACGAATAAATGAGTTCTTTAGGTTCCGTGTTGCTGGTTTTCTGAGTGGGAGAGGGAGACTGCTGAATATATGTGGAAGTTCTATCTTATATGCGTGTTAACAAGTGCTTTTTTCTAAAAAAAAGTTTGGGGTTACTCCAACATGAGATATAATGCAGTGAAAATTAGTTATAACTGAAGCATAGGATATCACCCGTCTGCTTTTAGCCATGACGTCATCAACATGTCGAACCAAAAAAAAAGAAACTCACAAACATACAAGAGAATGTGGTATCGAACACTTCAGGTTACATCACCTCAAATGAAGCATGCAATTTGAGCGTACACATATCCGTTTAGTGCTACCATCGCCCACTATTAGCCAGCGAAGGCACTACGTGCTTGTCAAACTGGCTGCTAGCGATTCAGTTGTCAAGAATGGTTGCCGCAGCTTCGAAATGCTTGAAACAGTCAATGACATCGATTTTTCCACCAAAAACTGTGTGGTATCATTCGTATTGCAATTACCAACATGAAAAAATGAAATAAAAAATTTACGTCCGTGAAATAAATCTTTGGCACTCTTCTAAGTTTTCAGCATTGTAAAAAGATTACTTTGTCAATGAAAAAGTTTAGGGGTACGCATCCCCCAGCGTTCCCTCAGAAAAACAGCACTGGTGTTAACTACAGCTTCATTCCGCATGTGGACTTCAGAAGTAAACGTCACGGTAAAGTCAGTCTGCAGCAATGCAATGCAAAGCTGAATGGGACATTGTTTTGTCTCAGGTTTACAGCTGAACATTTTGAACTGTCACAAGGAACACCTGAGACATCAGGTAAGTCAGGTAAACTGCATACACAGTCACTTAGACTCGACTCACAAAATATGGTTCGATACCAAAAGGTGCAGGAATGCTGGTCTAGATTAATGTAGCTGCTGATCTGCCAGTTAATACTGCGTGTGTCATAAGAGTCCTTGCCAGAGAATGAGGTACTGGATCAGGCACCAGTGTTTTGTAGGACAAAGTTTGTCATATGTGTGAAAGATAGACAGTAGCTGAGTAGTGCCCATCAGTATAGATAATTTTGTTTCAGAGGTGGTAAGATTATCAAAAGGAACCCCAATACCTAACTTCAGGGTTGCCACAGGACCTGGAAATCAGGAAAATCAGGGAATTTCATACTTACCAGGGAAATTAAAAAAAAAAAAAAAATCCATTGGAAAAATCTCTTTTTTGTCTTAGTAGATGAAATGGTTTGATTACTGAGATGTCATGCATCATCATTGGTTGGGTTCAGTTGAGCACGTGTGCCGCTTCCATATTTCCTTATTACTACTACTTCTCCCATTCCTAACACTCCCCTCAGTTTGCAGTCAGTGCTGCCACCAGTTGTCACGGATAGCCTAGCAGCTGCAGACGAGAGGCAGGGAGACAAGAGGAGTGGTTTGTTTGGATCTGATTTTCAGAGACTGTAGACGCAGTGGCCGGTTATGGCGACCATGTGTGCATGAGTTGTGTCTGAGTGATAGTGTGAATGTGTGCGTGTTCTCGTTTTCTGATGAAGGCTATGGCCGAAAATTTTGTTGTGAGAGTGTGATTGTCTTTTCTACATGCCTGTCTGTGACTCAGCGACCATCTTTATGGTGAGTTGCTACCTATCCTCATTATTATTGATTCTCAGGATATTTGCACAAGTTATTTGCTGCATGGATTGATCACCACAGTCCCATTTCATCAACATGCTGTCTGTGACTCCTGAACAGCTGACCACACTAGTGGATTTCCACGAAAGGCCAAAATTGCAGGCCATTTCTGTGAATATCTCTAATGGACTGCCCTGCTGATCTGAAGTTCTTCATTTCCCACTAATGTGTGGGTCCTTCCCCAGTCTCACTAATCTGCATGCAGGCTAAGTCTGTTTGTGTGTGGCATAATGCAGTGGAGTTTCATCGTTTATTCATGGCTCCAGGACTGCAGTGCTCCTCAACAGGCCAGCGACCATGGACATGACTGTCTCACTGCAAGTACATTGCAAGGTGTGGTGTTTTATGGACATTTTATTAGAAAGTATAGACAATAAGCAGAGGAAACTTGTGGCAGTCATGGCAGTTTGTCGCTATGTACTCAAATATTTCTCAAAAGAAAAATCACATAATACCTGTAAAATAATAGATGTAACACAGTGGGTAATAACTGTTGCGGCCACATGTAGTAAGCGTTGCTTCACGCAGTGGAGAATGGCAAAACAGAAGCACGCCGGCGACTGAGGCATTGCAAAGTAGGCAGGCACAGATAGCCTTACTGACAGCAGCAGTCTACCAGCAGGCTGACGCAAGGACGCACACAGACCAAGCGCCAAGCGAAGCCTGGAGAGTGCTGAGTAAGGGGAAGTGAGGCCAGCACACTAAGTTACACTGCAATATACTGTGGGAGTAATAACAAAAAGCTACCACCAAAGGTAAAAAACGGCCTCCTGCTGGATATAAACACTGGAGTGCAGGCAGCAACAGACAGGAGCCATTAGGAAGCAGTTCGGATCTGAGGACGCCCGTACTGGGGTGCCAAGCGGCGACGAGTTCATCTCAACCATAGGGCATCCTGGCTTAGCGGAGCACTGGTGGCCTGAAGCTCCCAAGTGTGATCAGCGGCATGCATTGCACACATTGTCGGAGAATCTACACAGCAGCAGCCAGGCGGAGGCATCCCGCAGGGCTGGGCAGCGACGACGAGGGAGAAATTGTAAAGAAAGTTCAATAAATAACTGTAAAACTCCACGCCGTCTCAGTCTTTGGCGCAGCCACTGTGTCTGCTGCTAACATAACTGACAGTAATGAACATAGTAGAACCAACATTCTATTGGTGGTCACCTATATTGTTGGTTTACACAACTCTTCCCCACCTTATACACTTCTTTCGCGAGGCCTATGTTTTTCTGAGGTTATTTCTGAAATCAGTAAAGGTACTTAAAATGTGTCTTGTGACTCCAGGGAAATGTGTATTTTTGTCACCAAATGTGTTTCATTTTATTGAAATAAAATAACATTGGTGGTCTTAATGAAAAACATATAACTTTGGCTTGCTTTCTCCATCTAAAAACAGTTCATTACAAAAGATGTTGATGCTGCTACTTAAGGTTTTTGCTCACATTAAGAATCACCACCTGCTTGCAAGTTTTATTTAGATACTTCCTCATTAGGTACTATTGTTTCTCGTACCATGGGTGCAAAGACAGACTGTCAACTTACGTCTTTACTTACCCTTGACCTCAAAATTTTTCAGGGAAAAGTGTTGAAACTTGTCTCAAAATCAGGGAAATATCAAGGAATTTCACTTGGGGGTACTTGTGGCAACCCTGTAACTTAGGGGTTTTAGAGGGTGAATTAGAAAGGATTTCAGTGGAGAATATCAAAAGCTGGGACAATATGTCAATATAACTGCACTGAGGGCAAAGTGTCGCTTTTGTATGGTCGTGAAAGAGTAGATATGGAGAAGTTATTAGAAGAATGTGCAGGATGTTTAATCTGCCTGGGCCACTACCAAATACGCCGCAGGTACAACACAGCTTTCCCACTGGGAATGAGCAACCAGTATACTGGAAAACATACCATGTCTCCCACTGTTTGCAACTGGTAATGGAAGAGTTCATAGAGAAACAGCTTCGGGATGTAATCACAGAAGAAAGTGACTAGCCCCCAGTCAGCCCTGGTAGTGTGTCCAAGGAGTCCTCAGACAGGAAAAATGCTTATATGTCCTGCTGCGATTACAGGTTTCCATTTCAGTGAACGGTCACTGATGCGTACCGCATGCCTAACATCACAGAGACAACTGAATAAAGCAGAAAAAACTATTCAACTACAGAAAGGGAAATGCTGGTGCTAATTTTTTGTGTCACATATTTTTGTTGCTATGTGTATGAGAGACGTTTTAAGGTCATAATAGATCGTGCCGCACAAAAATGGTTTCTACGATTAAAAGATACAACCAGTAAGCTATCCCACTGGGCCTTAAGGCCTCGTAAATTCGATTGTGAGGTAGTGCATTATCCAGATAAGTCTCCTGGTAAAGCTGATAGATTAATTTGTAAAGTACATGCCACAGAATCCATCAGAATAAGTGGAAAGGAGTGGCACAGAGGCCTGTGACCCCAACTGTCAGCAATATGCAAAACATGCACTTCATCTCTGATGATGAGTGGCTTACAAGCAGACAAGATGCAACTGCTGTACCATTGTGCCAACCTGTTTAAAGAATGAAGTGTTGAAGCAAGCTCATGATTCCATCTTAGCTGGGCACAGTGGATGACAAGGGTTTGCAGCATTGCGGAAAATTACTGGTGGCTAATGAGGTAATGGTATGAGTGTTACATAGAGAACTGCATCCGTCATGCTCAAAGAGCCTAGCTGAATCATCAGCAAGAAGCCCTTGCACATTAGCATGTCTGATTAAAGTCAGTTGTTTTTGTTTTTTATGTGGTTGGTATAGAAGTAGATAAGCAGACAGGAAGTAAGTTGGTAGTTAAGTAAGAATGAGTGAGTATATGTGAGACATGCTTTGAAGTGTAACTTTAAGTTTAAAGGTTCTTTATAACATATGCTTTCTGGACTAATTCAGTCATTTAAGATTATGAGGGATTTGAGGAAGTACTACTCTCAACCATGGAGTCACTGCTGTTTGAGCCAGGCAAATCACTGTGTGCCCCACAAAGAGAATATGCACCATACCTGAGTCATGCGAATATATTATGTTTCACTCTGAGAAGCCAGCACCTAACAGCCCCAGAGAGCTCATTACAAGTGAAACTGAATTTTTCCAGAAGATAAACTCACACTGACTACTCAGTACCAAAACAGGTAAAGTCATTCACACCTGCTATCACCAAGGACATTTCAGTAGTGCCCAGAGCTACAAGATCAGGGATTGCTAATGAATGGTAGGCAATGTGGCATTGCAGGTTCCACTTTCCGGTTACCTACTATCTCATCACTAGAACCACAATTCCAAACACCATCTACTCGTTAATGTACCTACTGGATCTGCATTTCAAAATCCTGTACAAGTAAAACCAGACTTTCCTAAACACCACATTAGACCCAGTTCACCTGGCTACTCTGGGCCAAATGATGGCAGCACAAAATGGTCATTTGACAATGAAACATAAGAAAACATCAGAATAAACGATGCAACTGACTCAAAGCCACAGGGGCTAGCACATTATCTGTTTGTGTAATTTTGAGCATAATAAGTATTGTGTACTGCCATCTCAGTTATATAGTTGCCCAAATTCCACCCTTACCTTCCTTCAACCTGTGAGTCCACATTAGTCATGCCAGTACCAGTGCAGAAGTGACTCAATTACAGTGAACAATAATGAAGTGTGAAAGAAAAAAGGGAAGCACAAAAATTCAGTGCTTAAGCGTAATAGGAGTGAGATTCTGTATCTAGTGTAAAATAAAATGTAAAGGAGGACACGCCGAAGTCTTGTTAAAGCAGTGAAGAAACATTGATAAATGTTGAAGTGTCTGTTACTCTCAGAACAAATAAACAGGAATCTGGAAGACTGGATTAATCTAAGGAGGGCAGAAATGTAACGGCTCAAACACAGACAGCTGGGACCGCAGCCCAGCAACTGAAACCAGGCTGCATTGACCAGCCAATGCGCTGCCAGCTCAGCAGCATCAGCAGACACTGTTTCCACAGCTGTCACTTCTGTGTGAGGAATTGTATGCAGAAACTCATCAATGAGTGACCAACTTACTGATTATGCCACACCAGCCCCCCCCCCCCCCCCCCCCCCACCTGCTCCAGACGTTTGTTGCTGCCTTGGGGAGCCTTCCACAACTGTCAGCATGTGGAACTTGGATTTTAACACAGGACCAGCCTGTCAGCAAGTCATCACAGCTGGGTTGTCCAGTGAGGCAGAGCCCATGTTGGTCACAGCATCAATTACACTGCCTCTGCCACGTCATGAACTAACAACCACTGCCTGAGTGTCCAACCCGGGCACAAGAATGTCACCTCACTGCTACGCCGCCACCCCACAGCTGTCAACCACCATCCACCAGCACGCTATGGTAGCCAGGTTCCCACCACTGTCGACATGAAATGCCTGCTTTGGCACTGACATAGCAATGTGCTGTGGTTTGAGGATCACCTCAGGTCATCTGAAATCTGTCTGTTTCAGATGTGTTTTGTTATGTCCTAGCCAGTAATGCCAACCGAGCCCGCTGCCAAAAGGTTGGCAGCATCAAAGTCCGGACGCCGTCCGCATAAGCAGCGCCAGCGAGAGAGAAAATCGCCGCAAGTCTGCACGCGCCACCGCTGGCTTCTGGCTTCTTAAGCGCTGGAGTCGCGAGCGCTAGGACAGTTCTGTATTCGCTGCTCAGTTGTATACTCGCCACCAAATTGTGTACTTGCTAGTCGGTTGTGTGTTCATCGCAGCAGAGTTGTTGTTTGTCGTCAGCCAACGCTGACCTACCCGCTCCGACTCGAACTAGACAGATCTCTGTAGACACGGAGTTCCCTATTGTGTTTCTGTATCTTTATCAATAAAGATAAGTACCGACTTTTATTTAATCAGAGTGTTTGGTTTTTCATCTTTCTGTTTACTGTTCCAGCGGACCGGTCGGCCCGCTATTAAAAGTGTGGCGGTGACTTCGTAAGCCATTTCTACAGCCAAGTGTTTGTCGCTACGAACACCGCCACAAAATGTTTAAACATATCTGTTTGTGTTCATCAGTAAAATGTTCAAGTGTTCTGTCAACTGACTGGCTACCTTCTTCGCCTGCTCCATTACCAACCTCCAACAGAGAACCACTCGCCCAACGCTACCCTACAGTAAATCCTGTTACAATATCATTCCGCATTCTGGGTGCCAAATTATGTTGTTGTTTGCGTTTTTAGCCCCATGTCCAGTGTCAAATTGATGTGATGGCTCTCTTGTGCATCAACTATTTTTACTGATTGCTGAAGGTAAATCAGCACAATCAGATTTATAGAGTTATTAACAGATTCCATGAAGAGAAAGCTGCTAACTGGGAACCACATATGTTAAAAAAATAAAAGGTTAATACCTTAATACCATGTTCTGAGGCATCAAGGGATCACCAATTTAGTATTGGAGGGCAGCGTGGAGGGTAAAAATCGTAGAGGGAGACCAAGAGATGAATACACTAAGCAGATTCAGAAGGATGTAGGTTGCAGTAGGTACTGGGAGATGAAAAAGCTTGCACAGGATAGAGTAGCATGGAGAGCTGTATCAAACCAGTCTCAGGACTGAAGAAGAGAAATTTGTTAACATCCAGTATTGATTTAAGTGTCAGGAAGTCATTTCTGAAAGTATTCGTATGGAGTGTAGCCATGTATGGAAGTGAAACATGGACGATAAATAGTTTGGACAAAAAGAGAATAGAAGCTTTCGAAATGTGGTGCTACAGAAGAATGCAGAAGATTAGATGGGTAGATCACATAACTAATGAGGAAGTATTGAATAGGATTGGGGAGAAGAGAAGTTTGTGGCACAACTTGACCAGAAGAAGGGATCGGTTGGTAGGACATGTTCTGAGGCATCAAGGGATCACCAATTTAGTATTGGAGGGCAGCGTGGAGGGTAAAAATCGTAGAGGGAGACCAAGAGATGAATACACTAAGCAGATTCAGAAGGATGTAGGTTGCAGTAGGTACTGGGAGATGAAAAAGCTTGCACAGGATAGAGTAGCATGGAGAGCTGCATCAAACCAGTCTCAGGACTGAAGACCAGAACAACAACAACAACAACCTTTATATTCGCCATAATACAAAGGAATTTAATAATTTCCTGGTACTTTGCAGAACATTGTCATGGATGAATGATAAATGTACTTTACAAATGTTCTGTCAGTTTCTTCAAAGTTTTTATATGCCAAAATTGATGAGATTCTGAACCTGAGACAACTCCCATTTCATCAAATTCTAACTTCAGATTATTGCAAATATTTGGAGGAGGCATATAAGTGTATTGATATTTATGTATTTTCATTCAGTAATGCCATATGGAATAATGTTCTGGGGCATGTCATCTTTAAGAAAGAAAGTCTTCACTGTTCAGAAATGTGGTGTAAGAATAATATGTGGTACTCACTCACATTCATCTCAGCTGAGATACTAAAAGATGGAGGAGAACCATTGCACAGACATTTATTTCACCTTATACAGATAGTCTGGAAAACGGAGAATATTACAACAGAGTGGAGATAATCATTAATAGTCCCTATTCATAAAAAAGGAAACAGGGAAGATCTCAGAAACTATAGAGAAATATCATTAGTCAATACAGGTTATAAGATCGTATCTTGTTTATTCCTATGCCGCTTAAAACCATATGCAGAAAATATAATTGGGGATTATCAAAATGGCTTCCGCAAAAACAGACCCATCACTGATAACATACTTACAATAAAATCAATAAATGAAAAAGTTTGAGAATATAAACATAAAATACATTATCTGTTCATCAATTTCATGAAAGCTTATGACTCCATCCATAGACAAAGCTTGTGGAATGTAGTGACTGAATTTGGTTTCCCAATTAATTTGATAAATCTCTGCAAAGTATGCATGGATGAAAATTCAAGCAGGGTTTTACTACATGGATTAAAGTTATAAAATAAAACTGGGTTAAGACAAGGAGATGCTTTGTCCCACTTTCTCTTCAATACAGCTTTAGAAAGAGTTGTGAGGAAACTCAAACTGGTACCTGCTGGGATTCTCCAAGAAAGCAAAATTAACAAGTTAGCATATGCAGATGACATAGAGTTCATCAGAAACAGTGAAACAGAGATTAGGCAGTTATTTGTGGAGCTTGCAACAGAAGCATCAAGACTTGGCCTGAAAGTAAATGACGAGAAAACAAAATACATGGTAGTTCAAAGATGTAGAGATCAATGGGATGAACACAAATTCGAGCATGTTGAACATATCAAATTTCTGGGATCAGTGCTAGATGAACAAAATCAGAGAGAGGTAGAATGAAAAGTGAGACTGCAAAATGCTAATCGAGCCTATTATGCTATAAAAAATCTCTTAGGGTCCAAGGTGCTCACTAGGAAAACTAAAATAAAGTTATATAACACAATCATCAGACCAGTTGTAATCTATGGGGTAGAAACATGGAGCCTAACGAAAACAGAACACCACCATTTACAAGTATTTGAAAATAAAGTTTATAAAAAAATCTTTGGTCCATATTATGACAACGAATCACAATGCTGGAAGAGCAATCCATGAGCTATCACAACAACCAATGATAGTAAACATAATAAATGCTATAAGACTGCAATGGGCTGGACATCTGATGAGAATGAAAGAAGACCAACTTGTCTTAAGAATATTCAGGGAGAAGCCATATGACAAATGACCAAGAGGGGGGGGGGGGGGGGGGGACGGGGACATAGGAGAACTTGGCACAATGAAATTTATAGCATATGCAAAAGATTGGAAATAAATAACTAGCAAGAGGCAGCACAAGGCAGGAGCATCTGGAGGAATCATGTGAGATCGGTGAGGGACCTTCAAGTCCCTTACAAGCCTACTACTACTACTACGTAACACAGTGTATTTATACCCTCACAAAGATTATTGTAAATAATCCAATACAGTTCAAAGGAGCCATAATGTACTTAACTAAAGTACAAGAAGAAAAAATGAAATTCATTATTCCACACTAAGATTGTACAAAAAAGTGTGCACAATGCTACCACCAAAATTTTTGATCACTTTTTTTACCCAATAATATAAAATGTCTGACAGACAGCAAAGCCAAATTTGAAAACAATCTGAAAAATTTTGTCTTTGACAACCAATCCTATTCCATTCTAAGAATTTTTGTTTGTTCAATGTGTAAAAGGTGATGGATAGCAACTTCTATTTCACATCTGTATTATTGGGGGGAAAACCTTGTAAATGGTCAACATGTTGTTGTATTTACATGTGAATGTAAAATGACTTGTTCTGCATCATTACAATTAATAATAAAAATAAACCATGGAACATGACACTAACTACAAATAACAATTGAGTGAAGAGTTACTCCTTGTGAAAAGCAAAAGTTCCTTCATCATGGGCTAGTAGGTGGCCTTCATTGCATACCTTGCTGCAGTCAGTGACCATACAGATGTTAGGTAATGGAAGCCAGTCACACGGCATTTCATTAACGTGTATTTCCACAGAGCTTAGCAGCAGGTCAGTCATCAGTGGTCAGATGATCATTAGTGGTCAGTGATACATCTAGCCATCTCGGGTCACAGTGCATGTTAGTAAAGAGCAACACCAAACATCTTCTCTTCTTGAGTATACATCCCATTTTAATTATCTGGTTTACCCTCTTGTGTACCTTCTGGGACATCTGTTTTTGTCCATTTTTGTGCCAGTGATTAGAAGGAATGTATTACTCCAGTTGTGATGGAAGGTGATGTGACTCATTGAAATTTGCTACTTTCATCCAATTTTCAGCAAATTCTCTTCTACCTTCAAAAAAAGTTTGATTTTACCTTGGCTCTAAAAAGCCACCCTTGGGAGTTTCCATCAGTTCCCAGGCATCATTTATCTTCTTGTGTAGTGAATAAGTTGTATGTCCAATATTCTTTTTGGCAAAACAATGCTGCTGGGGTTCAAATCTCAATTTGCCTTCCAGAATTAGGTTCTCCATTGCTTCTATAAATTTCCTAAAGTAAATGCCAGGATGGTTCTTTTGTAAAGGAAACAGATAATTTTCCTCTCCATCCTCGTCCATTACAAGCTTGTGATCCATCCCTAATGACCATATTGTGGATACCATTAAACCCTAATCTTCCTGCCTTCCCTCTCTTACACATAAAGAAATAAAAATAATATTATTATGAGCATGATAGTTTGCTACTCACCATACAGAGGAAACATTGAGTCACAGATAGCCATAACAAAAATATTGCTACACATTTTAGCTTTTGGCCAAAAGACCTTCTTCTGAAGTAGAAAAGACACACAGATTCACAAAAGCACAACTCACACATGTGTATGTGCGAGTTGTGATTGTGTGAATGTGTGTTTGTTATCTACTTCAGAAGAAGGCCTACATTCATGCAAACACAACTCACACACATACGTGTGTACGAGTTGTGGTTGTATGAATTTGTGCGTGTTTTCTACTCCAGAAGAAGGCCTTTTGACCAGAAGTTTA
The DNA here is from genome assembly GCF_021461385.2 of Schistocerca piceifrons. NCBI lineage: Eukaryota > Metazoa > Arthropoda > Insecta > Orthoptera > Acrididae > Schistocerca > Schistocerca piceifrons. The sequence goes on from NC_060138.1 coordinate 738,598,559, forward strand.
AACATACAGCAGTGTCTTCATTGTGCCCGTCGACAACTCATTGTCTCCTCTATATGGTGAGTTAACCTTTTCTAGGATTGCTATGTAGTATTAACACATATTGAACTTAAAATTTGACATGCAAATACATTTGCTGTTGCCTCATGTAATGGAAGAGAGGTACATATCTTCTGACACAATCATCAAAGATTGAATCTTTTACTCACTCAAAACCTCTATTTGAAACACAGCTGTACATAGCGATACTGCAGGATTATTTATGGAACCTTCAAAAGTAAAATCTCTTGCCTATAAATGAGGAAATCTCAGGAACTTAACTGCAATTGTGTATGACGACAATTGTTAGTAAATGTGAAATGTAGGTTGAAGATTTCTCTGTATTCTCAAAAACTGTTCATTGCCTTATTTGTTTTACTACTTCAGTTTATTTTGTACTCCTATTGTTCTGTCCTCTTTCAGTGAGTTCTGTTTGATTGTTTTCTCAGAGTGTAGAAATTTCGTACTAAACTCTTTTCGTTGTAGGAAACGTATGTATTATAATTTGAATATAATTTTTTTAATGTCTGTGGTAAGGACTGTGGGACCAAACTGCTGAGTTCATTGGTCCCTAGGCTTACACACTAAGTAAACTAACTTAAACTAACTTATGCTAAGGACAAAACACACACTCACGCCCAAGGTAGGACTCGAACCTCTGACGGTGGAAGCCATACAAACTGTAACAAGACACCTCACACTGCACAGCTATCCCGCATGGCTGAACATAAGTTTATTAGAGGGTGAAGATAAACTCATGCATTTTGTAGTCTTAAGTGAGAATGATTATTTCGATTTTTACATTTTTTCCAACAGACTTATTCCAAACGAGTGGGAATGGCACTGGATTTGTATTTAGGATGGTTGGGGATCAGATCTCCATTCAGTCATCTAAATTAAGCTCTTTGTGGTTTATATAAATCACGTAAGGTTAATATTGAAATAGTACCTTTGAAAAGATTGTGGCCAGTTTTCAACCTATTCTTATCCTCTCTGAGCTTGTGCTTTTATTTATTCCTTCTTAGAGATTTACACCCACCTAAAAGAATTGAGGTGTACCTGTATCCTGGAAAATGCAAGAAAAATTTGTTGTGGATGAGACCTCAAATACACTCCTGGAAATGGAAAAAAGAACACATTGACACCGGTGTGTCAGACCCACCATACTTGCTCCGGACATTGCGAGAGGGCTGTACAAGCAATGATCACACGCACGGCACAGCGGACACACCAGGAACCGCGGTGTTGGCCGTCGAATGGCGCTAGCTGCGCAGCATTTGTGCACCGCCGCCGTCAGTGTCAGCCAGTTTGCCGTGGCATACGGAGCTCCATCGCAGTCTTTAACACTGGTAGCATGCCGCGACAGCGTGGACGTGAACCGTATGTGCAGTTGACGGACTTTGAGCGAGGGCGTATAGTGGGCATGTGGGAGGCCGGGTGGACGTACCGCCGAATTGCTCAACACGTGGGGCGTGAGGTCTCCACAGTACATCGATGTTGTCGCCAGTGGTCGGCGGAAGGTGCACGTGCCCGTCGACCTGGGACCGGACCGCAGCGACACACGGATGCACGCCAAGACCGTAGGATCCTACGCAGTGCCGTAGGGGACCGCACCGCCACTTCCCAGCAAATTAGGGACACTGTTGCTCCTGGGGTATCGGCGAGGACCATTCGCAACCGTCTCCATGAAGCTGGGCTACGGTCCCGCACACCGTTAGGCCGTCTTACGCTCACGCCCCAACATCGTGCAGCCCGCCTCCAGTGGTGTCGCGACAGGCGTGAATGGAGGGACGAATGGAGACGTGTCGTCTTCAGCGATGAGAGTCGCTTCTGCCTTGGTGCCAATGATGGTCGTATGCGTGTTTGGTGCCGTGCAGGTGAGCGCCACAATCAGGACTGCATACAACCAAGGCACACAGGGCCAACACCCGGCATCATGGTGTGGGGAGCGATCTCCTACACTGGCCGTACACCACTGGTGATCGTCGAGGGGACACTGAATAGTGCACGGTACATCCAAACCGTCATCGAACCCATCGTTCTACCATTCCTAGACCGGCAAGGGAACTTGCTGTTCCAACAGGACAATGCACGTCTGCATGCATCCCGTGCCACCCAACGTGCTCTAGAAGGTGTAAGTCAACTACCCTGGCCAGCAAGATCTCCGGATCTGTCCCCCATTGAGCATGTTTGGGACTGGATGAAGCGTCGTCTCACGCGGTCTGCACGTCCAGCACGAACGCTGGTCCAACTGAGGCGCCAGGTGGAAATGGCATGGCAAGCTGTTCCACAGGACTACATCCAGCATCTCTATGATCGTCTCCATGGGAGAATAGCAGCCTGCATTGCTGCGAAAGGTGGATATACACTGTACTAGTGCCGACATTGTGCATGCTCTGTTGCCTGTGTCTATGTGCCTGTGGTTCTGTCAGTGTGATCATGTGATGTATCTGACCCCAGGAATGTGTCAATAAAGTTTCCCCTTCCTGGGACAATGAATTCACGGTGTTCTTATTTCAATTTCCAGGAGTGTATAAACTACCATATGATAGATATTTTATTTACAGATTAATGACAACATAAATTAATAGTGTATATTGTTTATTTTACTTGAAAATTGCATTCTAGTGTCTTGAATAAATTCAAGCTTATTTGAATATTAGAATACAAATAAAATTAATTTTTAACAAACAAGATAATAATCTTTTACAGAAAGAAATGCTCTCTGCTGAAGATGCAGCATTATTGCAATCAAAACAGGATGAACTGATGGCAAAGCTTGGTGAATTTGGAGCTCTGACAATTAGGATACAAACCCTTTTAAAACTTAGTCATCTGACAGAGTCTCAACTATGCCTGCTGGAGGGCCCACGTCCTGGTGAAGAGAAGGAAACATTTGATTTGGAAATTGAGGATGAAAGTCTTCCTAAAGTAATAATTTGTGGTTCCGAAGATCATATTCCAAGAATTGTTGTTTGTGAGCCTACAGTGAAGAAAGAAGAACCTTTACTGAAGTGTTGTTGTGCTAAGCATCCAGTAAGGGGAAAAACATACAAATGCAGTTTGATTTTTGATGAACATATTTATTGTACTATACTTCGCACTGTAATGTTGTTTCGTTTTACAGATACTTCTTGGAGGTATTGGTGGTGATACCGCAGGGTATGTAGAGTTACTTATTTGATTGTAGAATTAACAAGTAAATTGTAGTACATTATAAACAATTTCAGTTTATCTCAGTCTGTGATATGATTAGTTTAGCTGTTACAATATGATGATTGTAGATAAAAATTTCTAATTTACATATTGATTACATACTTTTAAGATTCATGAAACTCCTGCATGGCAGTAGATTCAATGGAAAAAATTACTTTTAGTTCCAGACATGTGCTACTCAACAGAATAAGAGTTGTTGCAGCACAATACAAACACTGTAACTATCCTGAGAAAGTCTACTTACAAAGTTCCAAGGGCAATTATTAAGCAATGAATCTTGGAATATAGTATGGCTCCCTATGTATGACTCTCATGTGGCCCACAAAGACAAGCGGCTAGACTAATTACAGTGTACACAGAGGAATTTAAGCAGTCCTCCTTGAGCTCTATATTCAAATGGAACTAGAAGAAACTTTAATATGTGGTGCAATTAGAAGTACCCCACCCTTCCCCTCTGCTACACATGGCACAGTGGTTCTGCAGGATATAGATGCAAATGTAGATTCGTACAGCTGATTATAATCACAATCTTCTAGTTCCTGAGAATATTTAATTTGTGCATGGTTTTATTCTGAATCAGTACTGTGTCATTAACTTATCTTTTTACCTTTCAACTTTTAAACATAATCAATCATGCATTTAATATGACAAAATCTAAAAAAGTTTCTAGATGCATTTGTCTTACTGTAATTATGAAACATGATTTGCACCTCGTGCGCGCTTGGGAATGCATCAAGCTAAATAAAAGTACAGTACTTATCCTTGATATTATGAACAAAGACCCTTGGGTTTGTTAAACTGTTCAATCAGTCATTTTGTTTCCTATTTTTGCATTTTTTTTATAGATGTGACAGCCAGCAAGATATAGGAGATTATTCAGATAGTTAAGGGAGATAAAAATTTAATTGTGGTAGGGGGCTGGTAGAAAGAGGAAGAGAAAGGAAAATACTAGGTGCATATGGACTGGGAGGAGGTGGAGGGGGGAGGGGGGGGGGTGAAGGAATGAAAGAGGAAACCGCCTGGTAGAATTTTACATAGAGCATAATATAGTCATCACTAAAGCTTGGTTTAAGAATAATGAAAGAAGGTTGTATTAGAAGAAGAGACCTGGAGACACCACAATGTTTCACACTGATTATACAGGATGTACATAAAGTCTGGGAACACTTTCACTTATTTATTGCACAAGAGCCAAACATTATACAGATATTGCACATATGTCATTTTGAAGAGAAACCCTGAAAGTTTTTTGTCATGTATACCTGAATCACAAACATGGCGAGTTCAGTGCGAAGCAAGCTGTCTGTGTGTTGAAGTTCGACAAAAACAAGTGTGCTATAACTGTTCAATGGATGTTTGGAACCAAGTGCAGTAAGAAGCCACCAACAAGGAAGGCCATTTACAACTGGCACAACAGATTCGTTATGATGGGTTGCTTGTGCCCGGCAAAGAGAAGCAGACATCCCAGTGTGGGTAAAGTGAATGTGGAGCACGAACGAGAGACATTTATAAGGAGTCCAAATAAATTGGTGCATCATGCATTCCGTGAACTCGAAATGGCTCCAATGACAGTGGTGAAATCCCTGCAACAGAAGCTATCTATGAAACCATTCAAATTGGAGTTAGTGCAGAAGCTCAATGACGATGAGAAAGACAAGAATTTGGGTTTTGTTCACAGTTGCAACAACTGAATGAGGGTGGGGATGGCGCTGTTGATTGCTTAATTGTTAGTGACGAAGCCACTTTTCACACTAATGGAAAAATGAACAGACATAATTGTTGAATCTAGGGTACAAATCATCCATACGAAAGCATTGTATTTGAGCATTATTCCCCAAAGGTAAATGTTTTTTGTGCCTTGTCATGTCAAAAACTATACGGGCCACTCTTCTTCACCGAGAGCACTGTCACTGGATATTCCTACTTGGACATGTTGCAGCAATGGCTGATGCCTAAAATGCAACGGAACTCTCCATTCATCTTTCAGCAGGATGGGTCTGCACCCCATTTTCATTGTGAAGTTCATTGGTACCTGATCATGGGACTGCTGCATTGATGGATCAGCCATGCTACAGAAGGGGACAGCTGTTTCATGAAATGTCCTGCCCGAGCACCAGATCTCACTCCGCCAGACTTTTTTCTGTGGGGACACATTAAAGATCTGGTGTATGTGCCGCCTCTACCACGTGATGAAGCAGAGCTCTGGGAGAGAGTACAGGAAGCGACTGCTATAGTTGATGATGCCATGCTGGGATGGGTATGGCAAGAATTCGATTACCGTATTGACGTTTGTCGGGTTACTCATGGTTTGCATATAGAAAAAACTTTCAGAGTTTCTCTCCAAAATGCAATATGTATGACATCTGTACAATGTTTAGTTCTTGTGCAATAAATAATTGAAAGTGTTCCTGGACTTTATGTACACCCTGTATAATGAAAAGACAGAGATTTTGGAACCGATTTTAAATTTTAAGACATTTCAAGAGGTAAATGTGGACTCTGACCACAATTTATTGCCTATGAACTGTTGAGTAAAACTAAAGAAGTTGCAGAAAAGTAGGAAATTAGGGAGATGGGTCATGAATAAGTTGACAGAACCAGAGGTTGTTGAGAGTTTCAGAGGGAGTGTTAGGCAACACCTGACTAGAACAGGGGAAGGGAGTACAGTAGAAGATGAATGAGTAGATTTGAGAGATGAAATAGTGAAGGCAGCTGAGGATCAAATGAGTAAAAGAACAATGCCAATAGAAGTTCTTGGATACAACAGGAGATATTGAATTTAATTGATGAAAGGAGAAAATATGAACCTGCAGCAAATTAGGCAGGCGAAAGGGAATACAAATGTCTAAAAAATGAGATTGACTGGAATTGAAGAATGGTTAAGTGGTTATGGCTAGAGGACAGTTGTAAGGATTTAGAAGCATATATCACTAGTGGAAAGGTAGATACTGTGTACAGGAAAATTAAAGAGGCATATGGAGAAAAGAAGCAGTATGAATATTAGGAACGCAGATGGAAGAATTGTCTTAAGGGAAGCCGGAACGATCCATCTCCTCCATGTTAATTTTAGAAAATAGAAGGAACATTTTTTCTAAAACCATTAAACATATTGCTCTGAAATTTGGACTACATGTTCAGTGAATATTTCTCTACAAAGCTATAATGCCATGTTAAGAAATGTGTATTGGTTTTTGTTTTACAATTTTTTTAAACAGATGCTTATTTTTTGTCTAAAATTTTGCACTTTTTCTTCTATAACTCTTGAATTATACAATATTTTTTTACAATTTGTTATAAAAATGAAGGAAAAGAAGTAAACAATATTGTGTATAAATTTCATTGATATACTGTTTGCAGTTTTTGAGAAAATGTTCCTCAAAGATGAAAATTTTAAAGTTACGGGAAATGGCTTCCAAAGTTTTTTAATACATTCCTGCCCTTTCCAGTGTTAGTTTCCTTTTCACTGTTTTTTCTTCCCTTTTGCTGCATGTTGTAGGCTTTTGTCTCTTCTTCCTGCAACTCTTAGTCTTTCTTTATCAATTAGGTGCATTGTGGAAATGGTGTTGTGTCCTGCTTGGAAATCTAAACGTTTCAGCACATCACATTTGATAATGTTTCCTTCATTGTATGTTGCCACTGTATCATACACTCCAAAATGCAATGTTTTTATCTGTACAAACACTATTTTGGGAATCCTAATCCAAATTAAATTATTTACACTTTCATTTGGATTTTGTGTTTTCCCATGTAAACACTTTTCCAATAAACTTGGCTGTGATAAATCTCTGAATATGGGCTTAATTACATCAATTACAGAATTTGGCAAACTGTTTTTATGGGTATATTCCATTCGTGATTGGTACTTACACCATGAGTCATCACCTGTGGGGCACAGTGCATATTGTGGGTGCTCATTTGTTGATGCTGCATGAAAAAATAATTGCCCATACTGCTCTCCTCATATGCTCAACGCTTCTTGTATTTTGCCTAATAGCACACCCATAATACTTCTGCAATCTGTCAATTGCTTCATCTGTCAATCTTCCTCTTCCTCAAGGGTCTTACCATCACTAAGGTTCTGGAATCCTAATGTCTGGTTTTGTTTGTGCAAGCGAGCCCCCATCGCTTCTGCACATCTCCAATGCACTCCTGTTTTTAATGTGAATTTCATTGTCATAAGGTTTGAGTTCTTCTACAGCTTTATATCCCATAGAATCACTATCTCCTAGATAGTTAGTGTATCGTACATTATACCACTCCTGTGATCTGGAAAAAATTGCTTTCATCGCTCTACTCGTGCCATGAAAATTTGCTTCACAACTTTCACTATGTTCGTCCTTGGTACTTCCCTTATATATACAATGTTTTGAGAGAATATCAACATCAATTACTTTGCACCTGTCTCCACTGGTAGCTGTCACAACTCCATTTCGAGATTTATGACCTCTAAGTTGCCATGATCCATCTAAAGCAACAGTAAAATCTCTACAATTCCCATTATCTGTCACAGCTTCTTCAACTGCTTTCTTCATTGTTGCTTGTGCAATATCTTTAGCAGAAGATCCCACCAATTCATTATAAAATCCAAACTTGGTTGGTGGTTTTGGCAAGTTCATAATTCCACATAACGTTGTCCCTGCAGCACTGCCCTTGCCAATGCAATGCAAGCCATACACTAGCCTAACATTTATATCGCACACCTTTCCACTATTAACACTATGAGAAATACTGTTAGAATTAGAAAACAAAATTTCTGCAGCACATTTGTTACACTTCAATAACATTTTACATGCCAAACCAATGTGCGAAGTTATTTTCAATTCCAGTCCTCTTTCTTTGCAAACTTGGCATAATACATTATGTTTCGACATATTAGAGAGCAAGGAAATGTTAATTATTTCATTCACATCATTACTGTCACTTTCATAGTTTTCAGATTTTTCTTTGCTTTTACAAAGTTTCTTGCTGGAGAAAGTTCTATCATATTCATTTGGAGTAGTTGGTGAAGCAGTCTGAGCAGCATCTCCCTTCAAAACAACAAAAGATTTCTTCTTCCACTCATTGTGCCTTTTCTTAAACACTCAATTGCTGAAATGGGGCATATTGATATCCACAAACCAAATACGTAAAATAGGTATGAGCAAAATTCGTAAAATCTGCAAAATTGAACAGCTAAACAACACAAGTCAACACACATGGTATATCGGTTATGTTTACCAATATGAACAGTCACTTGTTGCAGAGATAGTCATACAACGTTGGAAAACAAAACACTGTCTAATTCCGCAAAGATACCCTTCTTGCAGCCAGCGAGCTGCGTCGTCAGAGGTGACACACCAAGTCGCTACAACCGTTTACGTGGCATGTCAACTTTGCAGCAATAAAAAACACACTTAGAATTCACTTAGAAGGGTGAAGCTTGATTTGTTTTATTCAGAAAACTCCAAATAATTTTATAATAATAATAAAAAAAAGCCTTAATTTTGTCATTTACATTGTCCGGTGCCCCTTAAGCAAAGAAGATAAGCTGAAAGGTAGAAGGAGTACATAGAGGGTTTAAAGTAGATGAACATGCTGGAAGTATTATAGAAATGGAAGAGGACATATATGAAGATGAGATGGGAGATATGATACTGCTTGAAGAATTTGTCAGAGTGCTGGAAGACCAAAGTCGAAACCAGGCTGTGGGAGTAGACAACATTCGATCAGAACTACTGAATGCATTGGGGCAGCTAATCATTACAAAACTCTTCCATCTGGCACACAAAATATTGTTGTTGTGGTCTTCAGTCCTGAGACTGGTTTGATGCAGCTCTCCACGCTACCCTATCCTGTGCAAGCCTCTTCATCTCCCAGTACTTACTGCAACCTACATCCTTCTGAATCTGCTTAGTGTATTCATCTCTTGGTCTCCCTCTACGATTTTTACCCTCCACGCTGCCCTCCAATACTAAATTGGTGATCCCTTGATGCCTCAGAACATGTCCCACCAACCGATCCCTTCTTCTGGTCAAGTTGTGCCACAAACTTCTCTTCTCCCCAATCCTATCCAATACTTCCTCATTAGTTATTTGATCTACCCATCTAATCTTCAGCATTCTTCTGTAGCACCACATTTCAAAAGCTTCTATTCTCTTCTTGTCCAAACTATTTATCGTCCATGTTTCACTTCCATACATGGCTACACTCCATACGAATACTTTCAGAAATGACTTCCTGACACTTAAATCAATACTGGATGTTAACAAATTCCTCTTCTTCAGAAACACTTTCCTTGCCATTGCCAGCCTACATTTTATATCCTCTCTACTTCGACCATCATCAGTTATTTTGCTCCCCAAATAGCAAAACTCCTTTACTACTTTAAGTGCCTCATTTCCTAATCTAATTCCCTCAGCATCACCCAACTTAATTAGACTACATTCCATTATCCTTGTTTTGCTTTTGTTGATGTTCATCTTATATCCTCCTTTCAAGACACTGTCCATTCCATTCAACTGCTCTTCCAAGTCCTTTGCTGTCTCTGACAGAATTACAATGTCATCGGCGAACCTCAAAGTTTTTATTTCTTCTCCATGAATTTTAATACCTACTCCGAATTTTTCTTTTGTTTCCTTTACTGCTTGCTCAATATACAGATTGAACAACATCGGGGAGAGGCTACAACCCTGTCTTACTCCCTTCCCAACCACTGCTTCCCTTTCATGTCCCTCGACTCTTATAACTGCCTCTCTGGTTTCTGTACAAATTGTAAATAGCCTTTCGCTCCCTGTATTTTACCCCTGCCACCTTTAGAATTTGAAAGAGAGTATTCCAGTCAACATTGTCAAAAGCTTTCTCTAAGTCTACAAATGCTAGAAATGTAGGTTTGTCTTTCCTTAATCTTTCTTCTAAGATAAGTCGTAAGGTCAGTATTGCCTCACGTGTTCCAGTGTTTTTACGGAATCCAAACTGATCTTCCCCGAGGTTGGCTTCTACTAGTTTTTCCATTCGTCTGTAAAGAATTCGTGTTAGTATTTTGCAGCTGTGACTTATTAAGCTGATAGTTCGGTAATTTTCACATCTGTCAACACCTGCTTTCTTTGGGATTGGAATTATTATATTCTTCTTGAAGTCTGAGGGTATTTCGCCTGTTTCATACATCTTGCTCACCAGATGGTAGAGTTTTGTCAGGACTGGCTCTCCCACTGCCGTCAGTAGTTCCAATGGAATACTGTCTACTCCGGGGGCCTTGTTTCGACTCAGGTCTTTCAGTGCTCTGTCAAACTCTTCACGCAGTATCATATCTCCCATTTCATCTTCATCTACATCCTCTTCCATTTCCATAATATTGTCCTCAAGTACATCGCCCTTGTATAGACCCTCTATATACTCCTTCCACCTTTCTGCTTTCCCTTCTTTGCTTAGAACTGGGTTTCCATCTGAGCTCTTGATATTCATACAAGTCGTTCTCTTATCTCCAAAGGTCTCTTTAATTTTCCTGTAGGCGGTATCTATCTTACCCCTAGTGAGATAGGCCTCTACATCCTTACATTTGTCCTCTGCCATCCCTGCTTAGCCATTTTGCACTTCCTGTCGATATCATTTTTGAGACGTTTGTATTCCTTTTTGCCTGTTTCACTTACTGCATTTTTATACTTTCTCCTTTCATCAATTAAATTCAATATTTCTTCTGTTACCCAAGGATTTCTACTAGCCCTCGTCTTTTTACCTACTTGATCCTCTGCTGCCTTCACTACTTCATCCCTCAAAGCTACCCATTCTTCTTCTACTGTATTTATTTCTCCCATTCCTGTCAATTGCTCCCTTATGCTCTCCCTGAATCTCTGTACAACCTCTGGTTCTTTTAGTTTATCCAGGTCCCATCTCCTTAAATTCCCACCTTTTTGCAGTTTCTTCAGTTTTAATCTACAGGTCATAACCAATAGATTGTGGTCAGAGTCCACATCTGCCCCTGGAAATGTCTTACAATTTAAAACCTGGTTCCTAAATCTCTGTCTTACCATTATATAATCTATCTGATACCTTTTAGTATCTCCAGGGTTCTTCCATGTATACAACCTTCTTTCATGATTCTTAAACCAAGTGTTAGTTATGATTATGTTGTGCTCTGTGCAAAATTCTACCAGGCGGCTTCCTCTTTCATTTCTGTCCCCCAATCCATATTCACCTACTACGTTTCCTTCTCTCCCTTTTCCTACACTCGAATTCCAGTCACCCATGACTATTAAATTTTCGTCTCCCTTCACAATCTGAATAATTTCTTTTATTTCATCATACATTTCTTCAATTTCTTCGTCATCTGCAGAGCTAGTTGGCATATAAACTTGTACTACTGTAGTAGGTGTGGGCTTCGTATCTATCTTGGCCACAATAATGCGTTCACTATGCTGTTTGTAGTAGCTTACCCGCATTCCTATTTTCCTATTCATTATTAAACCTACTCCTGCATTACCCCTATTTGATTTTGTGTTTATAACCCTGTAGTCACCTGACCAGAAGTCTTGTTCCTCCTGCCACCGAACTTCACTAATTCCCACTAATTCCCACAACCTATCCATTTCCCTTTTTAAATTTTCTAACCTACCTGTCCGATTAAGGGATCTGACATTCCACGCTCCGATCCGTAGAACGCCAGTTTTCTTTCTCCTGATAACGACATCCTCTTGAGTAGTCCCCGCCCGGAGATCCGAATGGGGGACTATTTTACCTCCGGAATATTTTACCCAAGAGGACGCCATCATCATGTAATCATACAGTAAAGCTGCATGCCCTCGGGAAAAATTACAGCTGTAGTTTCCCCTTGCTTTCAGCCGTTCGCAGTACCAGCACAGCAAGGCCGTTTTGGTTATTGTTACAAGGCCAGATCAGTCAATCATCCAGACTGTTGCCCTTGCAACTACTGAAAAGGCTGCTGCCCCTCTTCAGGAACCACATGTTTGTCTGGCCTCTCAACAGATACCCCTCCGTTGTGGTTGCACCTACGGTACGGCTATCTGTATCGCTGAGGCACGCAAGCCTCCCCACCATCGGCAAGGTCCATGGTTCATGGGGGGGACACAAAATATACAAGGTGAAATACCCTCAGGCTTCAAGAAGAATATAATAATTCCAAGGGTGTGAATATTACTGAACTATCAGTTTAATAAGTCATAGTCACCAAATATTAATGTGAATTCCTTACAGAAGAATGGAAAAACTGATAGAAGCCAACCTCAGGGAAGATCAGTTTGGATTCTGAGGAAATGCAAGCACAAGTGAGGCAATACTGACCCTACAACTTATGTCAGCAGATAAGTTTGTAGACTCTGAGAAAGTGTCTGGTAATGTTTAGTGGAATACTCTCTTTGAAATTCTGAAGGTAGCAGAGTAAAATACAGGAAGCGAAATGTGTGTTATTAAATCTGTGTATTTAACAGGCAGTAAAGAAAATCAGAAAAATTTGGAGAAGGAGTTAAAGTTCATAAAGAAGAAATAATAACTTTGAGGTTTGCTGATGACATTGTAATTCTGCCAGAGACAGCAAAGAACTTGAAAGAGCAGTTGAATAGAATGGACACTGTCTTGAAAGATGGATATAAGATGAACATCAACAAAATCAAATCAAGGATAATGGAATGTAGTGAAACTAAATTAGGTGATGCTGAGGGAATTGGATTACTAAACAAGACACTTAAAGTAGTAGATGTGATTTGTTATTTGGGCAGTGAAATAACTGGCAATAGCGAAAGTAGCAAGGATATAAATTGTAGACTGCCAATGGCTAGAAAATTGTTTCTGAATAAGAGAAATTTAGTAACATCAAATATAGGTTTAAGTATTAGGGAGTCTTTTCTGAAAGCCACGAATGGAAGTGGAACATGGATGATAAATAGTTTAGACAAGAAGAGAATAGAAGCTATTGAAATGTGGTGCTACAGAAGAATGCTGAAAATTAGATGGGTAGATAACTAAGGAGGAGGTACTGAACATTATAGGGGAGAAAATAAACTTTTGGCACAACCTGACTAGAAGAGGTGATCAGTTGATAGGACACATTCTGAGACATCAAGGCACCACAATTTCACTATTTTCAGCCGTATAGGGCTTTACTGCTAGATAACTATGTTTAATGACATCCTGTAGGGTAAAATATTCCGGAGGTAAAATAGTCCCACTTTTGGATCTCCAGGTGGGGACTACTCAGGAGAATGTCATTATCAGTGGAAAGAAAACTGGCGTTCTACGGATTGGAGCATGGAATGTCAGCTCCCTTAATCAAGCAGTTAGGCTAGAAAATTTAAAAAGGGAAATGGATAGGTTAAAGTTAGATGTAGTGGGAATTAGTGACGTTCAATGGCAGGAGGAACAAGACTTCTGGTCAGATGAATACAGGGTTATAAATACAAAATCAAATAGGGGTAATGCAGGAGCAGGTTTAATAACGAATAAAAAATAGTAGTGCAGGTAAGCTACTATGAACAGCATAGTAAATGCATTATTATAGCCAAGATAGACACGAAGCCCATGCCTACCACAGTAGTACAAGTTTATGCCAACTAGCTGTGCAGATGATGAAGAGATTGAGGAAATGTACAATGTGATAAATGAAATTATCCATATAGCGAAGGGGGATGAAATTTTAATAGTCATGGGGGACAGGAATTCGATAGTAGGGAAAGAAAGAGAAGGAAAAGGAGTAGGTGAATACAGAATTGGAGTAAGGAATGAAAGAGGAAGCTGCATGGTAGAGTTTTGCACAGAGCATAACTTAATCATAGCTAACACTTGGCTTAAGAATCATGAAAGAAGGTTCTATACATGGAAGAGGCCTGGAGGCACTGGAAGGTTTCAGATAGATTATATAATGGTAAGACAGAGATTTAGGAACCAAGTTTTAAATTGTAAGACATTTCCAGGGCCAGATGTGGACTCTGACCACAATTTATTGGTTATGAACTGTAGATTAAAACTGAAGAAACTGCAAAAAATTGGAATTTAAGGAGATGAGACCTGGATAAACAGAAAGTACCAGAGGTTGTAGAAGGTTTAAGACAGAGCATTAGAGAGTGACTGGCAAGAAGGGGGGGGGGGGAGAAATACAGTAGAAGAAGTATGGGTAGCTTTGAGAGACAAAATAATGAAGGCAGCAGAGGATCATGTAGGTAAAAAGGTGAAGGCTAGTAGAAATACTTGGTTAACAGAAGAGATACTGAATTTAATTGAGGAAAAAAGAAAATATAAAAATGTAGTAAATGGAGCAGGTGAAAAGGAATACAAACTTCTCAAAAATGAGATCGACAGGAACTGCAAAATGGTTAAGCAGGAATGGCTAGAGGACAAATGTAAGGATGTAGAGGCATATATCACTAAGACTAAGGTAGATACTGTCTGCAGGAAAATTAATGAGATCTTTGGAGAAAAGATGACCACCTGTATAAATATCAAGAGCTCATATGAAGAAGATTTCTAAGCAAAGAACAGAAAGGTGGAAATGGAAATGGATGTAGATGAAGATGAAATGGGAGATGTGATACTGTGTGAAGAATTTGACAGAGCATTGGAAGACCTAAGTCAAAACAAGGCCCCGGAGTAGACAACATTCCATTAGAACTACTGATAGCCTTCGGAGAGCCAGCAATAACAATACTCTACCATCTGATGAGCAAGGTGTGTGAGACTGGAGAAATACCCTCAGACTTAAAGAAGAATATAATAATTCCACGAAGGAAGAATATAATAATTCCACGAAGAAAGCAGGTGTAGACAGGTGTGAAAATTACTGGACTATCAGTTTCATAAGTCACGGCTGCAAAATACTAACATGAATTCGTCAGATGAATGGAAAAACTGGTAGGAGCTGACCTCAAAGAAGATCAGTTTGGATTCTGTAGAAATGTTGGAACACATGAGTCAGTACTTTTCTTAGAAGATAGATTAAGGGAAGGCAAACCTATGATTCTAGCATTTGCTGACTTGGAGAAGGCTTTTGACAATATTGACTGGAAGATCTTGGCACAGTGTTACACCGTCCGGGTTATCTGGATACTTCCCACTAACACCAGCCTATCCGAACTCCGGAGATGGGAACTTGCCCTTCAATATATCCTCTCTTCCTGTTATCCACCAGGCCTCAATCTCCGCTAATTTCAAGTTGCTGCCACTCATACCTCACCTGTCATTCAACAACATCTTTGCCTCTGCACTTGTGCCTCGACTGACATCTCTGCCCAATCTCTTTGCCTTTAAATATGTCTGCTTGTGTCTGTATATGTGTGGATGGATATGTGTGTGTGTGCGAGTATATACCTGTCCTTTTTTCCCCCTAAGGTAAGTCTTTCCGCTCCCGGGATTGGAATGACTCCTTACCCTCTCCCTTAAAACCCACATCCTTTCAGCTTTCCCTCTCCTTCCCTCTTTCCTGACGAACCAACCGTGGGTTGCGACAGCTTGAATTTTGTGTGTATGTTTGTGTTTGTTTGTGTGTCTATCGCTGCCAGTGCTTTCGTTTGGTAAGTCACATCATCTTTGTTTTTAGATATAAATTATTATATTGGATAGATAAAAAACCTACCCACCTAATGACGGCGGTACACACATATAAAAGACTGTTGTAATTGGCAAGCTTTTGGAGCCAGTGGCTTCTTCTTCAGGGAGAAGGATTGAAGGTGAAGGAAAAGGACTGGAGAGGTCTAGGAAAAGGGGTAGATTTCAGGAAAGTCACCCAGAACTGTGGGTCAGGAGAGAGTTAGGGTACGGGACAAGAAGGAAAGACTGATTGTTTGGGACTGCGTCGGACAAGATTTGAAAAACTGAGAGCTTAAAGGTGGAAGACAAGGTAGGATGCAGACAGAAATTACTACTTAAACATCATGCATGTGTTAATAAGAGTAAAAAGTTTTGACTTGGGTCTTTCAGTGCTCTGTCAAATTCTTCACACAGTATCATATCTCGCATTTCATCTTCCTCTACGTCCTCTTCCATTTCCATAATATTGTCCTCAGGTACATTTCCCTTGTATAGCCCTTCTATATAGTCCTCCCACCTTTCAGCTTTTCCATCTTTGCTTAGTACTGGTTTTCTGTCTGAGCTTTTGATTATTCATACATCTGCTTTTCATTTCTACAAACATTTGTTTTATATTCTTGTAGACATTATCCAAATGGGATGGAAATCAATAGATGTATGTCCATGTACAGACAAACAAATGATTACAATTTCATAGAAATCAGATGAGTTATTCAAGAGGAAGAGCTTCACAAATTGACCAAGTCAGTAACACATTGGTCCACCTCTGGCCTTCACGGAAGCAGTTACTCGGTTTGACATTGTTTGATAGAGTTGTTAGTTATCCTCCTGAGGGGTATGCTGCTATATTCCGCCCAGTTGGTGTTACATCATCAAAATCCTAATGTGGTTGGAGGGCCCTGCCCACAATACTCCAGACTTTCTCAGTTTGGGAGTGATCCAGTGATGTTGCTGGCCAAAGTAGGGTTTGACAAGCACAAAGACAAGCAGTAGAAACTCTTGCTGTGTGCAGGCAGGCATTATCATTCTGAAATGTAAGGATGGCTCGCCATGAAGGGCAACATAAAGGGACATAGACTATCACTGACATACCATTGTGCTGTAAGGGTGCCCTGGATGACAACTAAAGAGGTTCTCCTATGAAAAGAAGTGGCATCCCAGACCATCACTACTGATCGCCAGGACATATGGCGAGCGACAGTCATGTTGGTATCCCACCTCTGTCCAAGGCCTATCCAGTCACATCTTCAGACTAGATTCTCATTGACTGGAGTAGAATTGCCTTCAGTGATAAGTACTACTTCAAACTGAGCCCCGGTGACCAGTGAAGACGTCTGCAGATGCCCTGGACAGTGGTCAGATACCAAACTAACTGTCACCCGCCATACAGCCCGGCATTCAGGAGTGATTGTCTGGGGTGCCATTTCTTTCCATAGTAGGACCTCTTTTGCTGTCATCAGCAGCACCCTCATGGCATAGTGGTAGATCAATAAATTCTATGACCTGTTTTGTTGCCCTTCATAGCAAGCCATCCTAGGCTTACATCTCAGCAAAATAATGCCTGCCTACACACGGCAAGATTTTCTGCTGCTTGTCTTTGTGCTTGTTAAACCCAACCTTGACCAGCAAGGTTGCAGGATCTCTCCCCATTGGAGAAGGTTTGTATCATTATGGGCAGGCCCCTCCAACCACTGCAGGATTTTGATGATCTAATGTGTCAAATGAATAGAATTTGGCACAATGTCTCCCAAGGGCATATCCAAACTGAATAACTGCTTGCATAAGGGCCAGATGTAGACCACAGAGTTATTGACTTGGTTAATCGGTGAAGCTCTTTCTCTTGAATAAATCATGTAATTTTTTCTGAAATTGTAATCATTCTATCATTCTACCAATATCCATCCCATTTGGATAATTCCTTCATGGCACATTACTTTTTTTTGTCTTAGAGTGTACATCTATATCCTACCATTTGTCCTCTAGCTATCCTGCTTAGCCATTTTGTATTTCCTGTAAGTCTCATTTTTCAGACATATGCATTCCCATCTGCCTGCCTGCTTCATTTGCTGCATTTTTATATTTTCTCCTTTCATCAGTTAACTTCAGCATCTCCTGCGAAATCCAAGGGTTTGTACTAGCCATTGGCTTTTTACCTATTTGATCCTCTGAAACCTTCACTATTTCATCTCTGGAAACTCCCTGTTCATCTTCAACTGTATTTCTTTCCTCTGTTTCAGTTGATCGTTGCATAATGCTTCCTGTGAAACTTTTAATAACCCCTGGTTCTTTCAACTTATCCAGGTCCAATCTCCCTAGTTTCCTACTTTTTTTGCAGTTTCTTCATTTTTAGTCCACGGTTCACAACTTATAAAGTTTGGTCTGAATCCACATCTGCCCTCCGAAATATCTTTCAATTTAGAATCTGTTTCTGAAATCAATGTCTTCCCATTATTTAAACAATCTGAAACCTTGCAGTGTTTGCAGGTCTCTTCAACATAGACAACCTTTGTGTGATTATATATAAAGTGTTAACTCTGATTAACATAAGTTTGTGATTGATGATTCAGTGAGTTGAGTGGTAGGTGCCAGCTGCCATATAATTGTAGTTCCTTTTTGAGTTATACTTGCTCGCTGCTTTGTCTGTTTCATAGGTACGTGCAGCACCTTATAGATTGTGGCTAATTGCATGCAAGGAACAGTGCACCCCTGGCACTGCAATCTGTCAGTAATAAACTAATTTTAATTGGAATATATCAATGATTAAATTATGCTCTGTGCATAATTCTATAAGGCAGCTTCCTCTTCCATTCCTGTACCCCAGTCCATATTCTCCTACTGTTTTTTCTGCCTTCCCCTTGCTGCTACTGAATTCCATTCATCCATAACAATTAAATTTTCCTCTCCTTTAACTATATGTATAATTTCTTTTATCTCCTCATTCATTCCTTCTATCTCTTCATCATCTGCAGAGCTAGTTGACTTAGAAACTTGTACTACTGTGGTGGGTGTTGGCTTTGGTCTATCTTGGCTAGGAAAATGTGTTCATTATGCTGCTCATAGTAACTTACTCACATTCTTATTGCTTTATTCATTATTAGACAGTGGCACCGACTTAGAGGGGGGGGCAAGGTACTTTGTGCCCTCCCAATAGTTAAAAGTAGGGGCCTCTCCTCGCCCCCCTTCCCCAATATTCAAACATGCATTTCTCACTGCTCTCTCCCCCTTCCTCATCCTTTACTGGGAAATTTGTTAAAACTTGCACATACATTTTTGCATAATAGTATGCAATGATTATGTAGGAAAAAAATACCGAGTTTACAAGCTATTGCGTATTCATTTCTGCTACTCCTCCAACCTCTGCATATGACGAACTGTCATGACAGGGTTTGTCCCCTGCACCTGTACTATCGCACACTTTTACGGTACGGAGGTACGCGGGGAACAAAAGCTCACATGAGCTCGCAGTGCTTTGGCTGCTAGGATGAGCTCCACTTCCTCCCACAGCAGTCTGCTGGCAGCTTGTAAAAGAAACTAATGAGCAATAGTGACACCGAATTTGATGGCGATCACTAGGACTAGGTAACATTAAAGACTCTTAATTCATTTTTGTACATTCTATTGACAATCACTAGGTACAACACCACACAAATCAGCACCAGCTCCAGGGATTTTGCCACCCCATGCGAACATGTCAAGCGCACCCCCACCCCCTTTTTCGACATAGTCAACTTTTCCCACAATATATTTCATACATGATGCCCTATTTTCACATATCACGCTCATTAGTCTCTTTGTTGTGAATATGTCTTTAAGATCAAAGCAGCAGTCAGTGCAATACATTTTAAGCCATTTTTGTTGGAGGAAATGTTTCTTTCGTAAATTGGAGCACACTGTTTCTGTACCATAGATAATTTTCAATAAGACCCTTGATTTTATGAATCATCTGAATTTCCAATTTATGCTCACATTCCTTCATTTACGCAAGATGGATTTGCCACCCTCAAAAATCTGCCGCCCTAGGTGATGGCACAGTTCGCCCCTCCCTAGAGCCGGCCCTGACAATAATCAACACTATTGTTACATGGCTACTTCTTGTTAGGCGCACAGTACTGTTACGCAGGCCGCAGCTAATGTTGGCAGCGAACGTAAATATTCCGGAGCTGGGCATCGCCAGTGGTCAGTTAGTCTTACTGTGACTCGGTTCAGTTGTTAATCTTTCATCCCTTACTGTCCAGTTTAAAATGGACAAGTTTATAATTAGGAAGAAATGTGACAATTTGGCAAGTGTTAGCGATGGTGAAGCTAGACCCAGTGTTAGTGGTGCTGTGTGTGGCAACAAATACACTGATAGTGACAGAACTGTGGTGGTGACAAAAAACACTGTTCCCGGAAAAAAACAACGCTGTTATGAGCCCTCTTGGAAACAGCAATGTGCATGGATTGATTAGAATAAGGTAAAAGATGTTATTTTTTGCAAAATTTGCAGACAAATGTTTGAAGAAAATCGTTTTCAGTTTTCTCACAAAACGGAAAAAACTTTCATGGAAACTGGTTTTTCGAACTGGAAGAAAGGGGTAGAAAAATTGAAAGTGCATGAAGCATCAGGCTGCCACAGAGAAGTTGTACTGAAATTCAAATCCTTAAAATCGAATGTCAATGTATTTAGCCAGATTTCCAAAGAAAAACTGACACAAATGAAAGAAAACTGAGCTTGTTTACTAAAAATCATATTTTCCCTCCATTATTTAGCAGTGCAGGGGCTTGCAATACATGGGCATACTGATGAAACAAGTAACTTTGACAATTTATTACGCCTTCAATGTGAAGATAAGCAGCTACTTTTAATATGGCTACAGCGCGAAACTTACAAATGGACATCCCATGATGTGCAAAACGAAATTTTGGCCATTTTAAGTCATAAACTTCTTAGAAAATTATTGGAGGATATCAAGAGTGCACAGTATTTTGCAATAATAGCAGACAAAATAACAGACATAGCCACCAAAGAGCAATTTAGTATCTGCATAAGATTTGTTGATGCTTTGCTAGAGATAGAAGAATATTTTTTAGGGCTATACTCAATACAAAGTACCACAGCTAAGGCTCTGTTTGATATTATTATCGACATTTCAAAACGATTTGATCTGCCTACATCTAATTATAGGGGCCGATGCTTTGACGGTTCAGCTAACATGGCCGGATTATATAATGGTGTCAAGGCAAAGTTTATGGAAATGGAGAAGAGAGCTATGTTTGTGCACTGCCTTGCACACTGTTTAAATGTAACACTACAAGACACTGTGAAAGCAGCACCAGAATGTCAAAATGCATTGAATGTTATGAAGGACTTAATACATTTTGTGAAAGATTCACTTAAAAGATTAGATCTTTTTGCCCACCTGAAGGCAGATGCCTCTACAAATTTGAAACCACTTTGTCCTACAAGGTGGGCCATAAGATACTTGGCAATGTATTCAGTTTTGTTCAACTATACAGAACTTCAGGAATTTTTTCTAAAAGTTTCAAGAAATGACAATTCAGACACTGGGGCCAAAGCAAATGGCTTTTTGATTAATATGCAGACATATGATTTCTTTTTCATGCTTTCACTTTTGGTAAAACTGTATGGTCACATTGATACCGTAAACATAGCACTAAAGATGAAATCCCTACACTTAGAGAAGGCCAATAAGATGATTTCCACTCTTGTAACTGCTATTAAATTTATGAGAAACAATTTTGAATCATTCTGGGGTGAAGTAACTTGAAAATGTCAAGATATGGATGTTGATTGCCCAAAATTACCCCGTAGAAGAAAAGTCCCTAAGAAATACGATGACTCCATCAATTCATCTGTAGAAACATTCACTGAAGTATGTGACAAATATAGAAGATTGTATTATGAAACAATGGATACATCCATCAGCTTCTTAGAATCATGGTTCAAAACTCAATCATTCATGTTTGTAAATCAAATTGAACAATTTCTTCTTGGTGATAACAAACATTCATTCGTTATTTTATCTTTCTACGAATCAGATATAGACAAAGACTGTTTGCTTCTCCACCGAAGCATGTTTCATGAGAGTATCCAAAGTAGTGATTCTGTGAATATTAGTTTGCTGGATGACATAGTGAAATACCCAAAACAGGAAAACCACCTGTTTGACCTACTGCCTGAACAAGTGAAATTCATACGTGTAGTGCTGACGATTCCAGTAACGTACTGCAGCACTGAGCGATCATTTTCTTGTCTGTGGAGGGTGAAAACATATCTTCGTTCTATAATGAGGCAGGATCGTCTTAATGCCATCGCCATTCTCAATACCCATATAGATGAATCGATGAAACTCGACCTTGATGCCATATGTGACGAGTTCATATGCAGGAATGATCTGAGGAGGTGTACATTTGCCATAAAAAATTAAGGTATGTTTCTTCAACTTTATTTATGTATTTGTTTAGTACCACTACTGATTTATACTCCGACTGAAATGACACTGTGATTGACGTTTAAGCGAGTCGAGGGGTATAGGCTAGTCGCCAGCCAATCGTAGTTTGCATGATTTTCAACTGTTTGCAGTTTTCATTATTCTCACAATTTTTTTTGTTTATTTAAAGCTGTTATGCTGTGAGGGGAATTTCCCAAGAATATGATGTCATAACTCAAAAGGGAAAGTATGTGTGTATAACACACCTCTCTCCGTCAGCACTTGTGTTGTTCCATATAATTCTCATTGCATAGGTCATTTTAGATAGCTTACAATTGAAGAATGTGATGTGGGAATTCCATTTCAGATTGTCTTGTAAGTAAACAAAGCAATTTTGTTTCAGTGACACTTAATGTTTTGGTTTTCCAAAGAAATATTTGATTTTAATGGATTTTTAATTTTTCTGTGTGTGGAATTTTTTTGTATAGTGGCAGGTTTATTTTTTATATATATAAATAGAAAGAAACATTCCACATGGGAAAAATACACTCCTGGAAATTGAAAAACCGTGAATTCATTGTCCCAGGAAGGGGAAACTTTATTGACACATTCCTGGGGTCAGATACATCACATGATCACACTGACAGAACCACAGGCACATAGACACAGGCAACAGAGCATGCACAATGTCGGCACTAGTAAAGTGTATATCCACCTTTCGCAGCAATGCAGGCTGCTATTCTCCCATGGAGACGATCGTAGAGATGCTGGATGTAGTCCTGTGGAACGGCTTGCCATGCCATTTCCACCTGGCGCCTCAGTTGGACCAGCGTTCGTGCTGGACGTGCAGACCGCGTGAGACGACGCTTCATCCAGTCCCACACATGCTCAATGGGGGACAGATCCGGAGATCTTGCTGGCCAGGGTAGTTGACTTACACCTTCTAGAGCACGTTGGGTGGCACGGGATACGTGCGGACGTGCATTGTCCTGTTGGAACAGCAAGTTCCCTTGCCGGTCTAGGAATGGTAGAACAATGGGTTCGATGACGGTTTGGATGTACCGTGCACTATTCAGTGTCCCCTCGACGATCACCAGTGGTGTACGGCCAGTGTAGGAGATCGCTCCCCACACCATGATGCCGGGTGTTGGCCCTGTGTGCCTCGGTCGTATGCTGTCCTGATTGTGGCGCTCACCTGCACGGCGCCAAACACGCATACGACCATCATTGGCACCAAGGCAGAAGCGACTCTCATCGCTGAAGACGACATGTCTCCATTCGTCCCTCCATTCACGCCTGTCGCGACACCACTGGAGGCGGGCTGCACGATGTTGGGGCGTGAGCGGAAGACGGCCTAACGGTGTGCGGGACCGTAGCCCAGCTTCATGGAGACGGTCGCGAATGGTCCTCGCCGATACCCCAGGAGCAACAGTGTCCCTAATTTGCTGGGAAGTGGCGGTGCGGTCCCCTACGGCACTGCGTAGGATCCTACGGTCTTGGCGTGCATCCATGCGTCGCTGCGGTCCGGTCCCAGGTCGACGGGCACGTGCACCTTCCGCCGACCACTGGCGACAACATCGATGTACTGTGGAGACCTCACGCCCCACGTGTTGAGCAATTCGGCGGTACGTCCACCCGGCCTCCCGCATGCCCACTATACGCCCTCGCTCAAAGTCCGTGAACTGCACATACGGTTCACGTCCACGCTGTCGCGGCATGCTACCAGTGTTAAAGACTGCGATGGAGCTCCGTATGCCACGGCAAACTGGCCGACACTGACGGCGGCGGTGCACAAATGCTGCGCAGCTAGCGCCATTCGACGGCCAACACCGCGGTTCCTGGTGTGTCCGCTGTGCCGTGCGTGTGATCATTGCTTGTACAGCCCTCTCGCAATGTCCGGAGCAAGTATGGTGGGTCCGACACACCGGTGTCAATGTGTTCTTTTTTCCATTTCCAGGAGTGTATATTAAAAACAAAGATTCCATGACTTACCAAATGGGAAAGCGCTGGTAGATAGGCACAATAAAAAAACACACAAACACACACACAAAATTTCAAGCTACAGTGCTACAGCAACAGTACCTCCATTATGACAGCTGCCACCCATTCCATATCAAACGGTCCCTTCCCTACAGTCTAGGCCTTTGTGGCAAACGAATCTGCTCCAGTCCTGAATCCCTGAACCATTACACCAACAACTTGAAAACAGCTTTCGCATCCCGCAACTACCCTCCTGACCTGGTACAGAAGCAAATAACCAGAGCCACTTCCTCATCCCCTCAAACCCAGAACCTTTCACAGAAGAACCACAAAAGTGCCCCACTTGTGACAGGATACTTCCCGGGTCTGGATCAGACTCTGAATGTGGCTCTCCAGCAGGGATACGACTTCCTCAAATCCTGCCCCGAAATGAGATCCATCCTTCATGAAATCCTCCCCACTCCACCAAGAGTGTCTTTCCGCCGTCCACCTAACCTTTGTAACCTCTTGGTTCATCCCTATGAAATCCCCAAACCACCTTCCCTACCCTCTGGTTCCTACCCTTGTAACCGCCCCAGGTGTAAAACCTGTCCCATGCACCCTCCCACCACCACCTACTCCAGTCCTGTAACCCGGAAGGTGTACACGATCAAAGGCAGAGCCATGTGTGAAAGCACCCACGTGATCTACCAACTGACCTGCCTACACTGTGACGCTTTCTATGTGGGAATGACCAGCAACAAACTGTCAATTAGCATGAATGGACACAGGCAGACAGTGTTTGTTGGTAATGAGGATCACCCTGTAGCTAAACATGCCTTGGTGCATGGCCAGCACATCTTGGCACAGTGTTACACCGTCCGGGTTATCTGGCTACTTCCCACTAACACCAACCTATCAGAACTCCGGAGATGGGAACTTGCTCTTCAATATATCCTCTCTTCCCGTTATCCACTAGGCTTCAATCTCCGCTAATTTCAAGTTGCCACCACTCATACCTTACCTATCATTCAACAACATCTTTGCCTCTGCACTTGTGCCTCGACTGACATCTCTGCCCAAACTCTTTGCCTTTAAATATGGCTACTTGTGTATGTATATGTGTGGATGGATATGTGTGTGTGTGCGAGTGTATACCTGTCCTTTTTTCCCCCTAAGGAAAGTCTTTCCGCTCCCGGGATTGGAATGACTCCTTACCCTCTCCCTTAAAACCCACATCCTTTCATCTTTCCCTCTCCTTCCCTCTTTCCTGACGAAGCAACCGTGGGTTGCGAAAGCTTGATATTTTGTGTGTGTGTTTGTGTGCTTTTTTATTGTGCCTAGCCTATCTACCAGCACTTTCCCGTTTGGTAAGTCATGGAATCTTTGTTTTTAATATATATATATAGATGATGTGACTTACCAAACGAAAGCGCTGGCACGTCGATAGACACACAAACAAACACAAACATACACACAAAATTCTAGCTTTCGCAACCAACGGTTGCCTCGTCAGGAAAGAGGGAAGGAGAGGGAAACATGAAAGGATTTGGGTTTTAAGGGAGAGGGTAAGGAGTCATTCCAATCCCGGGAGTGGAAAGACTTACCTTAGGGGGAAAAAAGGACGGGTATACGCTCGCACACACACACACACATATCCATCCACACATATACAGACACAAGCAGACATATTTAAGGTCTTGAAATATGTCTGCTTGTGTCTGTATATGTGTGGATGGATATGTGTGTGTGTGTGTGTGTGTGTGCGCGAGTGTATACCCGTCCTTTTTTCCCCCTAAGGTAAGTCTTTCCGCTCCCGGGATTGGAATGACTCCTTACCCTCTCCCTTAAAACCCACATCCTTTCATCTTTCCCTCTCCTTCCCTCTTTCCTGATGAGACAACAGTTTGTTGCGAAAGCTTGAATTTTGTGTGTATGTATGTGTCTAGAATGAGATTTTCACTCTGCAGCAGAGTGTGCGCTGATATGAAACTTCCTGGCAGATTAAAACTGTGTGCCCTACCGAGACTCGAACTCGGGACCTTTGCCTTTCGTGGGCAAGAGCTCCACCAACTGAGCTACCGAAGCACGACTGACGCCCGGTACTCACAGCTTTACTTCTGCCAGTACCTCGTCTCCTACCTTCCAAACTTTACAGAAGCTCTCCTGCGAACCTTGCAGAACTAGCACTCCTGAAAGAAAGGATATAGCGGAGACATGGCTTAGCCACAGCCTGGGGGATGTTTCCAGAATGAGATTTTCACTCTGCAGCAGAGTGTGCGCTGATATGAAACTTCCTGGCAGATTAAAACTGCGTGCCCGACCGAGACTCGAACTCGGGACCTTTGCCTTTCGCGGGCAAGTGCTCCACCAACTGAGCTACCGAAGCACGACTCACGCCCGGTACTCACAGCTTTACTTCTGCCAGTACCTCGTCTCCTATCTTCCAAACTTTACAGAAGCTCTCCTGCGAACCTTGCAGAACTAGCACTCCTGAAAGAAAGGATATTGCAGAGACATGGCTTAGCCACAGCCTGGGGGATGTTTCCAGAATGAGATTTTCACTCTGCAGCAGAGTGTGCGCTGATATGAAACTTCCTGGCAGATTAAAACTGTGTGGCCGACCGAGACTCGAACTCTGGACCTTTGCCTTTCGCGGGCAAGTGCTCCACCAACTGAGCTACCGAAGCACGACTCACGCCCGGTACTCACAGCTTTACTTCTGCCAGTACCTCGTCTCCTACCTTCCAAACTTTACAGAAGCTCTCCTGCGAACCTTGCAGAACTAGCACTCCTGAAAGAAAGGATATAGCGGAGACATGGCTTAGCCACAGCCTGGGGGATGTTTCCAGAATGAGATTTTCGCTCTGCAGCGGAGTGTGCGCTGATATGAAACTTCCTGGCAGATTAAAACTGTGTGCCCGACCGAGACTCGAACTCGGGACCTTTGCCTTTCGAGGGCAAGTGCTCCACCAACTGAGCTACCGAAGCACGACTCACGCCCGGTACTCACAGCTTTACTTCTGCCAGTACCTCGTCTCCTACCTTCCAAACTTTACAGAAGCTCTCCTGCGAACCAGCTTCTGTAAAGTTTGGAAGGCAGGAGACGAGGTACTGGCAGAAGTATATCCCTCACAGACCACTCTGAAATCTTTTCATTTGTGACTTCAGCATACAGCCTAAGAGCCTTTCTATTTCCACCTTCAATCAATACAATGGTGTCATCTGCAAATAGGACTGGTTTGGAGTGTCGAACATGTAGATGGAGATGCAAAGTTATCTGTCAAATGTAGTACCTAATAAATTGATTCTTGCCCCCCCTCCCCTAAAATATTTTCATGTCGGCGTGTCTGGTATTAGATCTACTCCTGCATTACCCATATTTGATTTTGCATTTATAAGCCTGTACTCAGGTGATCATGTTCATCCTGCCATGTGCTAACTTCAACCTAACCATTTATCTTTATAAATTTGCTAATCTGCCTACCCGATTAAGGGATCTAACATTCCATGCTCCGATCTGTAGAATGCCAGTTTTGTTTTTCCTAATGACGACATATTGAGAACTAACATAGGGTGCATCACAAAGAATCATTCAATTTCACGTCTCTGTTTCTGAGACTAATTAACATATACAATGAATTTTGTTTTTTGGTGAATGGGAAACTCAAAAAGTTTTTTCCATGCTTTTCATAGGTGTGCAGTATGCCCCCCCCTCAAGATGCATGGCGTGTGTCAATGTGGTATTCAAATTGTTCCACACTGCAGTGAACGTGTCTTCAGTTTCAGCTTCCACAACTGCTGTTATGCCATGTCTCAGTTCATTCATTGTTGTTGGTAATGTAGGCACATAAACAGAGTCTTTTATAAACTCCCTCAAGAAATAATCACATGCAGCCAGGTCCAGTGACCTTGGAGGTCAGTAATGTAAGGCTGAATCATTAGGTCCAGTGTGGCCCATCCATCATTCAGCAATCCTTTGATTTAAAAATTCCTGCACTTCCAGATGCCAGTGTGGTGGTGCCCCATCCTGTTGTAAATGAAGTCATTCGAATCAGTCTCCAACTGTGAAAAAAGAAAGTTCTCAAGCATATCTAGATATGTGCTTCCATAACAGTGTTCTCGGCAAAGAAAAATGGACATACACCTTTTCCTGTGAAATCACACAAAACACATTAAATTTTGGAAGTTCCTCTCTTGTTGTACAACTTCATGTGTTTGTTTTGTACCCCATATTCTCACATTATGATGGTTCCCCTTTCTATTTAAATGGATCCTGCCTCGTCACTAAACACTAAGTGTGGAAGAAATCTATCATCCTCCATCTTGCCAAGAAGGAAATTACAGAACTCCACACATTGTTGTTTGTTACCATCACAAAGAACTTGCAGTAGCTGAATTTTGTATGGTTTCATGTGTAAATGTCAACGCAACACATGCCAGATGGACATCGGGGGCATATTGAGCTGTACAGCGAACTTCTCATGAAAGTATGGCAGATGCATTTGATGTCTGTGTTAGACACATGGGAATGGCCTGGCAATTAGACTTTACACAAACAACCAGTTTCTCAGAATTGTTCATGCCATTGTCTAATTCTCTGTGCTGGAGGAGGATCCACACCACACCTAACACAAAAGTTATGCCAAATAGTTATTACTGACCCGCACTGAACACAAAATGCTTTCTGTTGTCCCGACGCCATTTTTACTAGAACTGAAGTGGGTGTATACTGCTGCTACCTAGTGAGAACCATGTGAAACTTGAGAGTTTGCTCCTTCCAACTGTATGTTGTTGTTCATGCACGTATCTCAGATAACATAATACCTAAGATTTTTTAAAATCGGATGATTCTCTTTGAGACACCCTGTATTTTATCCACGAAGATGCCATCATGTTCGAACCATACAGTAGAGCTGCAAGTCCTCAGAAAAATTACCATTGCAGTTTACCCTTTCTTTCAGCTGTTCACAATACTAGCCCAGCAAGATGTTACAATGGAGACTGCAAATCATTTTAAGAATTGTATAATAATAATACTACTTATTATTATTATTTTTGTTAACTCTTGTCAGACTGTTGTCCTGCTATTACTAAAAAGGCTGCTGCCCCCCTCAAGAAACCACATGTTTACCTGGCCTTTCCACAGTTAGGCACACAAACCCCCCTCCTCAGCAGTGTCTTGGGATCATGGGGCAAATTATAAGTGCATTATGTGTTAAAAGTACTATTGCTTTTAAAGACAATGAGTCCAAACATAAACTGTGACTTACACCATTATAATACTAGAGTTCCAGTAACCAAGTAAATAGCCACAGAACAGCATTACATGAAAAAGATATGATTCATGCTCGGCTGAAACTAGCCACTGCCCTTCCTAAATGTCTTACAGTTGTTACATCTAGCATATTAAAAGACCATCTTAAAAAATTTTAAAAGAAAACTCATTTTCTAGATGAGTTCATAAAAAATAAACAGAAACATTATTCCTTATAAGTATTTCAGGCTCATAGTATTAATTCGCAAACACTCTAATGATGATAAAAATTGTAACTCTCTTTCTTTTATATTAGCAAATGTAATTTTTTAAATGTAGAGTTTATTGTTATACTCAGAACTTAAGTTTATGAGCTTAAACTTCAATATTCTTGGCTGAAATATTCAGAAGAATAATCTGTATGATACTGTGATGTTAAGGAATCAACTGTCTTCAAAACACATTAAAATGGCCACTTTAAAATTTTAGGGAATAAGTCAGGCATTGCACAAAACTTAACATTCATGTCATTGTCATTTAAAATTGGCTGACAAATGAGCTGCCACCCTATTGCCTCAATACAAAATACAGTCTACTAAAGCACTACACAGAAAGGTTCTCTCATAGGAGCAAGAAGTCATGTGTCAGAGGGCTGTGCTCTAATTGAAGACAAAGGAGAAGGCTCTCATACTGTTTGCATGGCTGGAAGGAGGTATACCATGGTCAACAGTTTGGTGTCTGTCACTTCCATTCATTCGTCTTCCCATTTACACACAAGGCTGTACCTTAACAGTGAGGCAATAGTATGCAGAGGTTCAAATGGTTCTGAGCATTATGGAACTTAACATCAGAGGTCATCAGTCCCCTAGAACTTAGAACTATTTAAACCTACCTAACCTAAAGACATCACACACATCCATGCCCGAGGCAGGATTCGAACCTGCGACTGTAGCAGTCGCGCGGTTCCGGACTGAAGTGCCTAGAACTGCTCGGCCACCGCGGCCGGCAGTATGCAGAGGGACAGCACACTGGACAGACTGAGGGTTGTGACATGCCTTTTTGGCTACTACATCAGCCACTTTGTTTCTCTTTATAGCAATGTGCCCTGGCACAAAGCATGTTCCCTGGCACGACCTTCTTTAGTGGAGAAGGGTGTCCTGGATATCCTGGACTACTTTATTTGTTGGGTACAAGTGTCATAGAGACTGCAGGGCACTTAGGGAGTCAGGACAGATGAGGAATTTAGCAGGCACAACACATTTCATCTGCTACGATGTCCTGAGCATCACTTATTACTCTGCATCAAAGACAGTGAAGTCTTGAGGAAACCGATTCTTGAGAACATGGTCAGGGAAAATGACAGAGCAGCCAACCAAATCCCCCTGTTTAGACTCATCAATGAATACAGCTACATAGTTGTGATGCAATGAATACAGCTCCATAGCTGTGATGCTAATTTAAAATGTCAGAAAACATCATATTAAAAACACAAGCAGACTTGTAATCTCCCTTGTACAGCACTAAATCTAAAATTACTTTGGGTTTCTGTGGTAACCTGGGTGGTAGTGAGGTAAAGTGGATTTGGGCCTATACTTGGCTCACACCAAATGATTACAGCTCACACTTCATCTGGGTTCCAAAGGGCCTTGTTGCTCATGGGCAACTGTAGAAGAGGTGTTCCATAGCTGGATGAGCAACAGTATGGTATATTGGTGAATTCTGAGGAGTGAGAGAAAAACAAAACTGAGTATGTGTTAGATGGTGATCAATTTGGCTTTAGGAAAGATAAACGCACCCGAGAGACAGTTCTGACATTGTGGCTGATAATGGAAGCAAGACTGAAGAAAAATCAAGACACATTATTAGGAGTTGTCGAACTGGAAAAAGCATTCAACAATGCCAAATGGTGCAAGATCTTCAAAATTCTGAGAAAAATACAAGCAAGCCACAAGAAGAGACGGATAATGTACAATATGTACAAGAGCCAAGAGGGAGCAATAAGAGTGGATGACCAAGAACGAAGTACTCACATTAAAAAGGTTGTAAGACAGGGATGTAGTCTTTCACACCTACTGTTCAATCTGTACGTTGAAGAAGCAGTGATGGAAATAAACGAAAGATTCAGGAGTGGAATTAAAATTTGAGGTAAAAAGATATCAGTGACACAATTTGCTGATGACACTGCCATCCTCAAAGAAAGTGAAGAAGAATTACATGTGAATGTAGTGAACCATTTAATGAGTACAGAATATGGATTGAGAATGGACAGAAGAAATACAGAGGTAATGAGAAGTAGCAGAAATGAGAACAGTGAGAAACTTAACATCAGGATTGATGGCCAAAAATTAGGTGAAGTTAAGGAATTCTGCTACCTACGCAGCAAAAAACCAATGACATATGGAGCAAGGAGGACATCAAAAGCAAACTAGCAGTTGCAAAAAGGGCATTCCTGACCAAGAGTCAGTGTCAAACAGAGGCCTTAATTTGAGGAATAAATTTCTGAGAATGTATGTTTGGAGCACAGCACTGTATGGTAGCGAAACATGGACTGTGGGAAAACTGGAACACAAGAGAATCGAAGCATTTGAGATGTGGTGCTACAGAAGAGCTACAGAAGAATGTTGAAAATTAGGTGGATTGATAAGGTAAGGAATAGGAGGTTCTGCACAGAATCGGACAAGAGAGCAATATGTGAAAAACACTGACAAGGAGAAGGGACATGATGACAGGACATTGGTTAAGACACTAGGGAATGACTTCTGTGGTCCTAGAGGGAACAGTAGAGGACAAAACTTTAGAGGAAGTCAGAGATTGGAATACATCCAGCAAATAATTGAAGATCTAGATTGCAAGTGCTATTCTGAGATGAAGAGGTAGGCACACAAGAAGAATTCATGGCGACCCGCATCAAACCAGTAGGAAGACTGATGAGGTCTTAAATGCTTGATGCTCCATGAGAAGTTGCTGCTGGATTGTATCTATTCCCCAGTCTCCGCACAGATACTGGATTTGGGGCTGCTCCTGTAAGCATATATGGCCGATCTGACCCCCTCATGGAAGATAGCATCAATAATCTTCAGATAAGAAGATCTTGCTAGTCTGTAGACTGTGCACTGTAGTGTCGCTGCAATCTTACAAAAGCTCTATAAAACAGGAGCAGATGCACCCTGTCCACTTCCCAAGACCTGTGTCTCAGGAAATTTAAAATATTCAGTGCCTTCTGGACCCTTGCCTTCAGGTGCTTTAGGTGTGGTAGCCACAATAGTTTCAAATAAAAAATGAGGCCCTGAAATCTCACCAACTCTTTAAAAGGTAGAATCATGTCTGTATTCAAGTCAGATAAATGAAAAGTACGCCAAGAAAGGAATAAAGTGAATACACACAAACTTATCTGCACAAAATGTAAAGCCTATCTTTGCAGCTCACTCTTTCAATCTCTTAACTGTAAGTTGCAATTGATGAGTCATTCCTGCCATGTTGGAGGAGGAACAGAAAACTGCAGGATCGTCCACAAATAATTAGCATTGTACAGGACTCCTTACAGTAGATGTGACTGGCTAAGGCAAAGAGGGTAACACTTCAAACACTTCCCTGAGGAGCAATATTCTCCTGTTCGAGACTGACAACACGTCACCAACTCCCTATAGGTTAGATAATAAGGACAAAATGAATATGTGGATGTGGCCACGGGTGCCCCATTTGTGGGGCTGCCCAAGAATATGGTCTCTCCAAGTAATGTCATATGCCTTACTGTTGTCGTAGAATATTCTGACACAATCATGTTTACATAGGAAGGCCTGCCGGATAGCCACCTCTATCAGGGTGAGGTTGTTGGCAGTGGATCGACATCTCCTGAATCCACACTGAGAGCATCTAAGGAGCCGCCTGGTTTCTAACATCCAAACCAGACAGTGGTTAACCATTCACTCCAAGGTCATCCCTGCACAGCTCATTACTTCAGTAACTACTGGGACATTTTTGGTCCTTTCCTGCTTTGAAGAGAGGTACCAAAATTGCTTCCCTGCATGAATTATGAAATTGGCCCATTTTCCATATAGAATTAAAACATTGTATGAGGACATCCTATGATAACATTTTCAAATTCTGCAGAATGCTGTATGAGATTCGGTCATGAGTAGGTGCAGCATCATGAGCAGTTCCAGGACTCCAAACTGTTGAACATTATATCCAACTCTCCCCTTTCCATGGTGGCATGATAATGACAGAATGCTAGATTATGGCTGGCAGTGGCAACAGTCATTGCAAAATGCTCTGCCATTGTCTGAGTGATGTCTCAGGGCATTTTTCAGAGACATCCCTGTTTTGGCACTGCTGCTGTAGGTAACCGACTGCATTTACTGGAAATCCTGCTGATAGCTTCCCATACTTTTGTAGAACAAGAGGAGACATTAAGAGTATCTAGGAATGCAGGAATCTTTGCTGTTACATCTTCTTGCTCTCCTTGAGTATGTGTTGAGCCCTCACTCTCACTACTAGAAAAGCTGTAAGGTTTTCCTCTATTGGGCAGCACTTAAACCGTCACACAGCCGCACGACTGATCTGGTTTGCAGAACAGCACTTGTTAATCCATCAAAGTATAGGCTGCCTCCTAAGATGACCTGAGGACTTTGGGTGGGATAAGCCAGCAGCACAGTGGATCACTTGTGTGATGCGGTCCACCCATTCCTGGATGCTGCTTTGGTATTCAGACACAGCCAGCTGGCTGAAAAGCGTCCAGTTAGCTCTGCTGATCACCCATCTTGGTGGCACCCTTTCAGTGATTTCTCAATCCAGTAAGTGAATCCCAGGAGGGAGGTGGTCACTGGAATGAAGGTCATCAGTAACGTCTCAGTGACCCGAATTTGCAAGGGCCAGGGAGGAGAACAAGATGTCGGTGGCTGAGGAGGACCATGTAGGTGTGTTGAAATGAATAGTATTGCCTGTATTTAGGATGCACAGCTCCTCAGATGTAAGGAGGCTCTCTAACACTTGACACTTGGGTCAAATAATGTTGGAGCCCCATTATATAGTATGGATAATTGAAGTCTCCTAGTACGAGAAATGGATGGAGGAGTTGTTCTAAAAGATCTGTGAAGAGCCTCAGAATCTGTCAGTCACTTTGGTAGTAAACACAGAGAGCAGATGGTAATCTGTTGACCCACATGAACTTTAATGGCAACTGCTTGCAGGTCAGTAACCAGGGATGGAGTAGAGGAGGAGTGTGTCTTGTTGACAGTCACAGCTCCATTGACTCTTCTTTCCAGTCAAGTCATCCTTGCAACAGAGGTTATAGTCTTGCAGCACAGGGGCATCAGTTGCTTCAAAATCTGTTTCTTGTAACACAACCACAGGGGGCATTCCTCTGCTTGTGTCCTGAACCCACTGATGTTCCACTGTAACATGAGAGCCATTTATTAGGGGGATGGACTTGCATGCTGTCTCTCCACTGGGATGGGAAGCGTGCAGTGGAGGCTCAGTCATGGCGTAAGATGCTTGCCCCAGGCAGACTTCAGGTTCCATTGGCTCTGAAGATGAATCGTGAGAACCATCAGATAGAATGATATTTACATGGTCTGATGGTTTAGAGACTGTTGTCTTCTGTGGTTGATGCTTCCCATATGGTTTTATCATCAAAGAAATTGTCATAGGAACAACCACAGCAGTGGTGGTGTCAGTACTGATCTGTTTACTGGAGCCCCCAACGTGAGGTGCCAGAAGTTCGTTGTTGTCAGCAACTGTGGTCTTTCCTAAGGTTCTGGGGGGACCTACGGGGCTCTGGAAGAATAGCACCTGTACAAGTGCACTCACGAACACAGGTAGTAGTGCTGACAGTGGCAACCTCTGTTTGTGTAGCGGTTTCAGCTTTTGAAATAAGCTTTTTAATAGTGAATATGGGAGGCTGCATGGGTTTGCAGATCTTTTTGGCCCCATCATATGGGTTTTCAGCTCCTGTATGTTCCTTTCTTTCGGTTAGATGCTGTAGTCCCTACTCCAGATGATCCACAGAGCAATTTTCACTCTTTGGAGAGGAACAACTGATTTCTTCATGGGCGGCCTTACCACAAATGACACTGACATTTAAAACAGCACATTGGGTTGGGACATAAGGCTGCACATTTAAGCAAAGAAAACTTGCCTTGACATGCTCTGATAGCTTCATGGTATTGCAAGTGAGAATAAAGGGGTCTGATTTAACTAGACTGCCATTCGCCCTTTTCATTATATTTTGTGCATCAATGATACCTTCTTGGACCCACTCAGTTTTCAGTTCCTCTTTGGGAACATCCACCGTATCTCTGCATGATACAACACTTTTGCCTTAGTTCAATGTGCTGTGTAGCTCTGGTTCAATTGCAAATTCCCAAAGGCATTTAGATTTCTTGAGGTTCATTGCTTGTTGAGGACCAGGAATTTATGACCAGCAGTGGCCAACTGCACAATCACATGATAGATTTTAAAGTGCCAGCAGTTCCCTCTAAACTCTTTTGATGTTGAAAGGTAATACTTTCTCAAAGGTGCTCTCTTTCCTTTTAACTATTATAAACTCATTCTGAGTAACAGCATGTGTTCTGTTACAATAAGTACAAGCCTTGTGAATAATTACTGAGTCAGGCGGACTGGCTACACAAGCCTTGTTGTGAGGTTAGGTGTTGATATCCACCAACGATACACACATTCCATTGGAAGTTGGTAAATTAAAGTTTGAAGGTTCCATCTCAGTCCGACATGAAGCTAGGGAAATAAGGGTTGCCTTATACAACTGATGCGCTGCTAATGACTGTTCTGCCTCTACATCTGCACTTTCTATCAGCATGCAGTACACCTTAGGATTGAGATTTTTTTTATAGAAGTTTTTACCATCTTCATAATCTGGGCAGTTAAGACAAGATCCCCATTCTCTGTAACACACAATGTTCCACCACTGTGCTACAAAGTGGTAGCTGAAGCATGCGCACAGCTTACAGTTACAGACAGCTGGTGGCACCTACAGGTCTCCAGCTCAGTAAACCCAGGATTGCCAAGCCCATAGCTAGCAAATGAATGTTGAATTTCTTGAGGTGCTTGCCATTTCGAATGACCTGAGGGGGGGGGGGGGTCACATGTGGTTTATCAACTGCCATGATTGTCCACTCATCATCTTGTGCTGACTGAGATAGCTTTGTATACTAATGACATCTTACTACTTTGTTATTTGGCTTACACAAAGCTTGTGATATTACAAGGCAGTTACCACATTTTGATTACATAAGTGAATTTTCAGGACTATTTGTCCTTTTAGGTACAAAAATTTCTCTGTCATCTGAACTGTTTTAGTTAAATATGTTCACAAGTACGTTTCCATAGGGATCAGTACTGAGTGTACCACTTTTTGTGATGGCAATAAATGATATTGGAGCTACTGTCGGACTCAGTCTTACTGGTATTGTATTTATGTTACTTCTGTTTATACACTCCTGGAAATTGAAATAAGAACACCGTGAATTCATTGTCCCAGGAAGGGGAAACTTTATTGACACATTCCTGGGGTCAGATACATCACATGATCACACTGACAGAACCACAGGCACATAGACAAAGGCAACAGAGCATGCACAATGTCGGCACTAGTACAGTGTATATCCACCTTTCGCAGCAATGCAGGCTGCTATTCTCCCATGGAGACGATCGTAGAGATGCTGGATGTAGTCCTGTGGAACGGCTTGCCATGCCATTTCCACCTGGCGCCTCAGTTGGACCAGCGTTCGTGCTGGACGTGCAGACCGCGTGAGACGATGCTTCATCCAGTCCCAAACATGCTCAATGGGGGACAGATCCGGAGATCTTGCTGGCCAGGGTAGTTGACTTACACCTTCTAGAGCACGTTGGGTGGCACGGGATACATGCGGACGTGCATTGTCCTGTTGGAACAGCAAGTTCCCTTGCCGGTCTAGGAATGGTAGAACGATGGGTTCGATGACGGTTTGGATGTACCGTGCACTATTCAGTGTCCCCTCGACGATCACCAGTGGTGTACGGCCAGTATAGGAGATCGCTCCCCACACCATGATGCCGGGTGTTGGCCCTGTGTGCCTCGGTCGTATGCTGTCCTGATTGTGGCGCTCACCTGCACGGCGCCAAACACGCATACGACCATCATTGGCACCAAGGCAGAAGCGA
The DNA here is from genome assembly GCF_021461385.2 of Schistocerca piceifrons. Taxonomy (NCBI): domain Eukaryota; kingdom Metazoa; phylum Arthropoda; class Insecta; order Orthoptera; family Acrididae; genus Schistocerca; species Schistocerca piceifrons. The sequence goes on from NC_060138.1 coordinate 738,636,122, forward strand.
CTCTCATCGCTGAAGACGACACGTCTCCATTCGTCCCTCCATTCACGCCTGTCGCGACACCACTGGAGGCGGGCTGCACGATGTTGGGGCGTGAGCGGAAGACGGCCTATCGGTGTGCGGGACCGTAGCCCAGCTTCATGGAGACGGTTGCGAATGGTCCTCGCCGATACCCCAGGAGCAACAGTGTCCCTAATTTGCTGGGAAGTGGCGGTGCAGTCCCCTACGGCACTGCGTAGGATCCTACGGTCTTGGCGTGCATCCGTGCGTCGCTGCGGTCCGGTCCCAGGTCGACGGGCACGTGCACCTTCCGCCGACCACTGGCGACAACATCGATGTACTGTGGAGACCTCACGCCCCACGTGTTGAGCAATTCGGCGGTACGTCCACCCGGCCTCCCGCATGCCCACTATACGCCCTCGCTCAAAGTCCGTCAACTGCACATACGGTTCACGTCCACGCTGTCACGGCATGCTACCAGTGTTAAAGACTGCGATGGAGCTCCGTATTCCACGGCAAACTGGCTGACACTGACGGCGGCGGTGCACAAATGCTGCGCAGCTAGCACCATTCGATGGCCAACACCGCGGTTCCTGGTGTGTCCGCTGTGCCGTGCGTGTGATCATTGCTTGTACAGCCCTCTCGCAGTGTCCGGAGCATGTATGGTGGGTCTGACACACCGGTGTCAATGTGTTCTTTTTTCCATTTCCAGGAGTGTATTACTGTTCTGCATAACTACACACCAAGGATCAGCAGCTTCAAAGACCCACATAGATGAGGACCCAGCTACACCTGTATACTTCTATGTGTGTGCCTTGCCCACTAATATGGATGGACATATTTCTTGGCCCCAAGGAAAATACAAATATATCAACATTCCAAAAAATATTTTGCTTGGTTCTTCATTATCCACAGCTCCAAGGTTAACAACCATGTCAGCTACACCACCATATACATGTTTTTGTTGTGGTCTTCAATTTAAAGACTTGTTTTATGCAGCTTCCCAAGTTAATCTATACTGGCAAACCTCTTCATTTCCACATAACTGCTGCAACCTACATCCATTTAAATCTGCTTACTGTACTCCGTCTACAGCTTCTAGCCCACTCTCCCATTCCCAGACTGACCATTCCATGATGCCTCAGGAGCCATTCTTTCAGCAAATTTGCACCATAAATTTTTTTATCTATTCAGTTCAGTGCCTCCATATTGGTTACACTCTCTACTTAATGTAACCCAATGTATTCTTCTGCAGCATCACATCACATCTTGAAAACTTCTGCTCTCTTCTTGTCTTAATTATTTATCATCCATGTTTCACTTTCATACATGGCTACACTCCACACAAATACTTCCAGGAAGAACTTCATAACACTTAAATCTATATTCCATGTTAACAAATTTCTCTTCTTCAGAAACACTTTTCTTGCCATTTCCAGTTTACATTTTGTATCCTCTCTACTTCACTTTTATTTTACTACCTAAACAGCAAGATTCATCCACCCCTTTTAGTGTCTCATTTCCTATTCTAATTCCCTCAGCTTCATCTGATTTATCTACTTTCCATTAACCTTGTTTTGCTCTTGTTGACTTTCATCTTATATTGTCCTTTGAAGACACTGTCCATTGTGTTCAACTAGACTTCCAAGTCCTTTGCTGTCTCTGACAGAATTACAGTGTCATTGGAAAACTTCACAGTTTTTATTTCTTCTTCCTGAACTTTAATTCTTTCTTAAATCTTTCTTTGGTTGCCATTACTGCTCACTCAATGGACACATTGAATAATGTCAGGGATAGGTTACAATGGTGTCACTCCCTTCTCAACCACTGCTTCTCTTTTATGCTCTACAACTCTTACGACTGCCAGCTGGTTTCTCTACAAGTTGTTTATTTATTTTTTTATTTATTTATTTCATGTTCCGTAGATCTCGTATTGTGAGCACGTCACATGAGATGTGGAACAAGTCAAACATACAAAACAACAAACATACAAAAAGATACAAAACAGTCTTCATTAAATATATAAGAAATGTTCTACACAACTGCATATAGTTATTACAAAGTTTCGAGGAAAAACAGATATTGTACATATAACAGCAGATTTCTTTGAGTGTTAATACAAAATTTCATGTTTTAATTTGGAGAAAAATTGCAAGCACATTTCTTTGTTAACAAGATGGATAATTCTATCTAAATGTTATTTCCCTTTTTGCATCATAAAACTCTTCTAATGTATAAACAGACATAGTTAACAAATATTCCTTTAGTTTTGCTTTAAAAAGAGATTCATTTTCTCTTAAACATATTATCTGGTCAGGGAGATGGTTAAAATTTTTTGTTCCTGGCCATTTGACACCTCTCTGAACAACTGTCAGGTTCTTAAGTCTCAAATGAGGATTTTCTTTCCCTCTTGTATTATATTTGTGATAGTTCTTATTTGATGGAAATTGTGCAGGGTTCTTAATTACAAAACACATCAGCGAATTTATGTACTGGGATACAGTGGTCATTATTTGCAGCTTTTTGAAAAGGTTACGGCATGATGTCCTAGGGGGTACTCTGGGCCACAAAAATTTTCTTTGCCAAAGCTAAATTTCCCCAGAAGATAATTTTGTAACACATAACAGAGTGAAAATACCTATAGTATGCGGACTTCATAGTGGTTAAATCTCCAATGGAAGACATCATTCTGATAGCAAACATAGCCGAGCTCAATTTTTTTAGGGTCTGTTGTATATGGAATGACCAGTTCATTTTGCTATCAATATGTACTCCAAGAAATTTAGACACATCCATTCTTTCTATTGGTTGATTTCCACATGTTACATTTATTTCTCTCACTTTTTTGTTTTTTTATGGAACTGGATAAAATTTGTCTTACTTGACTTTAGAGAGAGACCATTAACACTGAACCAGTTAATCACTTCAGAGTATCTTGTTAACTGACTCCTCGAAATTAACATCTGATTTTCCACTCATGAAGATGGTGGTATCGTCAGCAAAAAGAGTAAATTTGCAAGGCAGGCTTGCACACAATGGTAAATCATTTATAAACATAAAAAACAACAGTGGCCCCAGAATTGAGCCTTGAGGCACACCACAACTAATAGAAGTCCATTCAGACTGAGTGGAGGTATCCCTTGATTCATCTGAGCTGTTTAAAATTACTTTCTGTTTTCTTTCCTGAAGATAAGTTTGCAGCCAGTTACCTGCGACACCTCTTATTCCAAGTAATTTGGCTTTCTGCATGAGAATGTGGTGATCTACACAATCAAATGCCTTTGATAAGTCACAGAAAACACCAATTCCTATCATTTTTTGATTTAGACATTCAAGTACTTCATTTGTAAGTGCATACACTGCATCCTCAGTTGAACAGCCCCTTTGAAAGCCAAACTGGCTCTTGTTGATAAGTCTGTTCATTATGAGGTGTTCAGTAATTTTATTGTGTATTAATTTTTCTAGAATTTTAGAGAAGGCTGTTAACAGTGAAATAGGGCGGTAGTTAGTGAGCTCAGCTCTATCACCCTTCTTGTGTAGGGGCTTCACAATGGCATACTTGAGTCTTTCAGGAAAAATGCCTTGTTGAAATGAAGCATCAAAAATATGGCACAGAATATCACTAATCCATATACATGAAAATTTCAATAAATTATTGGATACATTATCTACTCCTGCAGAGTTTACTTTAAAGACCAGATGACTGTTTGAATTTCCTCTACAGTGATAGGATTAACGTACATTTCTGGTATTATGTTGGAGTATGCATCCTGACATAAAGTCATAGCTTCCTCAACAGAGGGCCTACAGCCAATTTGTTGGGTTACTGACAGGAAATGTTTGTTAAAAATTTCAGCCACACTTTTTTGATTTTCTATTAAGTTACCCCCAAGCCTGATTTTTAGGTTAACCTTTCACTCTATGTACCTTACCCCCGGCACCTTCAGAATTCCAAACTGTGTGTTCCAGTCAGTGTTGTCAAAAGCTTTATCTAGGTCCATTAATGTGTTGAATGTAGCTTTGCTTTTCATTAACCTCTGTTTTAAGGTAATTCGTAGGATCTGTACTGCCTTGCATGTTAATACATTTCTCCAAATCCCAAACTGATCTTTCCCGAGGTCAACTTCTACCAGTGTCTCCATTCTTCTGTAAATAATGTGTGTCAGTGTTTTACAACCATGATTTGTTAAAAAGATAGTCCAGTAATATTCACACATGTCAGCATCAACCTTCTTCGGAAATGGAATTATTACATTCTTCTTGAAGTCTGAGGGTTCTTTGTGTGCCTCCTGCACCTTACACACCAGGTGGAGTAGTTATCCCATGGCTGTCTCTCCCAAGGATATCAGTAGGTCTGACAGAATGTTGTCAGTTCCATGAGCCACGTTTTGACTTAGCTGTTTCAGTGCTCTCTCAAATTCTTCTTGCAGTATCTGACAGCTGTTGTTTCCCACTACGTTCAACAGTTCATAGTGCCAACACAACAAAGCCTCGTTGGCTAATTTTGCAAGGCAAGTCATTGAGACAGTTGCACATGCAACTCCTGAAAAAGGTTACTGTCCCTCTTTTGAAACCATATGTTAGTCTTTCCTCTCCACAAACAAACCTTTGATCTGGGTGCACCTATGATACAGCGATCTGTGTCATTGAAGCACGCAAGTCACCTCAATGTAGCAAAGTCTATGGCTCATAGGGATTACATATATATAGTTAGCCACAAAGCATGCTCTCTCCTGAGCATGTGCATTCATTTCAAAATCAGAAGCCATATCTAGAGCTCTATAACACACGTGAATGATCTGAATCCAGAACTTTTTCTTGTATAATGATTGTTTGAGCAGAAGATTGCGGCCAGTAGACCACTGCTCCTCGTGAACTGTATTACTCTTTAAACATTGATTATCCGGTACGTTACTTTCACAGAGCAGGCATTCTCAGCACTTTCATTTGGTTGTTAAGCCACATGGGAATACTAGGTAAAGAATGTGCTGATAAATTAGCCAAAGCTACAAACAATATGGAAACATTAGAACTGAAGACACCAGGAACTTATTTGACACCACAGTTTTAGCACCATATCCTTAAGGCTTGGGGAATGGGATGGCAAATACGTACGAGGTCTAAAGCCTCCAGCTGAAGCCCACTCAAAACTTTGTATTTTGCCACCTAAATATTGATCACACCAAACTCACCCACAAATTTGTCCCATGGCAACAGAACACTGCCCATTGTTTCAGTAGCTGTTGAATGTGTTTTACATTTTTATGACGGAATGGACATTGAAACAAGGTCTAATACCATTCACTTCTGTATCAGCTCTGAGGCAATGCTGATTAGCTTCCATCTCTACTCATACTTTGTCCCCAAACTGACACAGAAAATGAATTCACTATATACGTGTTCCCTCATGATGTTTATTGTGGTTCAAAAGGAACTATGATGTACATAATGACAATACCAGGAAAAATTACATTCATTACTCCACACTAAGGTTGTCTTTAGTACAAAAAAGAGCACACAGTGCTTCCACCAAAATTTTTGATCACTTATCCATTGATATAAAATGTCTGACAGACAGCAAAACCAAATTTTGAAAAAACCTGAAAAAAATTTTGTCCTCGACAATTCCTATTCCATAGAAGAACTTAGACACTGTAATGTGTAAAAGGTGGTGGTACACAGACAATCTATCAGTCTACATATAATTCAGGTCTCTTACTTTTCTGAATTGTTGCACAGAGGTTTCATGCCCATTCCTCAAGGTATTTTATGCACTGTTGTTAGTGCATTGTAGATCCAGAGGGCTGTTCTCAGCACAGAAGTCTCCTTCAGCTGCAATGATCTTCTTGTGCTTGCAAGTAACCCTTTTTCATTGGTTTAGCTCCTTTATAACCAGTACTATTAATACACCTCTTAGTCTCCCTTTAAATCTACCTCAAATAGTGACACAAGCAGGGTTATTTTGAGATCATTTTTTCAAACAAATTACTGATGATTTGGTGCCTTCCACTTTCATCACTACAGGATGGCATTGGCTAGGGAAGAAGCATGTGATTCAGTTTAAGGAAATAATCATATTTTAATTTATGTAAAATGTGTTAAGTATAACAAAATAGTGTGTAATGGGATTCTGTGCAACTTCTGCAATAAAAGGAGTCTTTTTGTTGTGCTGAAGTGTAATAGTTAACTAAATACAAAAGGAAACATATGCTCAACCTGTATGGCTGACAAGAATGCCTGCCGTCTTGCTGCACATAGACACACCCATAAAGAGATAAGCTGTATATTACAGCTCTCCAGCTAGAGAATGCGAGACTAAAGAAACAAGTTACTGTAGCAGACTATAATATGATGTCTAACAAATGTACTGTACTTCTAGTTCTCAAACCTCTATTTAAACATGCAGCGATGTTAGGCATTGGGGATCTGTTCCAAGGAAAAAACCACAAAGAAGCTAAAAGACTATTAAATCAACTTCCTCCTTTAAAAAGCAGATTTGAAGCGCTAACCATATCCAAAAATTATGAATGAAAAGTGTCAAATGATAACGGAGAAAACTTGTTAACAGATGAAAGGGAAGGACCCAATACTTGCAAATTGAAAAGCTGTGTGTCAAAGTCAGTAAGGAAACAGAAAATAAGGATCTTCTCAGGCAGCAACAGTCACAGTATGTCTGATATATTGAGTTCAGTGCAGAATGACTCAACTAAGTTTGAAGTAGATGGGCTTACTAAACCTGGAGCCTGTCTGAGTGATGTTGTGGGTAAAAGTGACTTCTGTGGATGGTCAGCTAAGGATTTTATTATAATAATAGGGGGATCAACTGATGTCAGTAAAAACTCAGCATCTGATGAGACTTCTGCCCTCAAAAGAACACTAGCAAGCCTCACACATACAAATGCCTTAATAGTGAATATACAACATCAACATGACTAGATGGAAACCTCATGTGTGAACAAATGAGTGTTGAAAACTAATATTAAATACGAAGAAGTTTGTGATCATTTTAATGATGTGACATTAATCAGTACAAGCTCTTTTAAGAGGGACCATTACACAAAACAGACCAGCACTTTAATGGGAAACTCGTTTTATAGAAAGAAACTGAAGAAGGTTTAAATGACAAATTAATATCTGTGTACACTGCCCACAGTGTTGAACAAGAGTGTCTGTCCCAATGATATCTGCAGTGATGACCAAGCCTTGTCCATACAGGCCTTAGTGAAAGTACAGCCATCATCATTAACTACACAGTCATGTAATTATAAATCTGTGTAATAATTAATAGCTAAAGACTGTGGATCTCTGTCTTTCTGCCATTTAAACATTCAATTAATGAGAAATAAACTTCCAGAACTTGAACTACTTGTAGGAGAATTTCGGTGTGGTACACTTTGCCTAAATAAGGACAGATACCCTTGGTCTAGGGGTAGTGTCTTTGATTAGTGATCAAAATGTCCCTAGATTGAAACCCGCCACTGGTTAAGTTTTGATTAATAATGTGCAATGGCAGCTGAAGATTTCTGGCATAAGTCACCCTCATTCTGCCAATGGCATTGTCAAAGAGGGCAGTGGAGCAGACAGATGTTCAGGGCACTCTCTTGGGAAACTGCCCCTAAAGGCAGAAGAATCAACAACGATCAATGGCATGAGGATGCAGAAGGCGAGTGTCATGATGATCTCTCCATTAGCAGTAAATTTCGGAATATACCCCATTCTGATCTCCGGGTGGGGGCTGTCAAGGGGGAGATGATCATGAGAAAAAGATCGATAACAGAAGATTGAACATGGTAGGGAAGTTAGAAGATCTGAAAAGGGAAATGCAAAGGCTCAATCTAGTTATAGTAGGGGTCAATGAAGTGAAATGGAAGGAGGACAAGGATTTCTGGTCAGATGAGTATAGGGTAATATCAATAGCAGCATAAAATGCATAACAGGAGTAGGATTCATTATGAATAGAAAGGTAGGCCAGAGAATGTGTTACTGTGAACAGTTCAATGATAAGATTGTTTTTATCAGAATCGACAGGAAACCAACACTGACAATGATAGTGCAGGTGTACATGCTGATGTCGCAAGCTGAAGATGAAGATATAGAGAAAGTATATGAGGATATTGAAAGGATAATACAGTATGTGAAGGGAGATGAAAATCTAACAACCATGGGGGACTGAAATGCAGTTTTAGGGGAATAGAAGAATGGGTTGAAGGAGAATATGGGCTTGGGACAAAGAATGAGAGAAGAGAAACATTAATTGTGTTCTGTAACAAGTTTCAGCTATTAATAGCAAATACTCTGTTCAAGAATCATAAGCAGAGGAAATAAACTTGGAAAAGGGTGGGTGATACAGGAAGATTTCAATTAGGTTACGGCATGGTGAGACAGAGATTCCAAAATCAGATACAGGATTGTAAGCTGTAGCCAGGAGCAAATATAGACTCAGATCACAACATAGTAGTGATGAAGAGTAAGCTGAAGTTTAAGAGATTACACTGCTGGCCACCGTAAATGCAACACCCTGAAGGAAGCACCCGAATCAAGTGAAATTTACACCATGGGTTTGCAGCGATGAGATATGCAACTGATTAGAATTTCAGCGAAGACGCACATCACGCGCGCCTGTGGCGCCACCTCATAGCGCCATTTAAGGCTTGGCGATTTCGATGAGTGTACGTTCGGCACATGTGTTTACCTTGTGGTTGTTTCACAAGACGATCAGTTATGCCTCGTAGACAACAGCGAACATCGTTTGATCAAGTATCCGAGTTCGACAGAGGAAGGATAGTGGCTTACCGAGATTGTGGATTATCACACAGAGAAATCGCTAGTCGTGTTCGACGAAACCAAACAACTGTAATGTGGATATGTGACCGTTGGATGCAGGAGGGTACGACGGACCAACGTGGTCGAGCGCATTCACCTCGGTGCACCACTGCACGTGCTGATAGGCAAATTGTGCGCATGGCAGTGACGGATCGCTCAGTGACATCCCGAACCATAGCACAGCACATTGCATCTGTAACGCATCATCCAGTGTCTGCGCATACCATTCGACGCCGTTTACAGCAGAGTGGTCTGTCTGCAAGACGTCCATTGCTTCGTCTACCATTGACGCAGAACCACAGACGTCTCCATCGCCAATGGTGTGATGACAGACGGATCTGGACGGCAGAATGGAATGACGTTGTCTTTACTGACGAGGCACGCTTCTGTCTGCAGCACCACGATGGTCGGATTCGAGTGTGGAGACACCGTGGAGAGAGGATGCTGGACAGCTGCATTATGCACCGCCACACTGGTCTTGCACCGGGTATTATGGTATGGGGCGGTATTGGATATTACTCTCGCACGCCTCTAGTACACATTGCCGGTACTTTAAATAGCCGGCACTACATATCCGAGGTGCTGGAGCCAGTTTTCCTTCCTTACCTTCAGAGCTCGGCCACAGCCATATTTCAACAGGATAATGCGCGACCACACGTAGCACGCATTGTCCAAAGGTTCTTCGTCAATAACCAGATTGAAGTGCTTCCCTGGCCGGCTCGCTCTCCGGATCTTTCGCCGATAGAAAACATGTGGTCCATGGTTGCTCAACGAGTGACCCAGATTGCATCCCCAGCTGCCACACCAGATGATCTTTGGCAACGTGTGGAAGCTGCTTGGGCTGCTGTACCCCAGGAACACATCCAACGTCTCTTTGACTCAATGCCGAGACGTGTGGCAGCGGTGATCTCCAACAATGGCGGCTACTCTGGCTACTGATTCTGGCAGGAACCACATGTCACAGACATCTGTAAACGTAATCATTTCATACTTGGTCAACATGTTATCTACAAAATAAATTTTGTTTTGCCACATCTTGTCTTTCTTGGTGTTGCATTTACGGTGGCCAGCAGTGTAGTTGGATAGAATCAGTACGCAAAGAAGTGGGATATGGAAGTACTAAGGAATGACAAGATATGCTTGAAGTTCTCTAAGGCTACAGATGCAGCAATAAGGAACAGCTCAAATGGTTCAAATGGCTCTGAGCACTATGGGACTTAACGTCTGAGGTCATCAGTCCCCTAGAACTTAAATCACTTAAACCTAACTAACCTAAGGACATCACACATCCATGCCCGAGGCAGGATTCGAACCTGTGACCGTAGCGGTCGCGCGGTTCCAGACTGTAGCGCCTAGAACCGCTCGGTCACTCCGGCCGTACAGTTGAAGAGTAATGGACATCTCTAAAAATGGCAACCACAGAAGTTGGAAAGAAAAACATAGGTACAAAAAAGGTAACGGCGAAGAAACCATGGGTAAAAGAAGAAATACTTCAGCTGACCGATGAAAGAAGGACGTACAAAAATGTTCAGGGAAATTCAGGAATACAGAAATACAAGTCGTGAGGAATGAAATAAATAGGAAGTGTAGGGAAGCTAGGATGAAATAGCTGCAAGGAAAAGTGAAGAAATTATATATATATGATGTCAGAAGGACTGACTCAGCATATAGGGAATTCAAAACTACCTAGGGTGAAATTAAAAGGAGGGTGATTACATTAAGAGTGCAAGGGGAATTATGCTGTTAAATGCAGAGGAGACAGCAGATAGGTGGAAAGAGTACACTGAAGGCCTCTATGAGGGGGGGATTTGTCTGATGTGATAGAAGAAGAAACAGTAGTCACTCTAGAAGTGTTATGGATCAGGCATTAGAATCAGAATTTAAGTGAGTTTTGGAAGACTTAAGATCAAATATGGCAGAGTAGATAGATAACATTTCATCAGAATTTCTAAAATCATTGGGGGAAGTGGGCAACAAAATGACTATTCATGTTAGTGTGTAGAATGTCTGGTGACTTACCATACGACTTTTGAAAAATATCATCCTCACAATTCTGAAGGCTGCAAGAGTTGATTGATTTTAACAGGAGAGCTAAAACAGCTTAGGTCTGACACGCCACTGCCCGCACTGAAACTAGGTTTATTGTGCGGTATCGCTCCCTGTATATCTAGTAAAGCCAATCAGTGCCCTTAAATAGTGCAAGGAGTCCCTCTACCAGGTTTTTTGTTAGACACAATTTCTTCAGGTCTAGTTGTCCCGAAGATTCTTTATGTTTTACTCTCCAATGCCATGCATTCGAAGATTAGGTGTGATGCAGTTTCTTCACCCTCATCACAGATCCCACATTTAGGGTCCTCTTCCGTTATACCCATTGTGTGTAGGTGTTTTTTGAAGTTCCCATGGCCGGTCATCAGTCCAGTCATGAGTTTGATCTCTTTTTCTGTTCAGTCCCAGGATTACAGAGCTTCTTTTAAAACATGGCTTGGGCATCATTACCGTACAATGTTTTTGTTTATTGACCTTGGTCCAATATCCTAAGTGCTGTTTCCTAAGCCAGTTCTGTAGTTCAAATTTGATCATAGCCTTGGTGATTGTCAAGACAGGTACTGGTCCAATTAATAGAGTCATTGCCCCCATCCTGGCCAACCTGTCAGCTTGTTCATTGCCACAGATCCCTGAGTGGCGAGGGACCCACACTAGGTTCACCCTATTGCTTCCCCCTAGCTCCACCAGAGCCCTGTGGCATTCTGCAACAAACTTAGATCTTGTTGCAGGAGCTGCCAATGATTCATGGCTGCCTGGCTGTCTGAATAGATGTAGATGCTAAGGTCATCGTAACATCTCCGCATATTCTCTTCCACACATGCCCTGATTGCAGTAATTTCGTCTTGGAATACAGAGGCCAGTTTCCCTAGAGAAATGATACTCTCCAGTCTTGGCTGAACCCCGTACAACCCTGCCCCAACGCCTTGGTCTGTTTTTGACCCATCGGTGAACCAAACGATGTCCCCCATAGGGTGCAAACTGTTTTCAACCTCTGCTCCCTACTTCCAATTATTTTGTTGTAAGGCTTGTCGAAGCAGTTGGGAGTTATTATATAGTCGGCAGGCATTTCCCCAACCATACCTATATTTACCTCACTATGTTAGTGTGTGATTCTGGATATCTGAATGAGACCCAGTTTTAAGTCTGTGTGCCCCAGTTGCTGCTTCCATCTTAACCAAAGGTGAAGTGGAAGCATATCCAGCATGGCTTCCATTCCAGCGGTTGGTGTGCTGCTAATTCTGCCCGTTATGGCTAAGCAGGCCAACCTCTATACCTTAGCAAGCTCTTTAGCAGAAACCCACTGTTCTACCTTCTTCCACCACACTACGGCCCCATAGGAAATCCTAGGTCTAACCACTGTGGTCTATATCCACTGCATATCCCTGAGGCTTAGGCCTCAGTTTTTGCCACAAGCCCTCCTAATACTCACTAAAGTACTTTTTGCCTTGGAGCAGATACTCTTAAATATGAGGGGTCCAAGTTAGCTTCTCATCCAAGGTTACCCCTTCACAGGTAGAGTTTCATCGAAGAGCTTTAGATTTCAACTTGCATGCTGAATATGTATCTTCGTAAATGGCACCACAACAGTCTTCTTAGGATTAGCTCTCAGATCCTGTTTAATGCACCATTTTTGCACAATGTCCAACTCTCCTTGTGCCATATTCCTGACTGTGTCAGAAGCATTGTCTGGAATTTAGTTCCTCAATGAATTCATTCACCACTAGATTCCACAATAGAGGAGACAAAACTCCTCCTTGTGGGCAGCTTCTACCTTCCTTCCACTAAGTATGGCCCCGGTCTACCTATATACAGTGGTCCCAAGATCATGGACCTTTGCTGCCCTTACCATGGAATCAAAGGTCGTGTTACTGAAGGCTCCCTCGATATCCAGGAAGATGCAGAGGGCTATTTCTTGGAAGTGAAGTGCTTTTTCCACCTTCCCAACGAGTTGGTGGAGAGCCGTCTCACATGATTTACCTGGTTGGTATGCGTGGTGATTCAGCTGTAGAGGGACACTACTTAGCCTCTTCTCGCCAACATATACATTAACCAGCTGTGGGATGAAGACAACCTTCACTGCCCTCCAAGTATTGGGAATGATTCCTACTGCTAAGATAACCCTGAATAGCCTGCATAGGGCTCTTATAAGCTTTCCTCCTGCCTGTTGCAGGAGAGCTTGAAAAATTCCATCTGGGCCAGGTGACTTGAATGGTTGGAATGTTCCCACTGCCCACTGGATTTTGTTGAGGTTCACACACTCCTTGGCCGATTCTCAGTCCTCTCTTTGAGTGCCTGAGAACCCTTGTCTCTCTGAGGTCACATACTGGTCTGTGTTATCCATCAGAGCATATTGAGGAAAGTGAGTTTTGAGGAGCAATTCCAGCATCTCGTGTTGTCTTTGTATATTCCCCATCCTCCTTCCTCAGCATATCTCCTGGATTGGTTGGTACTCTAGTGAGAATCTTGTGAAGTCTGGCTTGTGAAGCCGAGCCCTCCACTTCCTCACAGAATGCCTTCCAGCATGCCTCCTTTGCTTGTCTTACTGTAAGATTGTAATTGACAAGGGCCTCACGATATTTAGCCCATTGTCCTTTACGTCTCGCAATATTAAACAGTCTCCATACCTGTTTTCTTTGTGTTTCCAGTTTGTTATTCCACCAAGGAACACTCCTATTTGTGCACTTCTTGGTGATTGTGCAGTTGTCCTGACATGAGATCACTATGGCAGAGGTAACAGCCTCTGCTACTTCCTCAAATTCTACTGGCTTCCTTATCGTGGTTTTAATTTCCAATAAGCCTAAGTCAAGCCTAAGTTAAGGTCGCTCCTAGTAATGGTCTGTCTGGTTCCCATTTCAACCTTGAATTTAATGTACACGTGGTCCGATGAGGATGGCTCCAACACCACATGCCATTGTTTGACATAGCTACCCATCGTCATGGAACCAAATGTTATGTCAATCACTTCTTCCCTTCTGCTATTCCTGAATGTAGGTCCATTGCCCCTATTCAGGACCTCTAAGTTGTTAGCTAAGAGAAATTCAAGAAGGTACTCACCTCTACTGTTGGTGTCCTTGCTGCCCCACACTAGGTTGTGGGCACTGGTGTCAAATCCCACCAGCAGTTGGTCACCTTGCTGATGTCAAGTCTCTACCAGTCTCTTCACCTCCAAGTGAGGGGGAGAACTGTCTTCGTAAGGAAGGTATGCTGAGGCCAAAATAATTTCCCTCGTGATACCTTCCTCACATAGCTGCATTTTGATGGTCACTAAGTCCCTAGAGCAGAAATCCATCACTGGCATGAAAGAAATGCCATTTATAACATAGATGCGTGTTCTGGAGTTTCTTAGATTCCTAGCATCAATCAGCTTACCTCCAGTGCCTCCGAGGCCCGATACACCCCTTTGTATAAATAGGGTTCTTGTATCAGGACCATGTCCACTTGCTGTCTCCTCAGGCAGCAGCTCAGGGCAGCAGAGGCCCATTTATAGTGCTGCAGATTAATCTGCAGCACCTCCAGGCTCTGTCTGACTGCTATCTTTGAGGTCTTTGAGAACCCTGATGGTGACCTGCGAGAACCCGAAAAACAGTTTCAGGTTGTGCTGTCACATCGCCTTCAGGGACTTCTCACCAACCTCCACCAACACGGTTCGTCCTTCCGGAGCAACCTTCTGGTTAATCACTCTCCAGTCTTCTGTCAGGACTTTTGGGTTCTGGGCACCTATTTTCCTGAACATAGTCTTGGGAGAGACTTCCTTAAGGATCTTAGGTACCCATAATGATATCTTTGTGATCTTAAGAAGCTCCACTGCCATCTTGACCAGCAGCTGTGTATCTTCCCACAGGGATATCATGGGCACCTTGTCCTTGAGCCATTCTACTGTATGCACCCCCTCACAGACAAAAATGAGTGCACCATGATCTAGATAGACCCTCCTGAAGTTGGGACCTGGGCCAGCACCCCCCCCCCCCCCCCCCAATCTTTTCAAAGAGGGCCATCTGTACTAGTTCCTCCTGCTGTGAGGTAATGGCCACCAGTGGATAACCTTCCTGGATAACTGCCATCCTAAAAACCGAGACTGCAGTACTATCAGTACTATAGGTCTGTTTCCCTATTTCATGCCTCAGTATCTTCTGGACTCGCTTATTCAGGGAGGAGAGAGTCTTTGATTCCTCCCTTATCCACTTACTACCTGTCTTTGACGTTGTGGGGTCTGTGTGTCCCCTTCAACCTGAGACAGTTTTTTCCTGGGGGTCTTGGGTTCTAGTCCCTTTACTTCCCTCCACTTGGGAAGCCATTCTTTTCCTTCCTTTTTCCTCTGTTCCCTGAGTAGATTCCTCCTCTGGGCCCCAGACAAGCCTTTGATCTTAATCTGGTCTAGCTTCTCAGTTACAGTTCCCACTTCTGGCTCAGGTCTAGACCGTGATTCAATTGTGGAAATGCCTTCCATCAGTTCTGTCCACACGTTTGGGTATCTGAGGTCTCAATTTGCCCCTCAGTTTCTTTTTCGTTATTTTCTATAGTTGTGTCCAAGTTGGTCCCACGAGATTTGGGGATCTAGAAGATCCACACCACGAATACCCCGCAAGGTGTAAGGCTAATTACTCAGGGAGGTCACCCGATATCCCTGAGGCTCCATTTGCGACACATCTTCCCATGTTCCACGCACCCCTCAGCACGGATCGCATCACACCTTGGGTTGGGTCAGGGAATAGGGTAGGACTAGGAGTGGATAGGGAAGATGGGACGTTGTGGGACACTCTTAGTCTGATCCATCGGCTGAGGCTTTTCTGGCAGTAGGTCCTCTACCTTTGGCATAGCCCTCAGCTTCCCATGGATACGCAAGCCTCTCCACCCACATGGACAGTGCTTCATCAACGTGGTGTCCCCCAGAGAGGAAGAGTTGACAAGTGCGAGAATTATTACACAATCAGCTTAACAGCTCATGCATCCAAGTTGGTAAGAAGAATAATATACAGAAGAATGGAAAAGCAGATTTAGGATGTGTTAGATGATGATCAGTCTGGCTTCAGGAAAGGTAAAGGCACTAGAGAAGCAATTCTGATGTTTCAGTTGATAATGGAGGCAAGACTAAAGAAAAATCAAGACACATTCTTAGAATTTGTTGACCTGGAAAAAGTGTTCGACAACGTAAAATGGTGCAAGATCTTCAAAATTCTGAGAAAAATATGGGTAAGCTATAGGGACAGATGGATAATATACAATATGTACAAGAGCCAAGGGGGCTTAATAAGAGTAGATGACCGAGAACAAAGTACTCGGATTAAAAAGGGTGTAAGACAGGGATGTAGTCTTTCACCTCTACTGTTCAATCTGCACAGCGAAGAAGCAATGATGGAAATAAAAGTAAGGTTCAGGAGTGGAATTAAATTTTAGGTGAAAGGATATCACTGATATGATTCGCTGGTGACACTGTTATCCTGAGTGAAAGTGAAGAAGAATTACATGATCTGCTGAATGGAATGAAAAGTCATATGAGCAGAGAACATGGATTGAGAGTAAATTGAAGAAAGACAAAAATAAAGTAGCAGAAATGAGAACTGCTTGAAACTTAACACCAGGATTGATGGTCACAAAGTAGATGAAGTCAAGGAATTCTGCTAAGTAGGCAGCAAAATAACCATTGATGGCTGCAGCAAGGAGGACATCAAAAGCAGACTAGCACTAGCAAAAAGGGCATTTCTAGCCAATAGAAGTCTACTAGTATGAAACATAGATTTTAATTTGAGGAAGAAATTTCTGAGAATGTACATTTGGAGCACAGCATTGTGTGGTAGTGAAACATGGACTATGGGAAAATGGGAACACAAGAGAATTTGAGATGTGGTGCCACAGAAGAATGTTGAAAATTAGATGGATTGATAAGGTAAGGAACGAGGAGGTTCTGCATGGAATCGGAGAGGGGAGGAATATGTGGAAAACATTGAAAAGGAGAAGGAACAGTATGATAGGACATCTGTTAAGACATCAGGGAATGACTTCTATGGTACTAGAGGGAGCTGTAGAGGGCAAAAACTTTAGAGGAAGACAGAGATTGGAATACATCCAGCAAATAATTGAGGACATAGGTTGCAAGTGCTACTCTGGGATGAAGAGGTTGGCACGCAAGAGGAATTCATGACGGCCCACATCAAACCAGTCAGAAGACTGATGACTCAAAAAAAAGTGCACTGATTGAAGGAACATGAACACAATAGGATATTCCAGCTGGCTATAAACTTGTAACTACTTTTAACATGCTACTGTAGGTCAAATATATGAAAAGGTGGGGTATAAATTACTAATGAAAAGTGACCTTTATTATACAGTTAAGATAATAGATGATAAGCATTTAGTATGTGAATGAGAAATTAAAACTACTGCCATTCACTTCCCTGACAGCAAGACATGGTAGCAAGCGAGTACTGTGTGCTCAAAGCTAGTACTAACATTTTTATACAGCAAATAAATAATCTGATAATGTACCTACTTAGATACAAGAGTCATAAATTTTTAATTATTGGTGACATCAATAATGATGTGTTGACTGAAAATTCTAAAAGTAACCTTCTACTGTGCTGATTAAAACTAAAAGTAACCTTCTACTGGAGACCCACAAGTTGTACAATTTCTCTTATCTTAACTATAAGCCTACCAAGACATCAAACACTGGCAGAGTTTGTATAATTTTAAGTGTTGTTAAATCTATGTTGTCTGACCATGATTGAATATTCCAGAAAGTAAACTGATCCAAAAAAGATCATGTTCAACCAATATAACCTTGACCTGTGAGACAGTTAAAACCACTAAATGTAAGAAATCGCACACAAAAGATTTTTAGCAATAGATGGGTGTACCACTGTCATGGGGAATGACTCATTGAATGATGCTTATTTATGTCATGTCATTACAACTATATTTAATGAGTACTTTTCCCTCATTGTTAAGCACAAGAAATCAAATGTAAGGAAGGGACAAAACAAAAATGTAACTACCTGGTATACACCTTACTTGAAAAATTTAAGAATTTTGTTAAGAATTTACTATAACAAATGCCATACTATTAATGAGAATAGACATTCATATGACAAATTAAAAAATACAGAATATATGTCATTTCTGTAAAGAAAAAAAGCAAATGATACCTACATTTCCCAGTCCAGTAAGAAAGGTAAAACTTCTTGGAAAATAGTTAATACAGAAGCAGGGCTCTCTGCAGAAAATCTACCAGTCCTACCAAATATAGGTGAGCTAAATAATAGTTTTATAAATTCTGGGAAATGTCAAATGAAAGTAATTTAGATGACAATTTGGACCGGCTTCCCAATTCACAAGAAGCAGAGCTTGAGGTAGACTTGCCAGAATTTGGATAGTAGACTATTTATAGTAAGGCCATACTGGATCTTGCCAGATCACTAAGCAACACCAGAACCAAAGATATACATCATAAAAAGAATAATAGATGCTATATGTAGTCTGCTGTCTCAACTTATAAATAGGATGTTTAGAGACAGAACATTTCTAGACAAACTGACAATTGTCTTGCCTGTATACAGAAAATAAGACATAAATTCACCCCAAAATTACAAAGCAATAGCTACAGTACCAATAATTTCGAAAATTATTGAAACTTTAATGAAAGACCACGTAAATGATTTTTTTTAGTGTAACAACTTATTCAACAGGTCCTAATATGGGTTCTGAAGTGTTCTATCAGCATTTAAGGTTGTACAAGAAGTTCTGTTTATCAGTACTATTGGATTTGAAAATAGGCAGTACAGCTATGCCTCTCTAGTAGATCTTCCTAACACATTTGATACTGTCTCACATAGAATTTTTATTAAGAAACTTGAAACATATGGAGAAACTAAAATAGAACTAGCATTACTGAAATCATATTTGGCAAGTACAAACTTGGTGGTAGCTGTAAAGTCAAATAATTAATCTGATCTTCTGAAAGTAAAATATGGAGTCCCACAAAGATGTACTGGGTCCTTTCTTATTTGTTGTCAATGTGAATGACCTCCCTAACTTACTACCGTATAAATCTCTGTTGTCCATTCGAGACAGACCTTTATCACATCATCAAAGGATGTGAATGCTGTCAAACAAATGAACAATGCCACAATGCTCTGATGGTCCAGAAAAACAGGCTGACATTAAATAATGGTAAAACTGAACATACCCCCTTTTCTCTTAGAAATTTTATAATGGACAAAATGACTCAGTAAAGTTGTCAGGTATCTACCTTGAGACTAAATTATACTGGAACACCAACACAGAAAAGCTCTGTAGGAAGCTGGCAAGAGCTTTATGTCTTTTAAGGAAACTCAAGGAATGTGTGTGTTAATAACTCATGATTAATGGCATTCTGTGCCTTTTTCCATACACACTTACATTATGGGAT
This sequence comes from Schistocerca piceifrons, assembly GCF_021461385.2. NCBI lineage: Eukaryota > Metazoa > Arthropoda > Insecta > Orthoptera > Acrididae > Schistocerca > Schistocerca piceifrons. The sequence goes on from NC_060138.1 coordinate 738,655,392, forward strand.
ACTTCTTTTGGGAAACTCTACTGGGGCAAAAGAGGTCTTTACCTAACAGAAGGAGGCCATATCAGATGTATATTTAACTTAAGCAAATTAACATCTTGTAAACAATACTCTGTTGAACATAAGACACTTAAAAGTCCCCAGCCTCTACACACTAAAGGTACTTATGCTTGATAAACAGAACGTCCATGAGTGTGAAAGTAAGTCAGATGTGCATTTACATGATGCCAGAAATAGGAACTTACTAGACATTCTTTGGGCTCAGCTAAGTAAAGTTAAAAATAATTTTTACGTGCTGTCAAAACATTTTTCAGCAGTACACCTTATGGCACAAGGGAATTACATGAAAATAAATTTAAGATGGTGGTAGAGACATGGCTGAAAGAAAAAAGCATTTTTAAAACTAATGTATTTCTATCTACTGAAAAAAGTGATAAACTTTTATTAATGTAACTGTGAATACAATCTTATACATAACCTATATAATGTAGTCAACAAAACATAATGATAATCTGAGCCTAGTTATGTGATAAGCAATATCTATGTAATATTATTTATATATGTCTGGCTTCAGCTGCCAGAGACTATGGTTATGTGTCTGTGAGTTGTCTTTGCATGAGTGTATGTATGTATGTTATCTATTTTTGACAGAAGCCTTTTTGAGCAAAAGCTCACTTTCTGACATTCTTCTTGTTGGACCTATCTGCAACTCAGCATCTCTGCTATCTATATAATCAGTAGCAACTATACTTTTCATAACATTTTTACATTCCATTCTGGGTTTTCCATTGTTTGGTTTTGCCTTAGGTCTCTTTAAATTAGAGTCAAAATCATACAAGTGACAGGAAATGTAAGAAATGCTGAAACTCTTTTCAATTTCATTAAATATTTGATTTCATTAACTGGTTACATAAATTTTTATGTTTAATTGTTTCAGTTACAAAGGAGACATCACAATGGATTCCCTTTTGAAGCAGTTAAGTAGTCTCCAGCAAGAAATGAAGCTGATAACTGAAGAAAACAATTTTCTGAGTAAAAAGTTGTCTGAAATTACTGACAAGGTGAATATTATCCCTTTCTGAAAGTTTTCTCCCCTTGCAATATAAGCAAATAATGTAATTAATATATATTTGTGTGTGTGTGTGTGACAATTTTTTTCCATTTGTGTCTTGATGAACTGATATAAAATGTTGTTCAGCTGAGTTTATATGATACAATTGAAATTTTATTTTGCAGTAGCGTGATAAAAGGCACTTCAGGTAACACTATATTTTTAATGTGCAGCAATAATGTGTCACAGAGAGTAACATCACAATCAAATTATATCACAAAACCTGATGCTTCTGTACTTGCATTGAAGTGGCCACGTGTGGTATCAAGTAACAGCTGTATGGTAATCTGCTGTGACACTGGGCAGTAGTTCTTGCAAATTATGCCCGAGAGAATGATCATTTCCAGATGGAACAAACTTGTATTCTAACTTATCTCGCAGTTAAACAGTGAAGATGCTGTAATTAATGGGAAATTGATTGTGGGCTATTGTCAGAACAGTCATGTTAAACTCTTCTCTCTCCTTCTGAATGGTCCTTGGAGAGCCCAATAGTACCAACTGATCCTCAGCCAATAGGCATCGCTGGATGTGGATATGGAGGGGCATGCAGTTAGTGCATCTCTCTCCCAGCTGTTGTCAGTTTTCATGCACTCCATTTACCAATGCATTCAACAGACACAGACAGGTGCTACCAAGCCCAACAGCACATAACTTTGGTGATCTGATGGAAACTTTCCCACCAAGGTGGTTGGCCAGTCATGTTATGCACCCATTTAATGGCAAAGGCTTTTATTGATAGTGTCAGTGGCAGTGTTTGGACATAATATGGGTACTAGAACAAAATGTTTGCAATGACCAGATCCATTGGCTTTCAAGACGGGTCTATAAAATTGGCACAGATATGCTGCAATGGCTTGTCTGGGAGCATCCAGGGTGGGAAAATTTATATCAGGCACAGCATGATTTTCTGCAGAAGTGTGGCTCATGTGTTCAATACCAAATAATAGACTTGGTCAATATGCATGCCACTGGGTAAGATTTTGTGTAGGCATTAACCTTCCAGCGACCTTTATACAGGAGTGCCAAAAAGTTATGATGAAGGATTTGAGGGACAACAACACATTGTTGATCGGTGAGAATCATAACAGCTTTTACTCCTAGCGCAACTGACAGTACATGTGTGTGAGCAGAAGAGGGGTGTAATTTAGATTCCTTAAAGCTCAGCTGGGGCTACTTTTTTTTTCTTTGTTTTTGGTGTGATGTGATATATGCTTTAAGATAGGGCCCTGTTTTGTTAATTTTGCAATAATTAGAGCCATACTAGGAAAATTGTCAACTTTTATTCTAAGGTCATTATAATGCTGGAAAAATACTAGTTGTTCTTTGTTTAATTCTGGGGCTGGTTCCATTGGAAGTTGGGAAAAAGAATATTTCCACATTTCACAGTTGGTCTTTTAATGTGTTTGATAACTGAAAGAGCTAAGAAATAGTGTTCACCAATGCAGTCTCTATGCTGTTCGTTTTGGAAATACTGTTATGGTTATGTGAGCCAAACATTTTGACTCATGATTTAGGATCAGTAATACGGTAATTTTATATTACAGAGATACATGTTGAACTTATGTATGGCATACACTGTAAGGCAGCAGAATACATTTTTTTATGTTCCCACAGTTATTCATGAGATTACAACATATACATAAGTATTTGCTGGTTGTAAGGTTTATGTTCTGTGTGTTGTGTGATATTTGGAGTAAGTAAAAGTATATATTCTGTTGTTATGTTTAATGGTTGAGATGGCTTTTCTTTTTAATTACTAATAATCAAACAAATTTCCTTCATGCGCAGCAACATTCAAGTATTTGAGTTACTGAGAGCACTAATTGATTAAAGGCTGAGTGAAAAGTCCCTGACAAGATTAAATTTAGCTTTTGTGTATGTGGACTTTTACTCTGTTTTACCTGTATTCAGCTGAATATGAAGTTAAGCTTCAACCAAAATCAGTTCCTTATTGAGAAACCAAATGACCATAAGTTGGAGATTGGAAGTTCCCTGTACGAGCACATTTAGAACTTTGGAACTGCGTGTGTGGTATCAACTAATCCAAAGAAAGCTGTTGAGTCATATTGTGAAGATAAAGACCAATAAATCTGATGAAGATGCAGATTTCATTGCAGGTATTATAGTATCTTCACATTCGATGAGTCTGAACATGTGGTACATTGACTCAGGTGCCTCAGCATGAATGACAAATTGATTTAACTCTGTATCCAGTATGTGGGGCCACTGATAAAGTGTATAGGGCAGTGACCAACAAATATGGAAATGTCATTTTCTTTGTGATTGTGATGAAAACAGAAGAAATTAAATGATGGTTGGATAATACTTGCACATATATAAAAACATACAGCTCATCTCTTGTTGGTTAGTCCAATAGTTACAAATGACTGCAAAATAAATTTTACACATAGTATTTTTATGACTGTGAGGGAACGTTTGTTCTTCTCTAACTATCATATCTATTCATCAAGAATTAACAACATTAATGGGCATGGGTCCCTTTGAAGTAAAATATTTCGGAGGTAAACTAAGTTCCCATTCGGATCTCCGGGCGGAACCTACTTTGAAGAGATTCAGGCCGAAAGGAACTTTCAGGTTGGGAACATAGAATGTTAAAAATTTCAACAGGCCAGGAACGTTCCAGCCATTATTAGATGAATTAGATAGATGCGATGCAGACATTACAGCTATTCAAGAAACTCGAAGACAGGGGGAGGGTAGCATAAAGAGGGGTAACTATACATTTTTCTATGGAGGTACGGAAGCTCACAGTTTCGGAACAGGTTTCACAGTACATAGAAAAGTGCTTCACGCAGTCAGAGATAAAAGGTTCATTAGTGATGGACTATCAGTTATAGTGTTGTCCGGCAGGTGGAATAGACTTGTAATAATTAATGTACACGCACTAACTGAGGACACTGAAGATGTTGGTAAAGATGGCTTTTATGAAGAACTGTGGGATGAGTTCTCCCTGTACAATACAAAATTAATTATAGGCGATTTTAATGCGAAGATACGGAAGGAGGAAGCATTCCGGCCTACAATTGGGAAGGAAAGTTTGCATAACATTTCGAATGATAATGGCACAAGGGTGGTTAATTTTGCTGTTTCAAATGACATGATTGTTGAGAGCACATATTCCAAAAGGAAGGACATTCATAAAGCAAATTGGGTCCCTCCGGATGGACACACCCAAAACCAAATTGATCATGTTCTTGTAGATCGGAGATGGCACACTAGTATAGAAAATGTTAGGACTTTCAGGGGAGCAGTCTGCGATTCTGATCATTTTCTTGTAGTTGCCAAAGTTCACCAATGTCTATCTACAGCAACATCAAGGTGTCACAATGCAGAACTTGTTAGGTTTGACACTGACAAGCTAAATGATAAAAACTTTAGAAGAAGGTACATGATAGAAATTTCAAATAGGTTTGATGCTCTCAGGACACACGAAGATCAAGATGAGGATGTAAATAAACAGTGGATCACTGTGAGGAATAATATCAAAGAGGCAGTGAAGTTCACAATAGGTACAATTAAGAAGAACAGGAGGAAACCGTGGTTTGATGAGGAATGCAAGAAATTGGTAGAGGAAAGAAGAAAAGCACGATTAGATTGGGATAGAATGGGAGACAGAAAACGAGAGAAGTTCTTGAACTTGAGAAGGGAAGTTGGTCGTAGGCTACGGGCAAATAAGAGGGATTATTTGAACAACCAAATTACAAAAATGGAAACAAACAGTAAAACAAAAAACATTAGGGAACTTTACCTAGACATAAATGGGTATAGTAAGGGCTTCAAGGCTAGGACAAATGAACTTCGAGGGGATGCTGGGGGAATACTGACAGACCCCAGTGCTATATTAAGTAAGTGGAGGGCGTATTTTGAGCAGCTATTAAATGTACACCAGGAAGCAGGAAATGAGCAGGCATACGAAATACATAAAGCAGAACCCCAGAGACCTGAGCCAACATTAAAGGAAGTAAGAGATGCAATCAACAAATTGAAAAACCAGAAAGCACCAGGATCAGATTGCATAACTGCAGAATTAGTTAAAAATGGGGGACAGAAATTGGTGGAAGTAGTTCACAAAGTGATATCTAAATTATGGAACTCAGAGATGATACCTGAAGAGTGGCAGGAGTCGATTCTGATCCCAATTTTTAAGAAAGGTGACAAAATGGATTGTAGTAATTATAGAGGGATATCGCTATTACCAGTATGTTCCAAAATTTTCTCGAATATTCTGCTAAGCAGGCCTACAACATATGCAGCTGAAATTGTGGGTGTTACCAAGCTGGCTTTCGGAGGAACAGGTCAACTATAGACCAAATATTCACCCTGCATCAAATTTTGGAAAAGAAATGGGACTACAATAAACCAGTTCATAATCTTTTCATAGATTTTACAAAAGCATATGATTCAGTATTGCAATCAAAATTGTACAGAATTCTTTTGGAACTTGGAATACCAAAGAAGTATGTTAGACTTATAGAAGCGAGTTTGAAAAACACCAAAGGTAGAGTACGCGTGGGGAAATTGGAGACAGAAGAATTTGTAATAAAGAATGGGCTTAAGCAGGGAGATGCCCTGTCTCCGCAACATTTTAATTTTGTCCTAGAATATATTGTACAAATGGCGGCAATAATTCAGAGGGTGTGGAGTTAAATAGAAGCATTAAATATTAGGGTATGCAGATGATCTAAACATCATTAGCGATAGGAAAGAATCTGTAACAGCAAATGCGAATGCGTTAATCAAGGCTAGTGAAGATGTAGGTCTAAGGATAAGTGAAGACAAAACTAAATACCTGTTTACTACTAGAACATCAACAGCAATAGATCAGGAAACGTTAAGATTTGGAGACATGCAGTTTGAAAAAGTGAACACATTTAAGTATTTAGGCGTGGACATCACTTCGAGAAATGAAATTGAATCCTAACTGAAGAAGAGATTATGGGCGGGAAATGCGTGCTACTTCTCACTGAATAGATTACTTTCACCACGGATATTGTCTAGGAATTTAAAGATTAGAATATACAAAACTATTATTCTACCGGTTATGCTGTATGGGTGTGAGACTTGGTCTCTCACTGTGCAAAATGAAAATCCGTTTCGAGTATTTGAAAACAAAATTTTGAGGAAAATTTTCCTAGCAAAAAGGGATGACATTAGCAGAGAGTGGTGAAAACTGCATAACAAAGAGGTTCACGAACTCTATTCAAGCCCTGACATAATCAGTATTTTTAAATCATGTAGGCTGCGATGGGCGGGTCACGTATCTCGAATGGATGAGGGCAGGGCAGCGCGCAGAGTACTGGTAGGGCACCTAGAAGGAAAACGTCCTGTGGGGAGACCGAGGCATAGATGGGAGGACAATGTGAAGGCTGATTTGAGGAGCCTAGGTATTGAAGGTGAATGGAAGGAAATAGCCCAAGACAGGGACAAATGGCAAAAGTATGTTGCTGCGGTAATGGACTCTCGAGTCCGGTATGACCATTGAGTAAGTAAGAGGGAACGTTTGTGTCCATTTATACTGATAAATACCATGGATTTGTTAATCACAAACAAACACGTGATTGCTAATCTTATATTTGAAATGCCATCAAATTGTGCCATTGGCACATGGAACATTTTAAATTTTACAGATGTATACAAGTTACCACAATGTACCAAGAAAGGAAACTTGTCTCTTGCAAGGAGAAAAAAACCTCTCACACGCATGACATGTCTCAAAGTGGAGCAAATCAAATCTCAAAGTGGAGCAAATCAAACAGCCATTCAATAATATAAGGGGAAATCAAAAAGTTTCTGTTTGAGGTCATCACTGCAGTGTATATGCAACATAGCATGACTCTGATGTGGGTATATGAGCATCAAGATGAAGGTAAGGGCGTAGTGCGACATTCATGTCTTTCCGAAAGATGACCAACATACTGTTACTCATTTCTTGGCTGCTGAAGGACAAACACCAGTACACAGCCTTCGGAAAACAAAGAATGTGTGTTGTACAGCATATCTGTTGAAAACCATCATAGGACTGTGCACCAAGTTCCGTGCTGGGCACAGGTTGACACAAGAAGCAGCATATTCCTTGAGTGCAACAGAGGCTGGTGGGAGACACTCAAGCACCCACCCTATAGTCTAGATCTCGCTTCATGTAATTATCACACCTTCAGCCCCTTAAAAAAGGCCTTGAAGGGTTGACAATTCCTGTCACACAAGAATGCACAGCAAGCAGTTATAGACTTCTTCACACAGCAGGACACCAAGTTTTATCAAATGGATATTGTCAACCAGGTGCATCAGTGGCAAGATTGCCTCAATGCTCACAGCAATTTTGCTGTATTGGCATATTGATTCTGGACTGGCCTCCATATGGAAACTTTTTAATGACCACTTATATTTTTTCTAGAGCTCCACAACCATTACAGATGAACACATTGGCATATGTAGCCTCGTGTAAACTGTATCCCTGTGAGGTATAAATTTTCTTTATTCCCACATATGGTAATTCCAGAATTGTGCAGATGGAATTATCACATATGGTCAGTTGTAAGGGAGATGGTAGGTTTCAGTTCATTGGCAGTATAATGGGAGAGTGCTTTCAGTCTACAAAGGAAACTGCTTACAGATCACCATCTTAGTTTGTAGCTGAAGTGTGTGGACCTCATAGCAAATAAGACTAACAGGGGGTATTGAATATATAAAGAGAAGGGCAGCATAAATCCCCAGAGGTTCTTTGATTCACAGGATAATGTTACATAAATATTGAAAAACCTGGATTGACATCCTCTTGAAGATAGACTCCAATCATCCTGCAAAAGCCTAGTGACAAAGTTTCAAAACCAGTAATCAGTGGAGAAAGTGGAGATATTTTTCACCCCAATACATGTCATTCTTACAGTAACCATGAAGACAAGTTAAACTCCCAAAGAAAAAATACCAGAAATAGGATTCAGTTTGGGAAAGATGGTATTATGAGTGTACTAAAGTATAACATTTGGTTGATCTTGCCATGTACAACATCATTAAGAGTAGAAAATGTGCAAAACTGATATAAAGTGTACTTATATTGTACATCTGAGAGAAAAATATGTGAAGAAAAGAAACAGGTGAAACAAGACAACATGCAAGAAACATATGCAAAAGAGGCAATGCTGAATATCAGCCAGATAACAATGATGATGACTAGTTACCTGATGTGACAATATCAGCAGGCACTCCAATACAAGATTACATCTTATGTCCATAAACAGAGGCTGTTCAATACAGACATTGGATGACTGCTTGAAATAGAACTCAAAAGACCAAGAACTGATCCTTTTGTATATTGTGCTACTGAGACATCAATTATATTATTTCTTACAGGGTGGGTGGATGAAATGCTATTCCTTATAGTGTGGGTGGATAAAATACTAACTTCTGGTAGACATCAGTGACACTTAGTAGAAAATAAAGAAATGATCAGAGAAATTTTGCGTGAAAGCTGTTGGGGAAGTGAGTTAGTTGTTGACGAGGTGAACTAGTTGTTGGCATGAACAAAAAACATCACGGACCTGCCTTGGTTAAGTTTTATATTTAAAAAAACTATATTAATGAATATTAGATTATTTTGGTATGCCAGAGTGCAGATCTACTCAAGCTCCTATTGAAGTGAATGCAAACTTTTACAAAAATTCTATATCAGAAAAGACAACATGCCCTACAGACAAGTCCTATACTATCTTGATAACAATAGTCCATTATGTATTGCATTGACTTCATTAATTTATACATTTTAAAAGTATTAAACAAAGATGCAAAACACATATTGAACTACCTAAACGCTACTTTACAAAGACTGCCCTTCACTGAACATGACTCAAAACTGAACTCAAAGACTATGTTCGTGGGCTCTGCTATGCCACACTTCATAACTAATTTACAATCAAAGTTCTTGTACATCATTAAATAATTACTTAAATTAAGTTACTATTGGAAACTGACATTTTATTTAAAAAAACTGACACATCACAGAATGTTACAACTTCAAAACTCTTTAAGCAACATCTTTATTCAATGTTTTAATTACATGTTAATTACTGTAAGATTTTTATTGGTTATTAAATTGGTGTATCTGTGTGTTAGGACACACTTCTCTTTTTATATATCTTCTAAAACTTAAACTTCATAAACATTGCTCCAGAACTAAAACTATTTTGACATAATACATTCTTATATTCCAGAGGAGTAACATCAAAAAAGTTCATTTGGCTTTATAAAGCAGCATCAATGTCCAAAGGCAATAGAGTGTTGCGTACTATCATTTATAGGTGCTGGGTTCTTCAATGACACAGGTTGGGGTACATTATTAACTGATAAATTGTTCTTTATTTCTCCTTCTATACAGTATTTAACACACATTTTTAGTATGTCACAGATAAAAATCAAAGCATGCAGTTCTGAGGGGTTTTCATTGTCTGTTTCCATTTCCAAAGGGCTTTCCTAGATGTTAAATCAAATCAAAAACAGAATCAGATTGATGCTGCAACATAAGACATGTAATTCTTTCCAGAACATTCTAGTACATGACATGAGTCAATCATTAGACAACTGCTATTTCTAGAATATTTAATTTTATATTATGTTTTCTGATGATATGTCTGTATGTAAATATTTTTAGTAATCATATCAAATGATAAGAGGTTACATAATTTCTAAATATGAAAATTAGAAATTTGCTGTTTTAATACTGATTACATACCAACAGTAAAATAAATACAAAAACATAAATGGGAACATTTTCTTCAAATGTATTTGAAACTGAATAGTAGAAATAGTAAAATTAATGTAGCATCGTTTACATAGTATTTATCTTTGCTTATTTTTCAAGTGATTTTCATAGTTTAAGATTGAACAAAATTAATGTAGAACTGTTTTCAGAGTGTTTGCCTTTCCTTATTTTTCAACTGATTTTCATAGTGTAAGACTGAAGTTTTAAAATTGTATCGATAATAAAATGAAAAATTATAATTATGTTTATGGAAAAATTGTGCCAAACAGCTAGAAAAATTAATAAAAATTCACAAACATTGAGTACACTATTTACTTATGAAAAGAAATTCACATTTGGCCTGAATTTAGGTGGTATCATGAGGTTTGTTAACTGAGCAGGTGTGCTGACAGGGCGCATGATAGTGTGTTGCGGATTCTCACACAAGCTTTCTAAGTTAACAGACAGTAGTACCTGATCCCAGGAACTGTTGATAAAATGTTCTAAAAAAAAAGGAAATTTCCATTGGAAGAAGTGAGTTGATGGACGAAAATCATAGCTACATAACAGTACAGTAGATATGTAGTTCATATCCAAGTGAAAGTAGAAATGAACAAATCAGCAGTTATTTAAACTGTATGTGAAAGATTAGCCATTAGTCCTTGTACTGGTAGTTTCAATATTTTTAAAAAGAACAGAACAGTGAATACGATTGTTTGAGACATGGTTGAGTGTGAAGCACATTTGGTATGCGCTGAGAAACAATCTGAGCTATAGGGCTTCAAGTATTTGATAGACCAATAAGTGTACTGGAAAACAGATCTCATATATACAGGGTGTCCCATTTATCTTGACCACCCTAAATAATGGTTTGTACAGATGCAAATTACAAAATGTTTCAAGCAATGTTCTTTAGCCATCAGGGGGACATCAATCAGCATGATTGCCTTCATTGTAGCTTGATTTTTTACAAAGATGTGAATGGTGGTATGACTTTTTTAAATGGCACCCTGTATTTTTTATTCGGTAATTCATTTTCTCTCCTAAAGACCTATTCAAAAATGTATCACAGTGTATCATTCACTGAAGCACAACATTATTAATTACATAACTCAACATTGACTTTGAGCCTGGGATCACAAACTTGTCCAGTTGTCAGAAAACAAATGTAAACCAACTAAAAACATAACACAAAATTGACTTTGACTCTCCTGTACCATTGCCCTAGAGTAGAACATTCATAGGTGCTCAAAGTGGTGACCCTGGACACCAATACACTGGCACACTTGTTGAATGAAAGAATTATTTACTGCTTCCAGTCTTGCCTGCTGAAGAGAATTACAAGCAAGCATGATACTTTCCTGCATGTCCTCTGGAGTTGTTGGAATATCATGATAGACAACGTCTTCAATGCATCCCCAAAGAAAAAAGTCCAGAGGATTTAAATCAGGAGACCTAGCAGGCGAAATAACTGTTCCTCCTCGACCAATCCATCTGGCAGGATACCTTCGGGTTCAGAACATGACGTGCATGCAAGGCATTATGTGCTGGACATCCAACATGTTGATACCACATAAGCATTCTGGTTCTTAGTGGCACTTCATCCAGAAGAGGAGGAAGAATTTGTCTCAGGAAGTTGGCATACACTGTGCCGTTTAGACTACCATTGATGAAATAAGGGCCAATAATTGTAGTACCAAGCATCCCACACCAGACATTAACTCTCCATTGATGCTGATGTTCCACCTGTCTAAGCCATCATAGATTGTCACTGGACCAATAATGCATGTTCCTTGTATTTACCTGTCCTTTGTTTGAGAAGGAACACTCATTGGTAAATAGAACATTGGAGAAGAAGTTCGGGTTGGTGAGGATTTTCTGCTGTGCCCACTGACAGAACTGTACCCGATTCTGGAAATCATTCCCATCCAATTCTTGATGTAAGTGGACATGGTAAGGATGGAACCAGAGACATTTAAGAGTACGATGTACACTGGTTTTAGGAATGCCAATCTCATGTTCAAGCTGTCGTGTGCACGCATGTGGATTCATAGCAATGGAAGCAAGAACAGAAACTTCGGCAGCTTCGTCTGTGTGAGTGCTATGATGATTGCATTGTCGTGTGTTGAAACTTCCTGTTTCCTGAAGCATTGCAACAAGATGAGAAAACATCCATCAGGAAGGTGGGTTCTTGTCAGGATATCGCTCTCTGCACAGTTCTGCTGCCTGTGCAGCATTTCGCCTACCTCCAATAACAATAAAAGAAACGTTATGTCGATGCAGTTTGTAGGAAGGACAGCCTTTACTGTATGCCTACTCTACACAAAGTATTTAAAAGGACTAAACTACTGGACTAAATGTACCTGTACATAAGAAAACAGTATTGCAATTACTGTTCTGCTAACTTACATTCCCCATAGATGAGTAGCATTTCTACCATCTCTTCATTGGTGTACATTCTACTCACACAAATCTTCAACTGATAATAGTTAACAGAATGATTGGTGTGCATTCTACTTATGTTTACATTTGTCATCTGTCATCGTCAGCACGTGGATGTGTTCCATTACCCTAAGTACCTGTACTAAGTGCTGGGATTGTCAACATCAATGTTGTGTTATATAATTAATAACGTTGTGTTTCAGTGAATGGTACACTGTGATACATTTTTGAATAGGTCTTTAGGAGAGGAAATGAATTACTGAATGAAAAATACAGGGTGCCATTTAATAGCCACAAATAATTAATTAGCAATAACAGAAAAGATGCTATAATTAAGAGTTGAGAAACATTCCTCTCCAGCATTGTGTTTTTATTATAATTTTATTTTGCATTTCCATGCTTTGAGCATGACGCCTAAAGAACATTTGTTTGAAACATTTTGTAATTTGCACCTGGACAAACAGGGTGGTCAAGATAAATGGGACACCCTGTATATCATACCACTTTATCTGACTTTCATTTCTTTTCAGGAAACTCCTTAAGTAAAAATTCTGTATGTATCTTGAAAAATGTGCAGCTGATTTTGATGTGAAATACAGCAGAGGTATTGTTACAGCAGCCATAGTTAGCAAAATAGCTTCCCTTTTGAATGTTTTGAAGCTTTTTTCCAAAGTATAAGTTAGGCGATGATTATCCAAATACGTAAATAGTTTTGAGGATATTTATGAGTGTTACAATGTATGTGACTGCAGCATCTTGTGAATGCAACTTTGCATTTTAAAGATGACTGTGAAGTTTAGCTACCTTGTTAGTAGAATATGACTTAGCTCTTCAGCTTGATGTCAGTGAGTCTGCTCAAAGCACAGAAATGCAAAATAAAATTATAATAAAAACACAATGCTGGAGAGGAATGTTTCTCAACTCTTAATTATAGCATCTTTTCTGTTATTGCTAATTAATAATTTGTGGCTATTAATAATTTATGAGGAGTAAATAAAGTCTATTCTTTAACACTTAATTTGTTGTGTGCAATATAGTTTGTTTTAGTAATATTTTTTAACAATGCTTTATTTTTATGAAAGTTACTTACAAAACTGTAAATTTAATTATATCTGTGTGCAAAAATTGCAGAGAGGTAGTTTTATCAGGGAATGGCAAGAGACAGCTTTGTCAGCACTGCCAAGGGTGCAGGATTACCTTGTTATGCTTCAATTTGTAGCCTGTCAAAATAGTGGATTTGTCAATTCTTATCTGCATATGATTCTCTAGATTCTAGCCTCATTGTACATTGACTGTGTGTTGTACAATACACAAATTCAGTGCCTGCTTTGGTGTATCACCCTATTTTCACATCTTTCTTGAGGAAGTGCCGCAGTGTTTGAAGATAATTTCTCTTCAGTTCCTGTAATCAGAATCTGCTGGATGTGTTGGATGTATCACTCAACCAACTATTTGTTTTCTTGCAGTGATAGTTGTTTATCTCCATCTAAGGTATATTACATAAGTGGGAGGGAGGGAGGGGGAGATGACTTAGCTCTCTGGCTGCAAGTGGAAATCAGTATCAAATAATATTGTTCCATTTTTTAAGGAAGGCTACTCCTTATATGACATTTTTAATTACCATGTTTCACTGTTTACAGTTTAGGATAGAAGCATAGTTAAGAATTTAAATGAAACTGACATTTTTTATTTCATTCTTTCTGTTTTTACTACTTTTCAGACAAGATGCAGTGTCTGCAATAAACCAAAACCTCTTTGTCGCTGTGATAAATCAACAGCTCCTCCAGTATGTTGTGGATCAAAACCAGTACCTCCCAGCTGTTGTCCACCAAAACCAAAGCCTGTATGTAACTGCCCACTTCCACAGAAGCCTCCTTGCCTCTGTTGTCCACCTTGTCAATGCTCTGGACCACCAAATATACCTTGCTGCTGTGGGGGATCTGCTACAATTCCTAAAGGACCTGTTCAGTCAACATGTCCAGTAGTACCTAAACCAGAGCCGCCTTGTGCATGTTGTAAACAAGCAGACAAAAAGGACAGCTCTGCTGCCATTGCACAAATGGTAAGAAGCTTATTAATTTATATCAGGCATTTAATATAATTAATAAAATACATTCACAAGCAACTAATTAAGACACACCTCCTTTGTTGTCTGTAGCGTATCTATTACATGCTGATGTTAGTAGCAGCACATTGTTACATGAACTCCGTGAGATACCAAACCCATTAGAAAATCATCTTGATCCATGACCCTCAATTATTGACAACAACCCAAAGAGAAAAGGGTGGAACTGAGTCCTAGGTATAGTCAGCTGCACTGAAGATACACTCAACTGGTCTGAAGTCTGGTGACACTGGGGAAGGAATCACACAAGCACTCTAATTTTGTTGACTCTTCTTTACATTTGAGTACTGTTCTCTCCCCTCTCGTTACTTGGCTTTGAACTTGCATAATTCAGGGTAGCATTTACCTAACTTTGAAGAGCACAGCAATTATGTAGGTACATGATTTTACCATTTAAAAGTGAAAATTAAGTGCATTACAAAACCATGAGTCTATTTTAGTACACACAAATCAAAACCTCATATAATAAGTCCAAAAAACACAAGAGAATCATGAATAAAAATGTTTTATTGTTTGTTCTTGTGAACAGCACAATTATTATTTTGTCTGCGTTCACAAAAACAGTAAGAGGATTTTAAAACTATGTACTTGAAAGATATTTGGCTTCAGCTTATGCCAGACCTTCAGTTGACTTGGCATTTTACATGTGGCCGATTTGGAGGGCTCTATCCTTCTTAAACATTTCCGTCTCTCCCCAACCTGCATTCTGCTGCCTTACTCCACTACGCTTTGGGCATCCAGATTCCCGGCTCCTTTGCTGATTCCCCTCTATCCATAGTTCAGTGTGACCCCCCCCTTGTTCACACTACCTCTGAGTGTTCCCACCTGACAGCTAACTTTGTCAACTCATGACTTAGTGCCAAGACATTGATGCCCTTCGTTTCAATGACAACATTCTCTATCAGCTGATTGACAATGTGTCAGGCAACATGGCACATGCTCTGTGCATGGTCGACGACCTCACTGGTGCATGGCCATCCCCTGTTAAGGGTTCTCATTGCACATTTGCCGTGCCCTCATTGCCTCCTTTGCTGCAGACACTTCAGGTCAGTGACTCACAAACTACCAATGTTTCATGTGAAGATTTTCCCTCTCACTTCATGTAACTATGTGTCCTCACTCCCAAGTGCTACAAAGACCTGATTGGCACAATGTCTAAAGGTACCTCCCATAGGTCGTCCTCCCATCCATTAAAAAGCTACGCATCTTACAGCTACAACAATTCACCATGCAAAGGCTGCCAAGCAGGAACTCTTAAACACAGGTATTGTGCGCCAATCTTGGTAGCAGTTGTTTGTCATGTATTTTCTTGGTTCCTAAGAAAGATGGGACCTTTAAATTGTGTGGAGACTAATGCGAGTTCAATGAACATACTGTCAGAAAGCTTACCACCAGATACAGATACACAAGGATGATATTCCAAAAATAGCCATCATCACACCATTCAACCTGTTTGCTGTATGCCTTATGGTCTGAAAACATTGTCCAAACAAATTAACAGTTTATTGACTCTGTACTGTTTTCCTTAGCTTACCTTACCTAGGTGATACCCTCATCTTCTCTGCCTCTACCAAAGAGCATGAGTGGCACTTAGCTCAGGTGTTCAGACAAAGGCATAGAGATCAACCATGAATAAGTCACAACTTGAGTATTGTAGTGTTACCTTTGTTGGCCACACTGCCACTTCCGAAGGAGTCTGTCCAACATTCAAGCATGTAACTTTTATTAATGCACTGCATTGACATGAAACTTATCCAACCTCAGATGGTTTCCTGGCATAGTGAACAATTTCCAGCATCATATTTCTCACACTGCCTCTTTTCAGGCACTCATGACAAATGCTCTGTTGGGAAGAAACAATTCCTGTGCATGCAAGGTACAATGATCTGAAGGCATGACATGTGTTCAATGTCCTCAAGACAGCTTTTACCAATGACATCACTCCTGCACATCCAGTTGCCAATGCTTGCAACTCCATAACTACAGATGTAAGTGATTTCAGGTGTGCCGCAGGGAAGTGTCATAGGACCGTTGCTATTCACAATATACACTCCTGGAAATGGAAAAAAGAACACATTGACACCGGTGTGTCAGACCCACCATACTTGCTCCGGACACTGCGAGAGGACTGTACAAGCAATGATCACACGCACGGCACAGCGGACACACCAGGAACCGCGGTGTTGGCCGTCGAATGGCGCTAGCTGCGCAGCATTTGTGCACCGCCGCCGTCAGTGTCAGCCAGTTTGCCGTGGCATACGGAGCTCCATCGCAGTCTTTAACACTGGTAGCATGCCGCGACAGCGTGGACGTGAACCGTATGTGCAGTTGACGGACTTTGAGCGAGGGCGTATAGTGGGCATGCGGGAGGCCGGGTGGACGTACCGCCGAATTGCTCAACACGTGGGGCGTGAGGTCTCCACAGTACATCGATGTTGTCGCCAGTGGTCGGCGGAAGGTGCACGTGCCCGTCGACCTGGGACCGGACCGCAGCGACGCACGGATGCACGCCAAGACCGTAGGATCCTACGCAGTGCCGTAGGGGACCGCACCGCCACTTCCCAGCAAATTAGGGACACTGTTGCTCCTGGGGTATCGGCGAGGACCATTCGCAACCGTCTCCATGAAGCTGGGCTACGGTCCCGCACACCGTTAGGCCGTCTTACGCTCACGCCCCAACATCGTGCAGCCCGCCTCCAGTGGTGTCGCGACAGGCGTAAATGGAGGGACGAATGGAGACGTGTCGTCTTCAGCGATGAGAGTCGCTTCTGCCTTGGTGCCAATGATGGTCGTATGCGTGTTTGGCGCCGTGCAAGTGAGCGCCACAATCAGGACTGCATACGACCGAGGCACACAGGGCCAACACCCGGCATCATGGTGTGGGGAGCGATCTCCTATACTGGCCGTACACCACTGGTGATCGTCGAGGGGACACTGAATAGTGCACGGTACATCCAAACCGTCATCGAACCCATCGTTCTACCATTCCTAGACCGGCAAGGGAACTTGCTGTTCCAACAGGACAATGCACGTCCGCATGTATCCCGTGCCACCCAACGTGCTCTAGAAGGTGTAAGTCAACTACCCTGGCCAGCAAGATCTCCGGATCTGTCCCCCATTGAGCATGTTTGGGACCGGATGAAGCGTCGTCTCACGCGGTCTGCACGTCCAGCACGAACGCTGGTCCAACTGAGGCGCCAGGTGGAAATGGCATGGCAAGCCGTTCCACAGGACTACATCCAGCATCTCTACGATCGTCTCCATGGGGGAATAGCAGCCTGCATTGCTGCGAAAGGTGGATATACACTGTACTAGTGCCGACATTGTGCATGCTCTGTTGCCTATGTCTATGTGCCTGTGGTTCTGTCAGTGTGATCATGTGATGTATCTGACCCCAGGAATGTGTCAATAAAGTTTCCCCTTCCTGGGACAATGAATTCACGGTGTTCTTATTTCAATTTCCAGGAGTGTACATAAATGACCTTGTGGATGACATCGGAAGTTCACTGAGGCTTTTTGCAGATGATGCTGTGGTGTATCGAGAGGTTGTAACAATGGAAAATTGTACTGAAATGCAGGAGGATCTGCAGCGAATTGACGCATGGTGCAGGGAATCTCAATGTAGACAAGTGTAATGTGCTGCGAATACACAGAAAGATAGATCCTTTATCATTTAGCTACAAAATAGCAGGCCAGCAACTGGAAGCAGTTAATACCATAAATTATCTGGGAGTACGCATTAGGAGTGATTTAAAATGGAATGATCATATAATGTTGATCGTCGGTAAAGCAGATGCCAGACTGAGATTCATTGGAAGAATCCTAAGGAAATGCAATCCGAAAACAAAGGAAGTAGGTTACAGTACGCTTGTTCGCCCACTGCTTGAATACTGCTCAGCAGTGTGGGATCCGTACCAGATACGGTTGATAGAAGATATAGAGAAGATCCAACGGAGAGCAGCGCGCTTCGTTACAGGATCATTTAGTAATCGCGAAAGCGTTACGGAGATGATAGATAAACTCCAGTGGAAGACTCTGCGGGAGAGACGCTCAGTAGCTCGGTACGGGCTTTTGTCAAAATTTCGAGAACATACATTCACCGAAGAGTCAAGCAGTATATTGCTCCCTCCTACGTATATCCCGCGAAGAGACCATGAGGATAAAATCAGAGAGATTAGAGCCCACACAGAGGCATACCAACAATCCTTCTTTCCACGAACAATACGAGACTGGAATAGAAGGGAGAACCGATAGAGGTACTCAAGGTACCCTCCGCCACACACCGTCAGGTGGCTTGCAGAGTATGGATGTAGATGTAGATGTAGATTGGTGCTGTTGCGTGTTGGTGACACCTCACAGCCACTATGCCTCTTTTCCAAAAACATTTACACATCACATTGCAAATGGTTGGCCTTTGATAGAGAATATTAGGGACCTATGAGGCCATCTGTTACTTTCGTGAGGACATAGAAGGGTGAGAGGTCATAGTTTTCATCAATCACTGACCACTTCCAGAAGGGCTCTATTACATTGCACTCTATTAACCTCCCACCATGCCGTTCCCAGCACATGGACCTTATCTGCCAATACACGACAGACATCCACCACATTAAAGGAACTGACAACATCAGGGGTGATTATATGTCACGTGTGCATTCTATTTCCTCCCCCACTTGACTTAAAGAACTAGCTCGCCTACAACTGCAAGACCCTGACATCCAGAACTTGTTACATGATTCCTCTTCCTCTTTGATTGTGGAACATTCCCTGTTCTTCATTGCCAGTTACGCGTGACACATCTATGGGTATACCTTGACATGTGGTTCCCACTGGCATACATGATCTGGTAGCCCTAGCGCCTGGACTACCATGCACCTTATGATCAAACACTTTGTTGGGGATTTAAAAGTGACTCTCCCACTTGGGATCATGCATGTTTGCACTGCAATGCAGCAAAATTGGTCCACATGCCCAAACTTCTCTGCGATATTTTGAGATCTTGAAAGGTCAGTTTTGTCACTTACACCTTGACCTCATTAGTCCACTTTCCCTTTATAATATTAGCTGATGACTGTTACTTCAACTTGTGGCTCATAAATAATATGAGGATAAGATAGTAGAACTGCATGCTGTGTTGACACAGAAAATACCCAACCATCCAAACATTCCCACACCGTGATGACTGAAGAAGGTAAGCAAGAAAACATCTGTAATGGAACATGGATCAGTGGCATTGGACTCTCTTCTCTGACAAATGCAGGATTTACCTGGAACTTGACAATCTTTTCACATAAGTGGCAGCTAACCAACAGAACAAGTCTCAGGCAGGCAGTCCCATTGCATCAGCAGGGCAACAGGAAGTCATGTTTTGGGCTCTTATCATGTGTGGATGTCTTACACCTCTCAACACGATCAGTGGTGTTTTGGGCTGTGCATTATAGGGGTAGGCTCCTCCACCCTAGTCTAGCCTTACAGTCATTGTTTTGGTGACTAGTTCATCTTTCAAGGCAAAAAATACACTATCACAATGTTCCCATGTTATGAATATGTTCCTTCAGGATGCAGGAACTAACCAGATGGAATGGCCTGTGGTATCTGCTGATATGAACATGATTGAACATGACTGGGACCAGTTAAAACATGCAGGTAATAATAACAGGAACTTTCCAAATATTTTTCATGACCTCAGCAGTGCCGCCGTATCCTTTTAAGTACATTAGATTATTAAGGTGTAATAGGAAATGTTGCACTTTTGAACACACTCTCCTTTTTGAGTTATTGTTTGTTTTTAATTTGCAGTAACTTACATTCCTAACTTTCCTCAAATCTGGGCCAACACACATCACAGACATGCAAGTGACATAAAATGTTTTTTTATGAAATTTTGTATGCAGATATAGCATTGCCTATCAACTTATTCCACCTACACCTGATGAGGTATAATACAAAATAACATACATCTTTTTGTGAATAATATCATCTAGATTGCTTAATGAATTTTTATTTATTATGACATGTTTTAACTACTGCTATCATCAGAACCCATAATTATGTTCAAAGTAACACAATGCTGAGAACTTTGATCTTAATTAAGGGGTCTGAAATGTGTAATACTAAACAAATACACATTAAGTGATCTAGACAAAATTATTTGCAAAAAATTATTATGGGTGCAGTCTCATTTAAGGAATCTTTTGCATTCATTAATACATTATAAATTGTGATTTAGCACATAGTTTTCACAGATGATATATGACAGGGTTTGATAGAGTAAATACAATTTATACATACCATGATTCTGAAAAATAATTCAATACATGCAATAAAGATCTTCAGGGTGTGTGAACGCATTGTCAATATGTCAAGTCCTCTGATGTTTGGACCACTGTTGCAAATGGCTTTCCTCAGGGTGTATACCTTACTACTGAATGAGAAAAACTTTAGTTCTTATATACTAGTGGACAAAGCTGTTTTTATAATCTGATAGGATACTGAGGATGATGAGGAATGGTGTTAAATGTCCTTTATTGCTGTTAGTTTTATTTCTTGTTATTGGTGGAAATAGGTGTCCATGGTGTTTTATGTATTTCTTGCCACTGGCGAAAATAGGCAAATGAGAAATGAGAGCACTGTTTACTGGCTGCCTAGTAGCGGCTGAAGTGTGCCTGTACTCTATATACCCAAGATGGCTGTGGTCTCCCATGCAAGAGTTGTTGCCCCATAACACAGCGAGTGCTGGCTGTCATCCCATAGCACTATGACTGCTGGCAGCGAGTCGCTGGAAATCTATACCTATCTCCTCTATTCATGTTGGTGGATCATTTAGCTATTTATATCACCTCTATAATTTTATCCTCAAGGCAAGTGCTGTTTTGTGAATGCAGGGGCTTCTCGAGATATTATCTGTTTGCTGCAATCACTCTGGTGTTCTGCCACCACTGACTTGTTATGCTGTCTTAGACGAATGTATCTTTCATGTTCAGAAATCCATGTGCTAATTGTTCATCCTGTCTTGCCTACATACTTGGAGAACATCGGGTGCCACACATGCCTCTAAGATGTCCATGATGTGATTTCGTAGACTGCAGCAGTATGTGGCCTGTCAATTGTATCTTTTGTTAAGTGAAGTATATCTTTTATGGTGGCTATGGTATGAAGATGACAGGCAAAACCATGGCAACAAAGTATGAAGGCAATAGAAAAGAGCAGAAGGTCGTACAAAACACTGCCCTCTTAACATACATATAAGGGGTCACTGAATGTCTGGGAAAAACTCTCCACCAAGGTGGTATCGGTCACTTTTCTGAAGCAGTAACAAAATAAAAGATGTACTTGGCTTAACAGAAGATGCAGTTGACAAGCTACATGCTGCTGAAGTCTGCAAAATCAACTGTGAGTGTGAACTAGCATATTTAGGTGAGATAAGGCAACCAATTAGCATATGGATATCTGAACATGAAAGAAACATTTATTAGATATAACATCAAGTGGTGGAACACTAGGATAATTGCAGCAAACAGAAATCATCTCAAGAAGTTTGTAATGGTGTAAAAGCCATTTACCTTGAGGAGGAAGATTATACAGGCAATATAAATAGCCAAATATCCTGCCAACATGAATAAGGAAGACTGGGACATATTTCCAGAATCTATTGCTATTCCGAGAATGTTTCTTTTTGGTGTTTCTGATGTATAACATAAGCAGTGCCCAGTGTTAAATCGATGAGGTTCTGGATATGCCATCTAAAATTCTTTACATGAATAAAATCATTTTCTATATAAATAGGATTGTAGTTTGCCTTTCAGACTCTTCCCATTATACAGAATCTGCCAGAAAAATGGTATACACACTTTAAGGAACAAAAAGTATTACTTATGTGTTTATTTTACATTTAATAATTGATCACACATGTTGTACAACCTTCAGTTTAGCACAAGGTTACTTTAAATGTTCAAAATGTTCACTGTTGGCAGTTATACACATAATAGAATGATGAGCGATCATCGCAACTACGTCAGTGTTACAGTGGAGATTGCTGCACATGTTGCTGTAATCTCTTGGTGAAGTTCCTCCAGTGTGTGAGGTTTACATTGATAGACATTATCTTTCACAGTTCCTCACAAGTAAATGTCCATAGGTGTTAGATCTGGCAACTGTGGACGGAACTCAATGGGCCCTCTTCGTTCAATCCAGTGCCCTGGAAAATGGTCATCCAGGAAAGCTCGTACGGCTAGGTGTTAGTGTGGTGGCACCCTGTCCTTCTTTATCAGCTCCATAAAGCACACCTATACCTGGCAAAATTGATGTGCATATCATTTCCAGGTGCACTTCTCCAGTGACAGTAGCATCAAAGAAAAAGGGTCCTACTAGGCCCCTAGATGATAGTCCACACCACACATGAACCCCTGGTAGACTGACTGCTTTATCCACAAAAATATGTGGATTTTCCGGTGCCCAGTACACTCTGTTGTGCCAATTCATGGTTCCATTAAGTTTAAAGCGTGCCTCATCACTCCACACTACCTTTGTCACAAATTGTTTGTCATCAGTACCATTTGCTGAAACCATTTGCAAAATTACATTCGGTGATCAGGATCAACATCATTAATCATGTGCAGTAATTGTGGAATGTAAACTTTCCATTTTGCAGCTTTCAGAATTTTTTGTAAACCTGTTCTGTTAATCCCCACTTCATGTGCACATTGCATAGCAGACTTCTGTGGAAAATTAACAAATGTTTCCAACACGAGAGCCAATGAAGCAGGACTTGTAGTTGTATGCTGTCTTCCTGATCTTCCTTTGTGAATATCACAAATCATTCTATGAAATTCATTTAATTGTTAGGTGGGTTGGCAGTTCTGTTTCAGACTCTTGCTTCCATTGACATTGCACTTCAACAGCATTATCAAACTTGAAAAACCACTTCACAATACATTTTCATCACTCAAATGTCAAGCATGTTCCAGCCATCTTGTTTTCTCAATACTAAGATGAAAGTACTAACTGAGACAAAGACCATACTACCTCACACTCTTAACTCAAATTGAACGACAATATTGATATCTCGATAGAGCCTGACAAAGAGTGTATACATTTTTCTGGCGGACTCTGTATATTCTTAAAGGATTTGGCAGTTCATTGTGCTCAAGCAAGTCATTAATATATGTGATTTGATCTATCAGTTTAATTTCATTCCTTTCTCCAAGTACCGGTATTTATATTTGAGGCTAGTGCTGTAATCATCTAGTTCACTACATTTATTTGTTTAATTTACATTAAATGAATGTCAATGAAAACATTTAATACATTGTTAAGTAGTTTCTGTAGCAGTCTTCAGAGCAAGAATGTTACACTCAGATCCATAAGCCATATGTATTTATCCATTTGTTCTTTCGCACGTCATGTTCTTTAAATCCCATAATGAAGGAAAACCTTCAAGGATGTGGAATGAGTCAAGTAATAAATTAACAGCCAGAAGCACCACTTCACATTACCTTTATAAAGTATATCAGTTACAAATTATTATCAGTGCTAATACACTTACACTAATAAACATAGGAATTTGTTCCTTTGAAAAAAGCCTTTTATCCTTCTCCAATGTTACTTAGCTTTATCAAGTACCATAAACAAAGCATTTATTCAACTTTACCCAGCTCTGTCAATCTATATACAGTTAAAGTAAAGGTCTGTTTAATAAAAATATTAAACTTGTGTGGAATTGGAATTTACATCTCTGAGTGCAAAGACTCTGACAAATTGAAGAAGGAGTTGCTATTGAATATTTGTAGATTTTCAATTTTACCAATACTAATCTATAAAATTCCATTCTAAACACTAAATCGTGATTTATAATCTTTATGTAAATTATTGTGCTTTTAGTGTTGTAGTTGTGAATTGCACAGTTCATTTTAAATTTATCTTTGTAAAAACCACAAACATCAATAAGGAATATATGTTCTGGCATGAGAAGTGTAAGAATCTTAAGGATCCTAAAGAGCCCCCTACTGGTTATCACCTGTACACAATATTTTTACTGATGCTCTCCGTAGAATATAATACTTCTTTGCCATATCTGTGTTAAACCATAAGGCAGTATCTAGTAAAGCTTGGTAACCATTTCATCTGTAGGTTGACTCATTGAAAGAGGTTTTTAAGTGCAAATCGAAAGAACAGTTTTTTGGTTTGATTATATATGTGCTGGTACCAACTCAAATTTATTATCCATATGGATGCCTAGGAACTTCACTCATGGAGCCTCAGTCAGTGTGCCCATTAATCTTTACTTTTAATTCTGTATCATTTTAGTCTTTTTAGTAGAATTTTGTGATTATGCAATCCAAGGACTTAGCAAGATATCAGAAAATATTGCTGTTAAAAGGTTATTCTAAGGAAGATGGTTCAGTATTCAGCTGTAACTTTGTTTTTCAAAAATTTTTGAGTACACGAGAAGGACGTCTATGATTTAAGGTCACTTGCTTATTTACACTATCATGAATGAGTGTTACTGCTACATACTTCAGTCTTCCGGGAAATATACCTTGACTCATTTACAGTTTACCAACACAATTCAAGTGTGATGCTACCAAGTCTGAACAATTTTTACATTTAGTACTTTGAATGGAGTACCATCATACCCAGAAGTGTTATTGCTTTTCAGTTACCTTACGATTTTTGTCATCTCTCTTGCAAATTCTTTGAAAGTCGGTGGTAATAATACATGCTCTACATCCTCGGCGAAGATCGGATTTCAGAATTTAGTGAGCAACCCCTTTCGCTTATTGCACCATCTATCTGCAAGTGTGTCCCACTTCAGACCTTCTATGAGATTTGTAACGCTCTCGCGATAGCTAAATGTACCAGTCACAAATCTTTCTGCTCTTCTTTGGACCTTCTCAGTCTCTTGAATCAGACCCAACTGATCAGTCTAATATCTTCTGTGTCACAGTTTCTGTCAATAGGAATTTGAAAATTAATTCCTGTACCACATTTGTTTCTTTCAGGCCTAACGACACTTCAAATTTTCTTTACTTTTTTCTGGGTATTTTTAATAATTTGTGGATATTACACAGTTTCTGACTTTCTAATGACACTCTGAAGAATTTTTTCTTTTGTACAGATAAAATATTCATTTTGGGACCCACATCTGTTTCAAGAAACACTGTTGGAAAATCAGTTGTTGTTACTTTATGTCCTTTACTCTTTTTGGATGTTACTTTGGAGAACAGACTAAAGCTGTTCATCAGTACCATTTTATAATTGTATTATTCCACCTACCTCTATAATTCATTAATATAATTGAAGTATTGGTAAATCATCCCATAGAAAAGAGTTTTTAATATTTGTGTAGGGACTAATTTTTACAGCTGCTTAAGAAGATATTCACTAGTATAAGATTAATTACAGAATTACTATGGTTTGACTATGGAAGATTTTTGTTTCTATGAAGGTTGGAACTTTAATAGTGGCAACTATTTTTTTACAGCTCGTACAAAATAGACACGTGTTTCAAAGTTTTACTGACCTTCAAAGTAGTCACCAGCATTGTGTACAACCTGTTGCCAGCAATGTGGAAGTCGTAGGATACTCTTAGCAGTGCCAGTTGTGTTGACAGTTCAAGTGGTGCGGTCTATTGCTCAACAAATTTATAGCAGTTCTGAAGCAAATGCAGTGAAGTGTTTCCTTCAGTTTAGAAATCGAGTTGAACTCATGAGGGCTTAAGTCAGGGGAGTGCCGTAGGTGGTATAGCACTTAGCAGTCCCATCAGTCAAACAAATCAGTAATAGCTTGCACTGTATGTGCTTGAGCATTGTCCTGCAAAATGATGGTCAGGTCCTGCAGGAAGTGTCATCACTTCTGTCTCTAAGCTGGTCATAGGCTTTGTTCCAAAAATGAACAGCATAGAGAAAGAAGTGGTGACACTTTCTGTACCTACTGACTTAAGCCCTTGTGAGTTCAACTCGATTTCTAAACTGAAGGAAACTACTTCCATGTTGTAAGATTGTAGGAAATCATGTACTTTTAGTATCCTGTTTCTTGCCGTGCAGTATCTCCTGTGTAGATGGTAGCCAGCACCGAAACCAGCAGAGAATAAACAAAATTGCACGGCTGATGCCACAAATAACGATTTTTTCTAATATAATATACTGATCGATAATGTTTGTAGCCAACAATAGTGAATTCTTTCAGGCAGATTACAACATTCTCAACCATGCAACAAGACAGGTGAAAAATTGTTGTAATTAGGTTTACTTAATGTGGTGACCCATTATTTGAATTCGGCACCATTTCCAGAGCACCCAGAAGTCAAGGGTTTCTAGTGTATGCTTCTCAATACATGCTTTTTTGGTGCAGTCTGGGTATGTGAAAAGAATGTAGTGTGATGGTAGTGCCATTCTGTATGTTGCAGTGAATGTGTTTCTGTAATACATTCTTCAACAGTGACAATGTATGTACTTTAATTCAATTACCCACCCACTTCTGTGTGTCAATACTCACTTCTCACATAAAAATTATAACAGGTTATGCACCCAGTACATGGGTGTGGTGAGCGTGTTTGAGTTCAAGGAAAAAAGAACACGAGGTGCAAGATAAGGATGAAGACAACGTATCTGATATTCTACCTTATCCAGTGGCAAAGGAAACAATTCAGAATGACGGAACCAACTGTCAAGATTGATCACCTGTGCAGCAATAACTATTTTACATGGTCTGTGTTCATTCACTGATACAACATTGTGAGGAATGGGATGCCATAGAACCAGGATTTGGAACATGTTATGATCAGTGGGACATGGAGAAAAATAAGAGGGCCTTGTCCATTATTTTAATGTTGGTTGCAGATTGCTACCTAGAGACGATTGGCAATCAAAACTTGTGAAGTGGGTTAGTGAATATCAAGGAAGATGATGATATGGCTATGGATGACCAGGTAACGAAGATACTGGCTGTCAGTAGATGAGTGAAGCATGGGGGCCTTACCTTTGATGACAAAAGAGTTGCAGGCTTCATGCTCCTAGGACTGGCTCTAGAGAAGTATGAAGGTATCACTAGAAGTTTAGAAAGAGACGAGGACAGATTGACCACAGACCTTGTTATCAACTGATAAGAATTAAAAGAGAAACACCTGGAACCAGGTTTGAAGTCCACTGAGAGCTGAGAAGAAGCCAAAGCATATGCAGCACAAGGTGAATGGCATAAACAACACAAGTTTGGGTGGAGCCACTTTAAAACCAAGAAGATGAAAAGAACACAACCAGCAGAAACAAACTATGTTTCTCCTGTGGTGAAGCAGATCACATTGCCAAGGAGTGCCCGCATTCCCACAGAAAACAAGGAGTGGGTGCACCAAGCATACAGAATGCTCCCAAGAACTCAGCATACAGGGCAAGTGGGTGTACACTCAACAGTGCTAAGAATTATCCAAACAGCGAAGATGGAAGTGCAGAGGAAGATGATGAAATGATACTGTGATACTGGCCAGAAGTGGAGGAGGTGCTGATGGAAAAGTGTGGTTTCTGGATTCAGGAGCATCACATCATATGACTAGTCACCAGAAGATACTACAGGCCTTAGAGATGGGCAACTGGAGAAATGAAACTGGCTGATGTGAAAGTTACTTAAGTGAGTGGTAAGGGAAGTGTTGTCATGAAAGCAGAAATGTCATATGGGGATAACTCAATCCAAGGAACAGACGTGCTTCTGGTGAACAAACTGTATGGGAACTTGTTGCCTGTTAAAGAAATGGACAAGAAAGGAATGTGCATTAGATTAAAAAACAGTGATGTTAATGTGTCTATTGGTGAGAAGGAAGTATTGACAGGAAGATCATCAAGCAGTGATCTATTTAGTGCACTGTGAATAGTAAAAAGTTAATAACAAGACAGTGATGCCCCACAATGACAAAACTCATCAACCAGCGGAACATGAAGCAACAGCCATATATGCAGAAGTTTTGTGGCACCAAAGACTTGCACACAGAATAACTTCACCCAGAGTATGTGGAGTCACCAGGTATAAAGAGTAATGTTTTGTGTGTGCAAGGAAAAATGAAAAGACAGCCTTTCAAACAAAGCCAAACTATCACTGAAAATGTTCTGGAACTGGTACATTGCGATGTGGGATATATTAGACAGACCTTCTTAGGTAGAGCACAATACTATACTACTTACCTGGATGATCACTCAAGATATTCGGTAATGAATGTGCTAAAGCAGAAAAGTGATGTGTTTGACTCATTTGTGGAGTTTAAGGAGTGTGCAGATTGTGAGACAGTGAGAAAACTGCGAAGTTTACAATCAGACGAAGGGTTTGAGTTCATCAACAGCAAATTTCAACAGTTGTTCAAGAAAGAGGGCATATTACACTGGAAAAGCACAGTTTACTCTCCCCCATCCAATGGGAAAGCAGAGCACCTGAATCACTTATATCCAATGTGATGTGTGTACCATTCCAAGGTGGTTTGCCTGAGAACTTTCGGGGAGAAGCTTTGATGTTGGCATACTACATGCGAAAGAGGTGCCCAACAAGATCCCTTGGTGGAAAAATCCCATATGAAGTCTGGAAGCAGAAATAACTTATTAAAGAAGACCTGAAAATGCCCAAAGTGTTTGGGTGCAGAGCCTGGACAAGCAAATTGACATCTGACAAACTTGGGGAATGGGTAGAAGAATATGTTTATCTTGGAGTAGAAGCAGCATC
Source organism: Schistocerca piceifrons (assembly GCF_021461385.2). Lineage (NCBI taxonomy): Eukaryota > Metazoa > Arthropoda > Insecta > Orthoptera > Acrididae > Schistocerca > Schistocerca piceifrons. The sequence continues at coordinate 738,684,519 of NC_060138.1, forward strand.
AAAAGGACATTGTCTTGCCGAATCTTGGACAAAGAAAAATCCTTTTGAGAAGGGATGTCATGTCTGATGAGACATTATTCCCTCTGAAGGCTAGAGTAATTGCAGTATTTAGGGAATGGAAAATCACACACATTGATGTAGAAACTGGTTATAGTAATAGGCACATAAGTGGTGCCGTTTTCATGGAGCAATCAAAATTGTTTAGTGAGGGGAATAAAGTCTCTTTATTGAATAAGAGATTTACAGGCTTCACCAAGCAGATTAGGATTGGAATGATTTTTTCTGCTCTGCGACGAAACAGTTAGTTAGGAACAAAGTGAAAAGGATTCTTGTGTATTTTTCCCTAATAATTTCATCATTGGGGTTCATGTGGATGATGTTGTAGTAGGTGAGGAAGAGAGGATTGAAAAATTCAAGAATATCATGAAATCTCACATTAGCATTAAAGAAATGGATGAGATGTTGTTTATTTTAGAACTTAAGGTTGAGCAGTCTCAAGGGCAAGTGAAATTAAACCAAAGTAGTTACTTTCAGCTGACGTTGTGAGAGTTCAAAGTGCATGACTGCAAGGGCATAGCTACACCACATAATGACAACTATTTTGGTGAAGATGAGAATGACAAGCCATTTGAGCAAAAACTGTACTAAAAGACAGTGGGTTGTTTGTTGTCTGTATCCACATGTACTCAATCTGATATTGCATTTACTGCAGGAAGGGTGAGTCTGTTCAACTCTAAACCACGTGTTTCTCTTTGGGCCAGAGTAAAAAGGGTGTTTTGTTACCTGCAGCAAACTAAAGATTTGATCTTATGTTTCAGTGCCAGTTGTTCTGATCCTAGTGCATTCAGTGATGCTGACAGGGCAAATGACCCAGCTGCTAGTAAATCTACAATGAGGTATACAATTTTGTTAGCTTGAGCAGCTGTCACTTGGAAGAGTAAAAGGGAATCCATGTAACCAACTCCAGAGTAGAAGCTGAATACATTGCAATGTTCGAGACATGTAAAGAGGTGGAATGGTTTGTAACTTTTTACATGGAATCATGTGTTCTGAATTTGTTAGACTACTCCTGCCGGTCAATGCTGCTAACACAGGTGCCACTGAGATTACTAAGAAAAAGAGTGTATCAGAAACAATCAAAAATTTCAGTGTGTGCCATCATAAAGTCAGACAGACTGTGCTGGTTGGTTTTCTGAAGTTTAAGTATGTTTCAACTGATGACAATGTTGCAGATATTTTAACTAAAGGTCTTAGCAGTGTTAAAACTGAGGGATTCAGAGACACGTTAGGATTAAAATAAGTATTATTTCATGTTGGGCTACCAGCCTGTTAAATTTTGTCTCATCTGTGTTCTTATGTTTAATAATGTATTTTTGCAGTGTAAAACTGGTAAATTATTCTCTCATGATGCCCACCAAGGGAAAGTGTTGTAATTAGGTTTACTTAATGTGGTGACCATCACTCAAACTCAGTGCCATTTTCAGAGCATTCGGAAGGCAAGGGTTTCTTGTGTATGCTTCTTTTCTCTGTCTGTACTTCTTTGGTGCAGTTTGAGTAGGGTGCGAAAAAACACAATGGTAGAAGAATGTAGTGTGATGGTAGTGCTATTCTGTATATTGCAATGTGTGTGTTTTCTGATACATTTATCAACAGTGACGACGTGTGTGTTTTAATTCAACTGCCCATCCATGTCCATGTGTCAATACTCGCTGCTCACATAAAAATTCAAAAATTTCTACCCAGGCTTTGCAGCTCTCACCTGGAAACATCCCTTGCAGATCAAACTTTTTTTATAAAATGAATGAGTTCTTAGATTTAAAATGTATTCCTTAGAGTAATACTGTATTCTATCTTCTGATTTCTCTTATATTACTAGTTCACTGCCTGTACAACATGTGATTTACCATACTTAATATAAATAAAAATAAAAGCAATTATTTAAGAACTGGCCACACAAGTGATTTGTAAGTAGTCTCCATTGTAGAGTGACTGCATTTGCTCAGCACCCAGCCAATGATCCTATGTCTGCCACCTACCTTACCTATAACTGAGCCTATGTGATCATTCCATTTCATATTCCTACAGAGGGTTTCATCCAGATATTTGTATGAATGACTGATTGAAATTGTAACTCACTGTTATTATAGTCACAGTATACTACATTTCATTATTTTGTGAAGTGAGCAGTTTTATGTTTTTGTGCATTTGAAGCAAGTTGTCATTTTGAAAACTTATTAAGATCTGCCTGGATATTTGTCCAGCTTTTTTGAGATTATGATTATAATTAACTACATCACTTGCAAAAGGTATGAGATTACTGTTAATATTGTCTGCCACTAGTATATAACATGGATGGCAAAAATCCCAACACACTTCCCTGGGCATAATTGAAGTTACTTCTATTTCTTTTCATCCATTGTAATATGTTGTGTGTCCCCTACCAGCTTTACAAAGACAATTGTTGTGCCATTACATTGCACATATTATAACTGCCATATTATGTTCCAGTTAGTTTTCTTCTAAACATCTGTGTACTATTTGTGTTTGCCATAAATTTGCACTATTTTTGGATTTATTATGAAGTCTCTTAAGTGAGCATAACCTCAACATAACAAAATGTACAAGTTCAAAATATCTTCAGTATATAAGTAAAACTTTCTCTTGTTATAATGGAAACCATTTTCTTAAGCATTGTAGTTTCAGTTCTTAATGGGTACTTGTGACCTATTTAGCATAACAAAATCTGAAAAAAGAATAATGTTAATGTGAAGTTCTTTGTTTAATATTCTAATAACATCACACCAGCTTCAATGCCTGAGTGATTTCACTGCCACATATAAGCAGCTAAAAATCACTCTGGTTGCTGTTGTGTGACTGGGAGCCAGTGTGAATAGGTTGAGGGAACTTCCATGAGTCCTGTACCAGCGATAACAAATGTACCTGTTACTATCATCTCCCATGGCTACTGTCTCCTCTGCTGTGTCTCATGCTAGGGAGAAGTGAGAGCAAAAGGGTAGCGATCTATAAATGTAAGCAGTTCGACTGTATGGCGAATAATGGCTCCCAACAGGGAAATGGCAGCAAGGAATAACAAGAATCACTTTGTGCAGTTGTATTGTTGGTGTCTCATTCTGCATGTTGAAAAGGCTATCTCAGTAGCCATTGAGACCAAAGGATACAACCAGCAGCAGACTGTGGAACATGGAACAAACAACTGTTCTCAGGGCTCCAAGATCATACTTGGGCCATTCCATTGTCTGGCAGAAACTCTTAACCTGTGGGTTTGTCCTTAGAACCGATTGTGGTTACATGGTTCTTAGCTAAATGTAAGGCTTGAACCAGAGACTTTGTCGACTTCTGGCATAGGGCCAAGAACTGTTAAGCCCCCTACATGGCTCAGTCATGCGCATCTCATTGTGGGCTGCTATATAACTGTGTGTGGAGGGCTTGTAAGGCATTTTTTGCTCATACATATGTCAAGCAATCAAATCACTGTCACTGGAAGAGACTACTTGTCATCCAACAATCAACTGTGATAATTACACATTTATGCATGATGAGCATGGCAAAATGTGCAAAACAACAGTAATAAAAGTAAATGCTTTAGGAGCAAAGGAGACCACTCACCAAAAAGCAGAGCCATTGAGTCATCAACAGGCACACACAAAAAGAAAAAGAACTTGCTAGTTTTCAAAATGAACCCGTTCTTGAGGTGGGGTACACACACACACACACACACACACACACACACACACACACACACACACACACACACACACACAAGTGCACCTATGTCCTGACACAGTGCCAGCTGGATGCACAGTGTCAAGATTACCGTTTGGCAGGTGGACTGGGATGGGGTTTTACCGAGTGGGGATGGTAGAGTGGTTAGAGAAAGGGGGAGGTGAGAGGCATGAAGAAAGTTTGGGGTTGGATAGCTAGTAGCACGGAGGGAAGAAGTTGGTTTGCTGGCTAGGATTGCAGGAGGGAGGGGTGACAGGTGCACTGGATATGCATATGATGCGTGGGTGTTGGATCCTGTGCAGAGTGGCACACAAAGTAGGCCGTGTGGAGACATGGGCTGGGAGGGTGATAGGATGGTGGAAGGGGAAACTGTTAGATGGAGGGTGTGAGGACAGTTGGTTAATGGAGACTGAGGGTTACAGGAGCCAAGCACATGTTACAAGCCTAACTACCACTTGCCTAGTTCATATAAGCAGGTGGTGAAGGGAAGAACTCAGATAACCTGGTTGTGAAGCAGCCATTGAATTCAAGCACATTGTGCATTGGTGGTGCCTATTCATTCTGATGGGTGGCTGGTTGGTTGTCATACTCATGTAGGAAGCTGTGCAGCAATTGCAGCAGAGTTGCTACATGGCATTGCTACTTTCACAGGTGACCGCGCCTCTGATGAGTTACAAGAAGCCTGTGGCAAGACGAGTAGAAAGTGTGGGTTGGTGGACTGGGCAGGTCTTACATCGTGGTCTTTCAAAGGGAAATGATCCCTGTGGCAAGAGGTTGTGAGTGGAAGTACAAAGGGATGGCCTAGTGTTTTCTCATCATTGTAGATACACCATGTACAAATGGCCAGGCTGTATGGGAAGAGCGTTCTGGTGTGGAATGAATGACAGCTGTCAAAACGCAGGTACTGTCGGTGGTTAGTGGTTTTAATGTGGGAGAGGAGTGGCTGGAGAAATCAGAAAGGTGTATGTCAATGTCCAGAATGGTGGCCCGCTGGATAGAGGAAGTCCAGGTGAAGCAGATGGGAGAGATGTTGAGGTTATGAAGGAATGAGGATAGGTTGCCTGGGTCCCGAGTCCAGATGATGAAGATATCTGGTAAGGGTTTTGGGAGGCTAGGAAGGTTTCCTCTAGATTGCCCCTAAAAAGATTAGCATAGGGGTGTATCATGCAGGTGTCCAAGACCGTGTTTCAGTTTATATACCTTGTCCTCAAAGGAGAAGTACTAGTATGTCAGAACATTGGTACAGTGTATAATGACTGAGAAAAAAGAGCAGAAATTGTTTCAGTAGGGGCACAACAACCACCTACAGTGGAGTGTCCTGGATTGTTCAGTATATGGATTTTGGGGAGTATGTAAAATATCTAGAAGGTGGGTGTACCAGGTGTCACTGGGGTGAGGAGGAAGATGGACAGAAGGTGGGTGTACCAGGTGTCACTGGGGTGAGGAGGAAGATGGACTTGTGGGGAGAGGTTCTGGTATGAACCTAACAGTTTTGTAGGGACTGGATGTTATGTTGGGATTCCTGTCACAAAGCTTGTAGGTGGAGGAACCCCAAGATCCATAAACTCAACTATCCTGGGCACTACATTGTAATCTAAATCTACAAAGCAGCTTGTTATAGTGCCACTACCAAAACAATTTCCGCTCTTGTTGACCAACACCTCCATCCAGTTGCCCAAAACCTAGTCTCTGCATCTAAGATACTTACCACATCCTTCACCAACCATCCACCATCCCACACCCATTACATCCTGCATCCCTGTTGATGCTACCTCCCCATACTCCAACATTCCTTATCCCCATTACCTTGTTGCTATTAAATGCTACCTCTCTCAACATCATTAGTACTTCATCAACTATATCCTGACACACAACTGCTTCTCATTTGAGGGGACATTAAATCTGTGGCACAGGGATGTGCAGCCGCTTGGCACCCTCATATGACAACATGTCCATGAGCCATCTACAGAAAGTGTTCCTAGTCGCCCAAAATCCCAAACATCTAGGTTGGTTCAGATTAATCGACGATAACCTCATCCTCTGGACTCAGGACCAACATGCACTATCATCATTCCTTCACAAAATCACTGCCACCTCTCCCATCCACAGCTCAACTTGTGACCAGTCTGGACATTGACCTCCACCTCTCTGATGGCTCCAATCCATATGAAACTGACTAACCAACAACAGTGCCTGCATTTCTACAGCTGTCATCCCTTCCAGTCTCCTACAGCTTGGCCACTTGTGCATGGCATATCTGCAGTGATAGGAACTTGCTTGCCAAGTATGCTGAATGTCTCACAAGAACCTTCACAGAAAGGCACTGCCCCACAAACTTAGTCTGCAAACAGATTTCTGTACTATATTCTCACACATCCCTAAATCTCCCATCACACCCAGGAACCACTCACAAAGGAGTGCATCCCTCGTCACCCAATATCACCCTGCACTAGAACAATTAAACCATATTCTTTACCAGGGCCTTGATTATCTATCATTGTGCCCTGAAATGAGGGACATTACACCCAAGAGCCTCCCCACTCCTACTAAAGTGGTATTCTATCACCCACACAACATCTAGTTCATCTCTACACCCCTCCTAATCCCAGCCCCTTGCCACAGGAATCTATCCATGAGACACACTCAGGTGCAAGGCCTGCCAATCCACCTGCCCGGCACGTCTTAACCAGTCCTGTCATAGGTTTCTCCTACCCCATTGGAGGCATGGCCACTTGTAAAAGTACCCATGTCATACTCCAACTCTGCTGCAATGACTGTACAACTTTTTACGTTGGTGTGTCAACTGACCAGCTGTTCATCAGAATGAATTGCCATTTCCAAAATGTGGTCAAGAACAAAGCTGACCACCCAGTAGCCTACATTGCAGCTGAACACAACGTGCTCTGCTTCACATCCTAAGCCATCTGGATCATGTTTGACAGCATTGAGTATTTGTTTCAAGCAGGATGCTAGATGGAGAGTCACTGAACAAGTATAGAAGTAAATTCAGGTGTGACTCAGGAAATTGTGTTAGGATCTTTGCTGTTCATATCATATATTACATGTTATATATCGATGAACTGACAGACAATATTAATAGTAATGTCGTACCATCTGCAGATGATGCAGTTGTCTATAATGAAGTAATGTCTGAAAGAAAAGTATACAAGTATCCAGTCACATCTTGATAAGTTTTTCAAGCAGTTCAAAGATTGGCAACTTTCTCTAAATTAACAAAAAATTTTTAAAAAAATGTAAAATTGTGCACTTCATGAAACACAAAAATGGTAATATCCTTTCACTACAATATCAGTAAGTCACAATTGGAATCAGTCAACTCATACAAATATTTCGGTTTAGCAGTTTGTGGAGATATGAAATGAAATGATCTCATATGTTCAGTTGTTAAGTAAAGTAGGTGGCAGACATTGGTTCATTGGTAGGATGCTGCTAAAATGGTACTAGCCTACAAAGAAGGCTGTTTGTAAAAATCCTCTTTTGATGTATCCTAGAATATTCAGCGAGAGCATGGTATCCAATCAACAATAATATCAGATACTGAAAGTAAAGAAAGAAAGATGCATGAGTAGTCACAATTTCGTTTCACTTGTGAAAAGGTGTTGAAAGGTTTTAACTGGAAGCACTTGAAGAATGACACAAACTATCACTCAATAGCCTGCTTATGAAGTCTCAGGAGCCAGTATTAAGTGACGACATTACTATGTGGAAAAAACTTTTTGGGGAAGAATTTTATATTTTTGAACAATATATGCAGAATGACTGGAAAACTGGCGTATTTATTGCACAAAAGACATGTTTAAACTATTTTCATGAAAGAAACATTTCTCTTTAAGCATCTCTTCACAATGTTTCATATTTTTCAGGAAACTCGCCTAAGGAATATGATCACTGATGTCAGCAAAATGCAGTGCCAACTGCGAGAGCTTCAGCAGCTGCGTCAAAAATTAGAAGAAGAAAAATCAGATTTATGCCCTTGTTTCGATGAGCTGTTTTGAATAAAAAGAATCCTGAAAGTCATTCTGGAACTAATGGTTTATACACACTGCTGAAAAAAATGCAACACCCTGAAGGACACAGCCATTTTATTGACATTTGAAATGACAGATACTTCATCACATATATGATAACAAATGCAGACCAAATAAAATACACGTCACAGCGCCCAGACAATCACATTAATAGAAAGTGTATCACCCCCTGGCAGAAATGCAGGCATGTATTCTTGTGTATAAAGGATCGTAGAGATGTCAAATTGTATCTTGCGATAGATTATCAGAAGCACCTTACACCTTATTTTGCAATTCGGCAATAGTTCTTCCAGACTCTGGAGAAAGGATCGTAGAGATGTCAAATGTTATCTTGCGATAAGATTATCAGAAGCACCTTACACCTTATTTTGCAATTCGGCAATAGTTCTTCCAGACTCTGGAGAATGAGCAAGTTCCTGTTTCACCATGTCCCATACATGTTCAGTTGGTGAGAGTTCTGGTGATCTTGCTGGCCAGGGCAGTTGTTGGATAACATGAAGAGAATGTTGCATTACAGCAGCCATATATAGATGTGCATTGTCCTGCTGAACAAGTACATCACCTTCCTGTTGAAAAAATGACACTGGTGTGGAGACAATGACTTGTGCAATTCAGCAGGCATTGATTACGCTGCAGGAACACCAGATGTTACTGCAAGTTGCAACTGATGCTGCACCCTCCTCCACCACGAAGCCTGGATTCGGACCTGTGCGTCTTACATGACTGCACTCTGGAGTAGGCCACTCAGCAGGTCTGTGCCATACATGTGTACATCCATCACAGAATCTACTATCACACTGAAGATGACAAAGTGCCATTCCACTCTCCAGTCAACTCCTTCTCAACACCAGAATAGCTATACTTGATGGTGTCATGGTATCCTGGCCTGAAGCACATATGGTTTCAGTCCTGCTGCAAGCAGATGGTTCCCAATATTCCTTGGTGACACATCAGGTGCAACTTGTGCCCAGATATCTTTCCTGGATGATGTTCACTCAACCACTGCTGCTTTCAACATCTACCAATCTCAGTGTATGTCTGTACTACAAGGACGTCCACAATGTGGTCTAATGGTATGGAAATGTTCCACAGACCATTGCTGAAGGCAGCAGGACGCCACTAATGCATCCCACTCATCAACCTGTACAGCAACCCATCAATACATCCATCCTGCTTCCCACAGGCCCATTTTGTGACCCTCACTAGCACTACCCTGGAGCCAATGTACATAGTTGTTGAGGGTGTTACATTTTTCTTCTCTGTATAGTCAAACTATACATATAATGACAGTCGTGCTAAAACTGTCTGCATATGCCTCCAATAGGTAGCAGAATAAATTGATTTTTGCACAGCATGGACTGTGTGTGTGTCTTCCAAAAAAGTCTTATGGGGTACTGCATACAGAGTAACCAAAAATATTTAGTGTCAGTAGCGAGAGGTATTTGTCCCACAGCACAACTGCTATCTATTAGTTTTTTGAACCAGGTGATGTCACAAGATGCGCAATTTCTCTACTTGGCAAAACCTATATTAGTGAGCCATGCTTCATTACTTCACGCCACTCTTTTCTTTTCAGTATATGTTGAAAGGTAAGTTTTGAATTTCATTTTTTTACAATTAATACATGGCACACATATTTATTCATCCTTGTTTAACTAACATTATATGGTAACTTTTATTAATATACAGGGTTAGACAGCTAAGCCATAACACCCCTTGTATCTCCCCAACTGTAATAGATACAAAGATGCCATTTGGACAGTGAATTGCAGGGACACGGGCTACTTGAATACATCACATTTAATGTTTGTGCTATTTTTTATTACAGAGATATGAGGCCATCTTTGGTTTTTCTAAATGGAACCCTATGTTAAATTTTAGCGTAACATGATGGGCTTAAAAAGATGGTTTCAAATATGTGTATATCATAATATTTAGGCGAATAGTTTATGAGACACAGATATGTTCTCATATCATGTTTGTCCTTTGAAGCGGCGTTGTCCAATGCGATCTTTCCTGTTGTGTAGAGTAGATGGTAAATGTCGGGAGTCCATCCTTACACAAACACACCCATTTATCCAATAATAGTAATATATACCGTGATATTTTGCACAAAAATTAACTGATGATGTCGCGTAATTATTATTCAATTATTTGACAACTGTGATACCAAAATACTAGACAACATACAGTATTAAAATGCTACGAGATGTTAATACATTTTAAGTAACAGAAATACAAATGTAAATGAGGAGGCCCTTATTGGTCACAATTATTTCATACCTATTTGTTATTTATTTGAAAATATTTACTATTGATCACAATACAAAGCAAATACACACAAAGATGCAAAATACATACTGCTTCCCCTCTGCTGCAGCACACATTTCTTGTTACCATTCGAATGATTTGTGAATGGCTGTGAGGGTGTCACATGAGATATCGGCACATGCTTTGATGATACATTGCTTCATGTCATCTGCCATAGTTGGTATTTGAGCATTCACTTTATGTCTGATTGCTCCCCATGGAAAAAAATCATGAGGGGTCAAATCAGGAGACCGGGCTGGCCACTTCATTTCAGCACGTTGTCATATCCAACAATCCGGGAACTTTTCATTTAACAGCTCTGTAGCCACACAGGAAGAGTGAGCAAGGCAGCTGTTGGAACCACATACATTGACGCATAGTTAGTGGTACCCCTTTCAGCAAAACGGGCAGAATGTTTTGCAGGAACTGTGCATAGTTATTGCCATTTAGTATACCCGGAATGACATAGGCCCCACAATGACATTTCCGACGATGCCGCACCACATGTTAACACTCCACGGTTGCTGATTCTGTACCTGTCAAAGCCAATGAGGGTTCTCTATTGATCAGTAATGCATATTAAGCAAATTCACATTGCCGTGGTTGGTGAAAGTCGCTTCATCAGTAAAAAGCGCCTGTTGAAACGTTGGATCATCTTGGAGGTGCTGCAGAGCAAACCAGCAAAATTCCTGGTGCCATTCGAAATCCACACCAGAGAGTGCTTGATGTAATGAGAGGTGAAATGGGTGAAATCTATGTCAGTTCAATATGTTTAGAACACTTCTCTGACTTATACCACATTCCGCTGACTTATACCACATTCTGAGGCGATACGTCGTGACTAAATAATAGGGTCGTTATGCGCAACACTAGAATGCCCTCTACATGTACTTCGTCAGTTGCAGTTTTCTGCCTTGTCCTCTGTATGGCGTTCCATGATCCCGATTCAAATAGTTTCTTGCAAATACGTGTAAGAAGCTGGTGCCTAGGATGCTCACAATCAGGATACAGCTCTCCATATCACTTTATTGCTCTAACAGCATTTCTTCTGCTTTCACCATACACTAGAAGCATATATAACTTTGTTTCGTTGGTGCACATGTCTGCTCCAAGAAACTGTGATGGAATGGGATGTCTCATTACCCCAGCAGCACATTTGTACCCTTCTCTCCAGCTACCTCGCGTGTCACCTTTCGGCATTATCGAGAAGCAGGAAAACGCCTTCCCTGTTAAGTTCCTCAGTGATCAACAGGAAAGGTTGCATTGGACAATGCCACTTCGAAGGACGAATACGATACTATTCGCTTAAATATTATGATATACACATATTTGAAACTGTCTTTTTAAGCCCATAATGTTACACTAAAATTTAACATAGGTTTAAAGAAACAAAGATGACTCGTATCTCTGCAAAAAAGGCTACTTGGGAAAAATATAACGAAGTTCTGGAAATGTTCTGGAAGAATCAAGGAAATTCAGTCAGCCAATAGAGTGGTCATCCTGATCAGGCATATTTTCTTTTGTGTTGTAGCAGATATTTGCAATTTAGTTGTTTGATCAAATAAAAGGAGTCTGTCTAAAGAAATGCTGCTCATTATGTTTTTCATGCAACATCTACTATCAACAAAAATATGGGTTTGTTTCTTATAGGTCTATAGAGAAGTCTCAGATTAGTCAAACACAATATTCAGTTCAATGATGTGTCTTAACAGTGGAAGGAAAATATGAAGAATAACGAGTATTCTGGCAGTGACAGTAACTGCCAGAAACAGCTTGGGGTAGGCTTGGCCAAAACACAGGAAGGAATAGTCTGTGTAAGAAGAAAAAAATGTCTACTGAACTTTTGGTATCTTGTGTTGTTATCAATCACCTTAGAGACTGACAGAGAGAAAGGCACTCAGCAGCAGTATTAATACAATCCTGTACAATATGATTTTCAAAGACATTCTCGCAAAACAGTGTGGTGCTTCAAGTTTTCATGTGTCTTACACAATAGCGTATATTATATTTCATTGTGCACTGGAATTTAATGCTAAATAAATAAATATAAAAAATACAGCTCTAGTGTTCTCTTGCCCTTATTAAGTCAATAAACACTCGTTTGCCACATCTTCCTTACCCAACTTAACTCTTCTCATCTTGCGTGCTGTGCTGTCATTCAGCAGCACCATCAAGTCACTGCCATGGTACTCGTTATTCATCGTGTTTCACTGTCCCTTTTCAGATACCTTTCTTAACTAATTATTATCAGTACCATTTCTGAATTATTACGTAAAAATCAAGTTTGAAAAACATTTTGTTTCTAAAGGGATTTTCCTTCAATTTTGGGCGTAACATGATATACATGATGAACAGTATTTATCTAAACTGACTGTATCTACACTTTGCATGAAGAAAATTGCAAATATATGCTGAAACACCAGGGAACATGCACTTTAGAGCTCTTAACAAGAGACTGCAATGTCATCCTCTGCTGAATGACATCATTTGGGTGTTGGATGGTTGGGCATGATATTAGCTCACAACTGTTCCAGCTGCAGTAAAATACTTGGTATGTAATGAAAAAGTTGTCTTCTTTAGAAAAATTTCTAAATACCCTGCAAAGAAATATGATATCTTCCATATTCTACACTAATTGAAAAACATCACTAATGTTTCCAATGCAGTTTACAAGCTTTTGCATTGTATTACAGCATTTGAAGATCCCAATAGCAATCAGTGACTTGAGAATTTAGATTTAATTTCATCATATTCTGTGGACCTTGTGATGGAGAACATTCAGCAATGTGCAGTAATGCAAAGAATTCATTAACAAAGTGAAGCAGTTGTGAGAAATGGTAACATTAACTGACTACAAGTACACTTCTACAAGATAGTTGTGCTTCTGTAGGCTGAATTTGATGTTGTAAAATCATTATGATTGACATTACTGCTACTGTTCCCTTATACTAAATATCTGTTTGATTAAATTAGCTATGACATCTCTTTTAACTAGTTCAATATATGTAGGACAACATTAATAATTAGCACGGCACTTAACTGACACACCATGACAATAGAGGCCACTTTACCAATGTCATTGTTAAATTTTATGTAGTTAATAAGAATCTTTAATCTTGTAATCTGGATGAAGAGATAGAAGGAGTGACTAATAAGTAAGTTTCTGATTACCTTTTCAAATTACAGGTATTCCAAATACCTTGCAATGTGGCAAATGAGAAATTATTATATATAAAATCTCACTCCAAACCCTCAACAAAGAAGCAAATTTTATAATTTGGTAATAATCGGATTATATAATGTTGGTATTGACCACTATGCTGACTCCATTGCTGCGAGATGGCCACTTCTGCCCCCAAGAAATGGTGGGTGTAGGAGGTTATGGATGTAGGATCATCCAGTCAAGTGTGGCGTCAAGAATACTGGCTCAACAAAACATCTTCATTATTTGTTGTCTGTTGTACAATAGGTCGATGGCTGTACGCATGTACTGAGCACAGCTGGCAGTAGTGAGCAAGCTCACTGAGGAAATAGAATGCCGAGTTGATGTACCCGCAGCTGATGTCGATCTGGTCTTGTCAGTGCAAGACTGGTGGTCAGCTCCATAGTACAGCTGCCTGTGGCTGTTGGTAGCAGTGAGCAAACACCCCATGTCAAGCCTGGAACTCTCAAAGGCTGGCTGGAGTGTCAGGCAATGAATGGATGCTCTCACCTCATGAGATCCAGTTCCAAGTTTGGAAACACTAGGGTTAGCTAACAGCTCATAGACCACTGGCTAAATTAATAGATTGTGTTGCTTGATTAGCTGTTACTGATTGGCTGCACATCTGACCAATGTTTGGCACATAGACTGTGCGGAGTTAATGCACAATGCCAGTGGAAGTTGTGAAGGGATTGCTATTGGCGGGAGATAATTTTTTTTTTCTCTTCCTTTCTTTTCTTTCTTTCTATTTCATATGTATGTGTATATTTCCGAGGATACAGCATAGTGTTTATTTGTCCTGTATTATTTTGAGATAATATGTTTTTGAAATTAATTTTTTGCCTCAGTAAATAGGTTTCTCTTGTTTATTGCGTAGTTAAAATATTTTGATTCTTTGCTCATCATTCGCTGAAAATGTTTATTGTGATTAAAATAGTTGGTACAATTAAAAATATACTGAGATGCTGTGTAAATGGAGTGTGTGTGTGTGAAGAGTCTGCGTTGGATGGAGGAGGTGCGAACACGTATGGTGTGATGTCTGTGTTTGTTTTCTTTCAAATTGGTGCAAATGAAACTCAATAATGGTGATATATATTTCTGTTCTTTTTGTACCGGATTCTGAAAATGTTTATTGTGGACAGAGAAGTTGGACTGTGTAAAGCCGCCAACTGGACTGGGGCGTGTAACTACGACAATACAGCTGTGTATGGACGACATTACAATTACGGGTTTTGAGGGGAACTGTGTTCACTTTGACAGTATCGCAGGCACATTGAAAGTTTCAGAACTTCGATGTATGTTTGTGTTGTGGCTGAGAACAGAGTAAATAATTATTAACTGTACCACAGGCGTGTTAAAAACTGTGTGCTATGAACATGCTGATCCCCACCAAGCGTGATGATTTCGCAGTCGTGGTTTTCGGTGCAAATCTCGTGTGTGTGTGTGTGTGTGTGTGTGTGTGTGTGTGTGTGTGAATAAACAGTACTTCAGCTGATGAACCTTTAAATTCACTTATTTCCATTAAAAACCATAATTTTGTTTAACTTTGCCTATGGTAATAAAACTACTTTCATTGAAATGTTAGCTTTCATTGCAGGTATTGTTGACCTGCCATTATTTGTAAGCAGTTTTCTTTCGGTCTGTGTCTTTTAGCCGTTGTCCTTGTTCGCTGTCCGTCTTCGTCGCTTCATCGCATGTGTTCCTGTTTCTATGCGTTTGGGCGCTGATGACCATGCTGTTTAGCGCCCAAAAACCTCAAACCACACACACACATCTATATTTCATTTTAAGTGAACATTGCTGTATTTGCATGTACGTTTGTGTTGCTTATGGAGGAGAGTGTTATAAATGTGAGTATAGTATTAATTCAAAAGTGAGTAGGCATAGTTTATTGTGTGACACATTGGCACGTGTAAATCGTGGTGTCCGCCATTAGTTTCTGGGCACCAACCAATAGGATTTATTCACTATTGGTGCAAGCTTTGTGGTGAGGGTAAAATGGAATGTGACAGCCGTGAGACCGCACAGACTATGTTAACATAGTACTCAGTCATGTTACCACACTATCATGACTAGAAACATTGAGTTTTGTTGGTTACAAGGGATAAGTGTAAAGAAGTAAAGCCTAAACCTTCAGCGGTTACAGGATTATTAGTAGAATAGTGTGGGATTTACACTTTTAGGAGACTATTTTATTCAAGGATGTTTTGTTCCACACAATTTGGAAGTAAAACGAGTTCTTTTGGGATGATATAATTAGATTCATTCTCAATAGGGTTTTATTCACAAGACTTTGTATAAACACACAGTCTGTAATCTCACAAAGTACAACCCCTGGGAACTGTTGAAGTAGAAAAACTTACTACAAAAGGTCTAAACAGCAGTTTCAAAATTGGCGTTGACTTCGAACTAAAGAAAAAAGTAATGAACAGTTCCATATGGCCTAAGACTGTAGTATTACAGTATTTTTTTTTATTCTGGAGAACATTAAAGGCAGCAGTACAATAGAGCCTACTATTGCAACTGCAGGTCAACAAAACTGGAATCAAAATAATGTACCCATAGTTTTAGCTAGTGTAAATGTTCAATGTCTATGAACAAAATGTGATCTGTCATCTATATTTGTAGAAGATGCAAAGTCAGATGTGATATGTGTATGTGAGCACTGGCTTGACAAAGAAGAAGATGAAGATTACAGATGCATTGAATACCTAGAGATGGTGAGCTCATGATATCAAGAAACTACCTCTCATGGAGGCGTGTCTGTGTATGCCAATAAAAATCTCAACAGTAGGGATGTGGACCTGAGAAATTACTGCTCAGATATGGATTTAGAACTGTCTGGCTTAGAACTAGTAGATATAAATATGATTATTGTTTCATTGTACCATTCACAAAATGGAAATTTCGAAAACTTTTATCACTAACTTGGAAAGTTGTTTGCATCGCATAACACACCTTAAACCAAGACTGTGCCAAAGCAGCCACAGATCCAAATAGTAAACAATTGTTACACAGCAATTACTTAGAGGCCAAGAGATTTTACAGAAAAAAGTTGAAGAAGCTGGAAGGAGGGGGGATGATATTCATAAGAGAAGCCTATAATCCATGCAAAGCAGCCTGGACTCTAGTAAATGAAAATTGGAAGAAGTCAACTTCCTCTTCTAATGCTTGCAGTCCTGATGACTTCAATGACTACTTTATCAAAGTTATAGAAAACACTGTTGCTGAAATCCCAGACTTGGTTATAGATCCTGCTGTTTACTTACCACATAAAACTCACAGTAAATTTGAAACATGAAAAAGTACATGCAAATGACATAGTGAAAATAGTAAAATCTTATAAAATTTCGTAGAGTCAAGATATCTACGGTATGTCCTGTACTATCCTAAAGAAAATTGTTGGAGAAATAGCGCAGCCATTAGCAACAGCTATAAACAACTGCCTATCTGCAAGAGTTTTCCCAGATTTCTCGAAACTTGCAAGGACAGAACCAGTTTACAAAAACAGGAAACTTAGATAATGTGTCAAATTTTAGGTCAATATCAATCATTCCTATACCAGCAAAAGTGATTTAATCCATCATGAAAGATCAGATCCTAACTTATTTTGAAGAAAACAATCTCTTCAAAGATGCACAACACGGGTTCTGGAAGGGAAAGTCCTGTACCATTGCAGCATTAGACTTACTAAGAAAAGTATTGCAGGCATTGGAGGTGAGAGAGTTTGTGGCACTCACATTGTGCGATCTAACCAAAGCTTTCGACTGCATCCCCCACAAGATCCTGCTCAGAAAACTAAAATGCTATGGTGTGAGAGGTACAGCCCTAGCTACAATTCAGTCTTTCTTGGAAAACAGAAACAATCCAAGGAGCAACATCCCAGGAGTAGAAGGTAGAACACGGCATGCCACAAGGTTTGGTCATAGCCGCACACCTTCCTCATTCTTGTGAATGATCTAAGTGAAGTTGGTGTGAGACTACAATTTGCGGACGACACCACTCTTATTGCCAAAGGGGAAGATTCTGCCCAAGCAGTCATGAAGTCTGATGTACAGTTCGAAAACGCTAAAAAATGGTTCACTGCCAGCTAGATGAAAGTAAATGAAGAAAAAACCCAGTGTATGGTATGCAGCCTTAGAAAAAACACACACTCTGACCATACAGAATTTGTGAAACTGTTAGGCTTCACAATAGACCACAAACTCTCATGGAATGGACACACTGTGCATGTATGCAAGAAACTCTCTTCGTGTAATATACTGCCTACGAAGATTAAAAAAAGTGATTACAGGCCAGTTTCTGATAACTGTCTACTATGCTTTGTTCCATAGCCACATTGTGTATGAATTACAGATATGGGGTCATTTGGCAGGCTGCAAGGATATGCTGCTAGCAGTCTGCAAGGATGTGCTGCTGCTGCAAAGGAAGGCAATAAGAATTATTACATCGAGCAGCAGCCAGGAACACTGCAGACTGTTATTCAGAACATTGGGTATAATGACTGTTTATAGCCACAACGTATTATTATAATGTATTATCCACATAAGGGAAAACCTTGACACCTACATCCATAAACATAATACCCACAGCAAAGAAGACCTGCTGAATGTCCAAAACAAGAGACAGTTTTCGGGTGATCGCTGTGAGGATGTTCAACAAACTACCTGTTGAACTGCACGCCTTACTGCTGGACAACTTCAAGAAACAAATTGCTGAAGGCCTAAAACAATGCCCCTATACTCGGTCCAAGAATTCTTTGACTGTGAAGAAAGTGAATGGCCACAGTGAACATGACATAGTCTATATACATTACCTGTATAAAGGTTTGGTGCTATTCTGAAATTCATTATATTGTAAATCACTTGATTGTAACTTTGACTCAGTCTGTCCAGCCATGGCTGGTGAACAACGAAGACCTGGTAATAAATGATATTCTTGCTCCAGCCGGGAGCATTATGATGGAAGCTCGCTCCTGTCGCATACAATGCATTATGCTACAGCATGTAGCCATTTAGTCCATCACTATGGTAGACTACTGCATTACAGAATGCTATGCCAGCATTATCATAAATTACAAAAGTGGCTGGTCTGCATATTCTCTGAGTGGCTGCTATGTTGTGCCGGTGATTGGTGCTGCGGCGACTCCTCCTCTCTTGGGAGAATTCGGCCCTCCAAATTTGAGGCTGCTGCTGAATTTGACACCTAAAACGGCATGGCACTGGCATGTTTACAATTTTCCTAGCACCTGCAGTGCACTCTCACCATTATTTGCAATTTACACTTTGTCTGGTCTTCTTCTGTACACATTCCAGTGTACAGCAACAAACTCACCAACAAGATTCCATCACTTCGATCAAGTCTTGTGGTTGATCCACAGAATGGGTGGATAATGCACTTCGAGTCAAGGTGAGTGGAGGCTTTCCACCAGTAATGGACATAGGCTACACAAGCAACAATCAGGATTAAGAATTTCCCTGACAGAATTCCCATTACTGTGACCCAGTGCTGGAACAACTGTTGTGCACTAATGTGCCCATTTTGTGGTACTAATAGCCTGTTGGGAAAATTAAGTATGGTGTGATCAAGGGCACTATTAGGTTGTTTGCTGGCAGTATTTCAAAAGGGTTATTGAATAGATACAGCAGTTTCAGAGGCATACTCATTATTCTCACTGGAAGCTGAAAACACAGGATGAAACTTTGAGTCTTTATAACAGTATCCCACTGAACTCATAATTCCAATGGTTCACCTTCCCTAGAGCATCCTTGCTTGTACAGTGACAGGTACGACTGAGTCATACACTAAGTAAGGCCATTGATTTTCTACTTTTTGAGAGGTGGGTTGTAAGAATGTCCCACAAGCATCTTCCTGTATTCATTCCCAGTGATAGTTCATTTTTGCATGTCTCCATGACAATCTGGACCACCATGCAGGGGTGTACTGTAACCTGCCCCATCTGGCATCAGCATAGCTCTTCTGCTGTCAGCAATATGTGGCTCTTCCCATCATTGTAACTAGCGAAAACTCCTTTATTCTAATATATATACATTTCCATGAAATGTCCATTTTGCCAAGTATGAGCGTACTGTATAACATTTATATTTTCCTTTACTGCCTGCTTCCCCAGTCACAACTCTCTTCTCTATGCTGCATTGCTTGAGATCTTAATGCATTCGCCAAAGTACATGTTGACCGCATGGGAGTGGCTTGCTCATTTTGCCAGGCCTCAGTTCCTCTTTTGCCCCCTCCCCATTTGTTTGGAATCAATGACAATAATGGTGTAAACCCTCCAGTGTGTCTGAAATATTCAATGAACAAACATGGAGTACTGTTGTTCATGTTAGGAGATCTAATGTCACATTTACCAGCAAAGTCATTTCAACCACATTGTATGAGTACTGGGAATAAGCATAATTTTTTAAAAACCTTTCCCTATGGTGTGTAAGGGCTCATTAGTGCCACACATTATCCTATATTGCATTTGAGCAACTAGGAATTCCAGTCTCATTCACTCCTGTTTTTCTAGGGCCATTGTATTCATTTTCTGCACTTGCTGACATACCGCCTGACAGATCTTTGCAAAATTATACACTGAAGCACAATTTTCCATCACTCTGGGTTTCACTATCCCAAATGTTGATGGTGTCTTCCATACATACACTATCTCATACACCAGTAGATGCATACATTCATTTAGTTTTCTAGTTAAAAGCTCCTACAGACTAAGGTAATAGTATATCCCAGTCATTATGATGACTGTTGACATAGTGACTCAATCATCTTCCCTACTGTCCTAAGAACCCTTTCCATTTTACAGTTTACTTGGTGTAACGTGCTTGTCCTTAATTTAACAAATTCATAACAAATGACAAAGTTACTTTATCAGCTCTAACTTGAAGTTAGTACTTTGGTACATAATCAACATATGTGTTGACTTGTTGATTCAAAATAGCTAGCCTACCATTTCTACATAGCCTGAGGAGTGATCTGCTGTCATTAACATATAACAGTTTCCTGGAGTTCCTTACCTGAAAGGGCCTATGATATCCAAACTGGTCATCTCAAATTGTTTGCTGGCCTCTGGTAATCTCTGTAGCTGGATACACTGATGGCATAATATAAGGAAATTGGGAAAATAATAAGTTCACTCAAAAGTAGAAGCTCACATGGAATTGATGGCATTTCCAACAGAGCACTGAAAGCTTGTTCCCAACAGATTAGTAGGATTCTCAGCCACATATGTAGTAGCTCACTGAAATGGCATTTTTCTGCATAGATTGAAATATGCTATTGTTAAACCATTCCACCAAAAAAGGGAATAGGTCTGATGCTAACAACTACTGCTCAATCTCAATTCTGATAGATTTATCCAAAATTCTTGAAAAAGTAATGCATTCAGGGGTAGCTTCACATGTTTGTAAAAATTAAGTACTGACAAAATGTCACTTTGGTTTACAGAAAGGCTTTTCAACATAAAATGCTATATATGCTTTCACTGAGCAAATTTTAATCTTTTGAATAACAAACATCACCTATTGGGATATTTGTGAGCTCTCAAAGGCTTTTGACTGTGCTAATCATGAAATTCTCTAGATAAGCTTAAGTATTGTGGTATGAGTGGGACAGTGCACAAACTGTTTAAGTCATACTTAACTAGAAGAATGTAGAAGGTTGAAATTAGTAGTACAGATGGTCTGCAAACATCAGAGAGTCCTTTAACTGCAGAGGTATCAAGAGTGCTGTCCCATGGGGTTCAGTCCTTTTGCTGATGATACAAGTATAGTAATTTCACCCAACAAACAAGAATAGGCTGTGGAAATTGTAAATAACGTCTTTCACAAAATTATTGAATGGTTCTCTGAAAATGGGCTCTCACTAAATGTTGAGAAAACAGTATATACAGCTATGCACAGTAAATATCATAACACCACTGATAAATATATACACTTTGAACAGAAGTCTGTTGCTAAGGTAGAATATTCAGAATTTCTGTGTGTACGCATTGATGAAAAATTGAAATGGAAAAAACAAATTGATGACCTGCTGAAACGTGTAGGCTCAGCTACTTATGCTGTTAGGGTTTTTAATGGCTCATTTGCAGGATCGGCGTGGATATATTGCAAAAAAGTAGATACAAGTTCAGAATATAAATAAAGAATTACCCAAGATATAAATTAGTATAAGTGGTTCTATTGATTGTGGCGTGCAACTGCTTAAACTTTAGAGTGATTACGCAGTTCAGTTGCCTTGCCAGGATGATGGCACCTTTTTTGGCCTTGTATGCGTCGAGATCGGACGCATATCTACCATCGCTGCAGATAATTGTTTGGCACAACGCCATTATTATATTTCATTTAGAGACAGTCTCAGTAGACGTACTCATAGTTGCATACAGCAACAGAATTAATGTATCAATATAATTTGATTTAGTATAATATTTTGTGAATAGAGTGATATTATTTTAACTTGTGTTTCATTTATGTTGCAAGCTGTTCCCATTAAACGGCATCTTGGCACTAAAGGTTCTGTGTTACAAATGGTCCAGCAGACCAGCACGAACCAGATTTTCGGATTCAATCTAAGAAGTCCGATGAAGAAATATTTTCAGAAAAGTCAGTCACGGTCAACCTTACAATTTCAAGCGCCGAGAGTTTGTATAAACTAATGACACACTATTATCATTACCTCTTATTATTTGTCTGTTCTCTGATATTCTCAAACCAGACAGGAAAAGCAACGATAAATCAAACTGGCGACTTCCTGTCTCGACCTTTTATTGTATTTGCTACATTGTTTTTCTTTGTTGCATGGACAATGGGATCATATCTGACGAACCCAACGAAATTTTAACTCGTTGGACGAACCATTGACATTGAATATTTGTAAAGACCAACCAAAAAGACGAACCATTGAAACTGTTGATGAAACCTGGAATCTACACTGCATACTTGGATCCAAGGCAAGACATGGCATTTTTACATTAGCATGCTAGTCCAAGAGTTTTTAGTAATTGTAGCTTGCTTACCAGCTTTGCAAAAATTTTCTGTAACCGTAGCAGTCATTTTTGCGCAAGATGGCGTATTCCAAATTATTTTTATCATACACTTTCTTACAACAATAGTCATACCATATCCACAAAGTGGCCGAATTGTGTCATAAGCACCATAAAATGGCAAGCAGCCATTAATGTTAATTATTTCACCGTTAATTGGAATTCTTGCTCAGTTAAGTCAACATTGTTGTCATACTGAATTAATTTCATGAATGCATTATCAAACATGTTCAAAGATTTTTCTCGCATGGTGGTAACACACAATTAGCAAAAATGGTACATGACTGACAACAAACGCAAACCGAATCCAACTGTAGACATTGAACAAAGCAGTGACATTGAGTCCAGAGTTGCCTCCAATAGTGACGATCAATCAGCAGTAAACATGCCTAGTGACGGAAATTTCGTAAATAGGCTGACCACTAATCAAATAGCTAAATACAGCTCAGAGCCCATTGTGTGGCCGGGGCAGTGCAGTTTCAGTTGACACATATTGCCAGGATATTTGAAGGTATTGTCAAGCAAATGACTGAAAACAAAAATCAGATGACAAAACAAAAAGGGCATTGATGAACACATGACAGTTTAAAAAAACGCGACATGACGAGATTAAAGCTGAACTTGTAATTACTCTTTGTGTGTAGGAGTAAACGAGATTAACATGAGAATGAGCGGACAGTGTTAGAACTTGACTCAAAATTTTCCAAATTGAATTACAGCACGAAAAAACTACAAATGACGTGAAAGATATTCAAACTAAAGTCAAACATTTAAATGCTAAATGCGAAGCTGTTGCCACTCAAGTCAAATCTTATCCGTCTATTCATGACTCAATAATAACATGCATTACTGTAATTGAAGGCAAAGTTAACACTATGGCTTAACAAACTGTAATTACACACTGACAACCATTTTGCCAAGATAAATAATTTCGCGATTGGGTTGATCAGAAAAATAAATATTTTGACCAATGTATAGAGGAAAAATTACTGACAGTTGTGCATAACACCGTAGCCGAATTTGTCAAAAGTAATACATATGTCATAGCTGAGGCAGCTTAATCCAACAGAAACAACTAAACGATGACATATGACCGGAGTGTAGTTATGCTAATAATCATAATGCTCGCTTTGGTAACAAAAATATATGTATGACACGTATCCTCTGTACACAACACACACCTCGTGGCCACAACAGACACCCCCATACACATGATACCTAATTACAGTCGTGACTTTTATGGGCAGTACATTCCTTTGCATCCACCAGCCGATCACTACAATAATTACAGTGAAAGCAATCGAAATTACTCTGTCAAAGAAGAAAGTCTTGATTCAATATCGGCCATTTAAACCCTTTACTCTAGAAAAACGTACTGTAAATTCTGTAATTTTTCTGAAAGCGTTTGGAAATGTGTTCCCAAGAGCATGGCGTGACCGAAAGAAAATTACATTGTAGGCTACATCCAGGACGACACAGCTCTCTGGGGATATAATGGAGCCAACAGATGCATGACATATGGGCAATTTGAATGAGCTTTCTTTTCCAAATTTTGGTTGCAGTCCGTACAAGAAAGTCTAAGGAAACCGATTGTGGAATCAAAACCTTTCAATGCTAATCATGGCAATGTGGGCCGATATTTTGAGAAATATTTGGATATGGGACCTGTAGCTACGCATGATATACTCAGTGCACTGAAAGCTGTTGGTTACGTAGCGCAGCAGAATCAACAGCTTCCTTCCGCAAGCCAATACACCTACCAAAAACAGCAGACACATCCCATTTTGAACAACAATCATAACATATCATAAACAACAAGCGACAACCCACACAAGAGGCACCGCAGCAACAATAATGGAAATAACAATAACGGAAACAAGAACTGGAACAAAAGCAGAAACAATTATCAGCCCGTACAAAATCAACAGCAAAACTGGAACAGTAACTACGATAATAAGTACCAAAATACTGGTCCACTAACTCAGTACAACATCAACGAGGCAAATGGCGCCAAAGCCTTTACAAAATCAAAATTGGACTTTACCTACCAATCAGCAGGTAAGTCAAGGTGCTCAACCACAAAAGCCACAACAGATTGGAGAGTGGAATAGACGATTCCACAGTGTAAACATAATAGAAGTGTCATGAGAAACTCCACCTCCGCCTGTATTATCACCTGCACCAATTACGATGACATCAAACTAAAGACAATCACTACTGTGCCCCAGGTCGTGGCTGAAGAAGGTTTGGGTGGCGACTTCGATATCAAATCGTTTGATACAATCACTGATGATGAACAACACAATGATTATGTAGCAAATAGTTTTAAGCAGCAACCACTGTTATTTATATGCTACAATCACGATGAGAGTTTATCTGATGAACTATTGCAGGAAAATACACAACGTCGTTATCTAGCAGCGAAATAGTTCTAGCTACAACTATTGATATAGTGGGAGGTATTCCAACCAGTATTGTTTTGGACACAGGAGCGGGTGTGAGTGTTTTGTCATATAATTTTTGTTAGAAAATGACTGAATTTGAACCTCTATGAGAGTTTCCTGTTCAGAAGTATAAGATTTTAAATATCGTCGATAATAAGTCTAGTAGAGTTGTGAAACAGGTTTTGTGACCTTTAAAATAGGTAATGGAACACTACAGTGGCCATTCCTCGTGTTCCAGAGCCTAGTTATTAATTGTATTATAGGCTTAGATGTGTGAAGGACAGAATTATTGACTTATCGAAACATAAATGTTTCCTTGGACTTAAGAGCAGTGAAATCACGATTGACTTGGATACCAGGTCTCCCAAACATGATAAGTTTTGTACTGGGTACATAATTCAAGTTTTGCAAGAGAGCGACAAGCATACAGACACTCGCACCTGTTACAGAATATGATGATTTGAAAACACTGATTAGCCATAAGTTAAGTAAACCACTGCTATTACTGGTAATCAATGTAATGAGCTTTAGGAAGTATTATCTACGTATATAGAGAGCGTTACTAAAGACCAGGTGTCATTAAGACATAAGTTTATAAAACTGAAACAAAACCGACAGCCAGAGTGGCCGAGCTGTTCTAGGCGCTACAGTCTGGAACCACGAGACTGCTACTGTCGCAGGTTCGAATCCTGCCTTGGGCATGGATGTTTGTGATGTCCTTCAATTACTTAGGTTTAAGTAGTTCTAAGTTCTAGGGGACTGATGACCTCAGAAGTTAAGTCCCATAGTGCTCAGAGCCATTTGAATCATTATTTTGAAACAAAACCTATAATGTACCACTACCTCAACGACCAGTGGTGTGCCAAGAACTTGAGTGGAAGATCATGGAACCTTCCACATCTTCCTACTGTAGTCCATTACTTGTCAAGAAACCTAACAAATATTAGAGTGGTGTTGGATGCACGTGCCATGAATAAAATTATACTACTTGTATGTACTAAACAAGGAGAAAATAAGAAAATGCAGTAAATGTAGCAGACGAAAAGGAATACAGACGTCTCAAAAACGATATTGAGAGGAAGTGCAAAATGGCTAAGCAGGGATGGCTAGAGGACAAATGTAAGGATGTAGAGGCTTATCTCACTAGGGGTAAGATAGACATTGCCTACAGTAAAATTAAAGAGACCTGTGGAGAAAAGAGAACCACTTGCATGGATATCAAGAGCTCAGATGAAAACCCAGTTCTAAGCAAAGAAAAAGAAGGGAAAGCAGAAAGGTGGAAGGAGTATATACAGAGTCTATACAAGGGCGATGTTCTTGAGGACAATATTATGGAAATGGATGTAGATGTAGATGAAGATGAAATTGGAGATATGATACTACCTGAAGAGTTTGACAGAGCACTGAAAGACCTAAGTCGAAACAAGGCCCCAGGAGTAGACATCATTCCATTAGAACTACTGATAGTCATGGGAGAGCCTGCCCTGACAACTCCACCATCTGGTGAGCAAGATGTATGAGACAAGTGCAATACCCTCAGACTTCAAGAATATAATAATTCCAATCCCAAAGAAAGCAGGTGTTGACAGATGTGAAAATTACCGAACTATCAGTTTAAAAAGCCACAGCTGCAAAATACTAACACGAATTCTTTACAGACGAATGGAAAAACTTGCAGAAACCGATTCCGTAGAAATGCTAGAACACGTGAGGCGATACTGACCCTATGACATCTTAGAAAATAGGTTAAGGAAAGGCAAACCTACGTTTCTAGCATTTGTAGACTTAGAGAAAACTTTTGACAATGTTGACTACTCTCTTCCAAATTCTGAAGGTAGCAGGGGTAAAATACAGGGAGTGAAAGGCTATTTACAATTTGTACAGAAAACAGATGGCAGTTACAAGAGTTGAGGGCATGAAAGGGAAGAAGTGGTTGGGAAGGGAGTGAGACAGGGTTGTAGCCTATCCCCGATGTTATTCAACCTGTATATTGAGCAAGCAGTAAAGGAAACAAAAGAAAAATACGAAGTAGGAATTAAAATCCATGGAGAAGAAATAAAAGCTTTGACGTTCGCCGATGACATTGTAATTGTGTCAGAGACAGCACAGGGCCTGGAAGAGCAGCTGAACGGAATGGACAATGTCTTGAAAGGAGGATATAAGATGAACTTCAACAAAAGCAAAACGAGGATAATGGAATGTAGTCGAATTAAATCGGGTGATGCTGAGGGAATTAGATTAGGAAAGGAGATGCTTAAAGTAGTAAATGAGTTTTGCTATTTGAGAAGCAAAATAACTGATGATGGTCGAAGTACAGAGGATATAAAATGTAGGCTGGCAATGGCAAGGAAAGCCTTTCTGAAGAAGAGAAATTTGTTGACATCGAGTATAGATTTAAGTGTCAGGAAGTCGTTTCTGAAAGTATTTGTATGGAGTGTAGCCATGTATGGAAGTGAAACATGGACGATAAATAGTTTGGACAAGAAGAGAATAGAAGCTTTCGAAATGTGGTGCTACAGAAGAATGCTGAAGATTAGATGGGTAGATCACATAACTAATGAGGAGGTATTGAACAGAATTGGGGAGAAGAGAAATTTGTGGCACAACTTGACTACAAGAAGGGATCGGTTGGAAGGACATTTTCTGACACATCAAGGGATCACTAATTTAGTATTGGAGGGCAGTGTAGAGGGTAAAAATCGTAGGGGGAGACCAAGAGATGAATACACCAAGCAGATTCAGATGGATGTAAGTTGCAGTAGCTACTGGGAGATGAAGAAGCTTGCACAGGATAGAGTAGCATGAAGAGCTGCATCAAACCAGTGTCTGGACTGAAGACCACAACAACAACATGCACTAAACCAGAAAATTTAATGGAACAGTTACAGAAATTTTTAGATGCTAAGCACTTTTCCACAATCGACAAATTTTTTGTGGAAAGTGACAATCACTCCTGATTCCAGAAAATATACTTATTTCGTATTTGAGGGCGAACATATCAATTCTGCATTCATTTCAGATTGAGCATCAGTTCAAGCGTATTTATTACTGCTTTGGATACTTTGATTGGTGGAGAGTTAGTTAGACTGTTACAGTAGAGTTCTGTGGTTGGCGGGAAAGGACTGACAATCAAGTTTGAACATACTTTATTATAGTAAAAAAACCCCTTCTTGGCGTGCACTAATTTTCAAATGCAAGAGCAGCAAGAAGCACAACAATTCTTGTGGTGGCATAAAAACCCCAGACGTATAAGATTACAAGACAATGGAAAGAAAATAATGACCAAAATATTACTCTACCAATTACAAAGACACAATACTGTACTGAATACTAAGGTGAGTGTCTACTATGCTACAGCCAGCGAAGTATTGGCCAGAGCTCTCCTATCTGTGGGTTCAGACTGCCGGTCTGACACTGCTGGCGTGTTTATAACGCCGATTTGGCGGAGTGCTACATGTAGTCATCTTAGTTCCAATTGGAGGATCACTGTCACATGGCTTTTCACAAAGTAGTTCCGTGTTTATGCAGAAAGCCTGTTAGGCCATGTTCTACGTGAGCGACAGAAGCGACCGACTTCTGGAGACACGACACTCCAGTGAGAAGCAGCAACATCAGGCGAAAACCTTGGGTGTCCTGCGTGCAAGCGACAATGTCGCGCTACAAGATGGCTGCTTAGAGCCAACCGGCTGTTTCTATAAAACGGCGTCCTTAACCTGTAGAATACTGTAGCTGGAGAGTACTTAAGAAAATAAAGCGAAAAGGAATGCTGTGCATGAAATTTGCAAAGGGAGGAATCTCCACGGAGAATTTCATAAGTATCGTCAACTACAAAGATCACCAGACAAGTTCTTCGAATACACGTGAATGAGCAGAGGAGCATTCAACTATCTCATCAATAAATTAAATAGCAATGTTTTTTTTTTTACAGCCAATAAATGGGGAAAAATGACTATTACATGACTAACTACGCTAAATGCCAACGTAAGCACACAGATTGATATCAGTGAACAATAGCTAGGTGTGATGTAGGGCTAGTGTACACAAATTCATAATTTGTCAGAATAGGTCCTGGGTTAGATTCCCGCAAGTTCTTATATTTTACTGTCTCACTTACGATTCTGTATACTACGTTTTATGTATACTGTTTACACCGCATTGCTAAGTATATTTTTAAGTTCTTGCCAAAGAACTTGATCTTTACACCTATCCCAGTATATCACACACATTTAATTCCTAATAAATCACAATGAACCACGAAATTTAACAGATATTTGATGTTGCGAACGTAATTCATCAGCAGTCATTGTTAAGGCCAAGCATTTCAATTACTTTAAATAGTCTGCAAAAGTAAAGCTTACAAAATTTTTGAAAAGAAAGTCAAACGTTTTGTGTAATGATTTGTCTAAAAGTTTGAAGTAAAAAAGATTAGGGAAACGTTTGGTGCATCTCATTTTCTTTTCATGATTTCGAGCATCATTCAAAGGCACGCAAAATGTTTCTCTGATCTACTTGTTTCTTTTACGCAGATCATTTCGTAAAATATTTGACTGATTCCTTTCATTTTTTAATTTCAAGTTTTAGTCAGAAAGCACGATCTTACTGACTCCCCGTTTGTCTTCCTAATGTACTTGATTCGAAGGAAGCCTTTTTGACATTTAAATACCGCACCAATGTATCTTTTTATGTGCAAAATAACTAGGTCTTGAACAGATGACATTTTTGACACTTCATTTACAGCAGCTTTTCGTGAAATATTTCAATTTTTCCTCACCTTATTAATTAAGTTTTCGTTCATTACCGTGATTGCTTTCAAGAAGTTAAATATTTTCATGCCAAACTAGACCTCATGCTGGTTACTTTGATACCCCGTTTATCTTTATCTCTCCCTTTGTTTGGCTATGAAAATTTGGACAAAACCTCATGGTGTAAGTTATAGGGAGTCTTGTTTTCGCTCTGATCAAGCGTTTACAAAAATCATTGAGTGTTAATCATATGATAAAATAGTCCTTTCTGTGTGCTGTCATTTCCAAAATTCGTCGTTTCGATATCTTGAACCTTTTATGAGATATGACGATTGTTACGACCAATTGATTCCCGAAGCGCAGGAAAGGTTCGGACGCGCCGCGAGCGACCCGTCCACGGGTATAACAACCAATATCTCAAGAATGAAAAGAGATATCATTCCGATGTCAACTTTAAATACAATTTAGATATATTGGTTACATTTCATACGCAATAATGTGTGGCCTTAATCGAACTATACGGGAAGTCTACACAATGTGATTTAGTGCAGCACATTAAGTATGACAAATAACGAAAATAAATTCCGACCTTTATCGTTTAAGGATACCAAGCCATAGATTGCGGAAGAATCAATTTTTTTCACCAAATAGTTTTCTTAAAATCGGATGTTAAGTAATTCATAGCTGCCGTCTACTCCGCTCCACTGCTTTGCCAAGAAGGCACGTGGCTGTCGCTCTGTGTCGCGCGTGCTGCAGCAACAAGATTCAAACACGTTTGAATTCAAACGTCGCCAGTTGCAGCGAGAGACAGGGAGCGACACAGATGTCGCTCACGTAGGGCACTTCCGTAACTACACTTGCGGTTTTGTTTTGTCGCCTGAAGCTGTTGCGTGCTGTCAGTCGCTTCTGTCGCTCACGTAGGACACGGCCTTACTGTTTACATCCACTGGCGATGTTTTAGATCTGGGCTCTTGAAGGGAGGTCGGCAGCCCACCTTGCTCGTCGGCTGTGTGGGCCCTCTAACTGATGAGAGGCCACTGCTACATTTCTCTCCCTGGAAAAAATGCATAGTACCCAAATGTCCATAGGAGTAGGGGCGTCCTATTCAATGTCCATGGGTTCCTGGCTGGTAGGGGCAGGAAGCAGCGATGCAGCAGGGGCAGCTGGTGGCAGAGATAGTGGCTGAGGCAGAGGCGAAAGCAGAGGTTCCATCACAGGGCAGTTGGCGGTAGGCGCTGGCAGCTCTCCTGGGGTGTTGTGGCCCATCAGGTGGGGGCGGAGCTGGTTGAGGTCACAGTGGGGGGCAGAACCGCCCATGGATGAGAGAAGATCCGCTCCTAGGCCTGCCCAATACGGAAGGAGTGTGCTGGAGTGTGGATGGGAGGGTGAGAAGTTTCGAGAAAAAGGACAGATAGGGAGAGTGGAATGGTCAACCGTGAGGTATCTCATCTGGACTTTTAGCGGTATGGGGGGCAGTGTGGTGCGTAGTCAAAAAAAAAAAGAAAAAAACGGCCTCCTCCAGTGGATAATGGTTCAGCAGCTTATCGAGCTGTGTCTTGAACATCCATACAAAACGTTCAGCCCAGCCGTTTCACGCAGGGTGAAATGGGGCAGTGTGGATGAAGGAAATTCCATTGGCAGTACAGAATTGTTTAATCTCGGTCAAAGTAAACTGTGGAGTGTTATCCATAACGATCGTTTTGGTGAGTCCCTTGACAGCAAAGAGGCGCCGGAGAATTTTTTCAGCAGTAGTGGTGTTCATCATGTGGGAGACATAAGGGTATCCCAACCTGGAGTCGATCAGTATGAGCCACTGGGAACCATGAGACAGCCCTGCAAAATCCAAATGTTGACGTTCCCACAGAGCAGTTACTGCCTGATGTGTTTGGCACATGGTGCAGGCTGACACAAGGGAGGCAATGTCTTTATCCAAACCGCGCGAATAAAGGTGTTGGCACACCAGCTGTTTGGTGAGAACGATGTTCCAATGGCCAGTATGGAAGAGGTCAAGGACAAGGCGGCGTAATGCATGCGGTATGACTACCCAGCGAACGTCTGAATCACTATTCAGAAGGACGACGCAACTGCGATAAAGAGTGCCAATGATCCCAAAAATGCTGGACCTCTGCATCACGGATGCTAAGACGGCTGGTCGGCCAACCCACTGCAGTTTGGTGGCAGAGAGCTTGCAGTGTCTGATCCTGAGTAGTGGCCCACTGGACCACATCGACACCCAACAGAAGCGCATCCAGAGTTGCGTCCACATCTGGTTCCACATGGAAACAAACCAAGGGGGAGGCATCAAACTCACGGTCTGCCCTGGAAGGCAACTGGTACAGAAAATCTGCGTTTGCGTGCCATTCAGAGGTGTGGTAGACAATATCAAAGTTCAATGTTGCCAGGAAGAGCGCCCAATGCTGGAGGCAGCGCGCTGTCCATGTGGGCACTGTGGCACAACAAACAAAGAAACCAAACCTTTGCGGTTGGTCTGCAGATGAAAACACAGATAGTTAATTTATTTGACCAAGGACAGATTGCAGTTGCTTCGTGTTGTTGGGAGGAGATAGGTTTTGAATCAACTTGACATATTCCTTAGAGGCTTGTAGGCCGCTGGCATCACTTGTGAACCTGAGATAACTGACCTCTCATACACAAAAGTCACTATTTTCTTTCTAGCAATGCAGGTTAGCCTCGAAAAACGTGAAACAGCCTATCCAGCTTGTCTGCGAGGTGCATCGCAGAAGAGCCACCGACAGTGACATCGTTCAGATAATTTGCTGTACTGGGCACCTGACTTGTGAGGCGTTCCAAATAACACTGGAAAATGGCGGTGGCACTGGCAATGCCAAACGGGAGGCGGTTGTATTGGAAAAGTCCAGATGGGGTATTGATGACTAGGATCTGCTGCAATTCCTCATCCAATGGCAGCTGCAAATAAGCATCGCACAAATCAATTTTAGCGAAAACGGTTGAGCCCACAAGACGTGTGAGTATGTCATCCACCAATGGGCAGGACATGCATCGATGATGGACTGAGAATTTACTGTCACCTTAAAATCGACACAGATGCGTAAAGCACCGTTCGGGTTCTCGATTACCACGATAGGTGTCGCCCAGGGACTGTACGCGACGGTAGAATGGATGTAAGCGGCGAAGTTCCACCTGGAGTTTGTCTTGGAGAGCAAAGGGGACTGGGCAGGCCCTAAAAAAACGAGGGACAGCAGAGGGAAGAAGCTGAACATGCACAGTGAGTGCTACACGTAGTCACCTTAGTTCCAATTGTTGGATCACTGTCACATGGCTTTTCACGAAGTAGTTCCATGTTTATGCAGAAAGCCTGTTATCGTTTGCATCCACTGGCGATGTTTCGATCTGAGCTCTTGAAGGGAGTTTGGCAGCCCACCTTGCCTGTCTGGGCCCTCTAACTGACAAGAAGCTGCTACGACAGTTACACATTATGTCGATGATCTTTCGATAGATACTAAGACCTGGAATGAGCATCTTGACACCCTTGAAAAGGTTCTGGACAAATTTGCTCTAGCTGGTGTAACAGCTAACCTAAAGAAGTCAAAATATCCTTGTAGTGCGATTAGGTATCTTGGAGACATAATTAATGCACAAGGTATACACCCTTATCCATGAAGTTGGACAAGTCCTCACACTAAAAAACAAGGACTCTGTTCCTTCTTTCGATGTTTCCTGTCACAACATTTATTGAATAGTAAGCGTCTCCTAGATTTACTTAAGAAGAACCAGGTACGGATCTGGTCTGAGTAATGCCAGCAAGATTTTGATAACATTAAGCACACGTTGGGGAATGCAAGCATTTTAGACTATCTAGACTTTAGTTTAGATTTCTGTATGACATGTGACACGTCATGCAGTAGCTTGGGTTGCTGCCTATTTCAAGTCGTTAAGAATGCAGACGAGGAACAGGTAAAAATCATTGGATTTGCATGCCATACTTTTAGTTAATTTGAACGTACTTATTCAACCATCAAACTTGGAACTCTTTCTATTGTCTGGACTTTCAAAAAGTTTAACTATTATTTGTGTGGTAACCAGACAAAAATTATACAGGTCACCAAGCTCTGACATTTTTGTTAACATTTAAGTTAGTTCATCCTAGATTGTCATGCTGGTCTTTATCTCCACAGAATTACTCATTTGAGACTGTGTATATTAAAGGTAAAGAAAACATAATTGCTGATGCTTTGTCTCATCTTCCAGAAGGTATGAATGATCTTGATAATGTGAACGACTACACAATATTCCTAATGCAGCATAAACAATATTACCAATACTACATTGATTTGTGTAGATATATGTGAGCTTTACAAAAATCTTATCCGCACGGCAACAAGGTAAGAACTTTAATCATAGATTAACCTGGCTATCCACTGTCTAGCCATTATCTGATACATAATTCTATCGTCGTCATCCTGATGGCTCTGACTGTTGTGTATGTGTTCCCAAGAACTCTGAACACAACTTAATCTGGCACACACAGTTTGGGGACATTATGGAACGGAAAAGCGCGTTGCAGAACTTAGCATGTGTTGTTATTTAATATGGGATGAAAAATTCACAATGTACTTAAAACATGCATATCTTTTCAGAAATTCAAACCTCAGAATCTATCTTCAAAGACAGATCTACATTCCACACTACCCTGCAAATCTCTGGAGACAGTAAGTATAGACATTAGTGGTCCACATCCAAGAAGTAGTGGTGGTGTGAAGTATATTTTAGCATTTTATGATATATTTTCTATAGATGTGGAGCTGTACACCATAAAATCTGCAACTGATAACGCAATCATCAGACGATTCTCATATGACTACATTCCTCACGTGGGAAAACTCAAGGCAATTTTATTTGACAGCACCACTTACTACACAGGGTACAAATGGCGTAAATTCTTAAAGGACAATAGCATTAAGAGCATCTTTATCTCAAAGTTTAGCCCACAATCTAATCCTACTAAACGAATTTTCAGACAACTGAACAGATTCATGAAGACATATAGACCTACACAGCATTCTAATTGGTTAAGTAATTTGTCACTGTTTGAAGAAGTTCATAACAACCTGAATATGTATGACACAACTTATACACTTAACAAGCTTATGTTCAACTACAACTAGATTCCCATTTTTACTTATCGAATCACTTTTGCATATCTTTCTGTGACCCCTGCCTGTTAGAAAGCGACACAGCGCAGGGCTCTGCTAGCTGCCTCCACCACCGGGGACCCAACTACAAGTCGTAAATGCCGTTTCTACCATCGGAGGGGTGGAACCGCTTTCAGGAAACAGGATTAAGGCCAACTTATAATGCCTTCAAGCACAAACCAAAAGCAGAACTCAACCATTCTCAACAGCTTATTTAATATGCACCTAATTGTGCAGTATAATTAATAATTTATCGAATTACCAGCGCTTTACTGGCATCTGCTAACCCAACTGCGATTTTTAAAGTGAAAAGAAAAAGAACTCTGAATGGCTTCATATGTTTCAAGGGTATGGAATATGTCAATATTTGATGCTCTCTCAGATGTATTGTGGAGCGTTTGAATGGGACAATAAAAGGGCAATGTGGGTGAGTGTTAAACCTTTGTGGTTGTTTTAAAATGGGCAACATGCAGAATCTCTCTGTCCATAGGACAATAAAAATTATGCAAATTGATGTACATGATAATGAGCTTCTGAATTCTGTTTATCGTCATGTTACAATTGTAGATCGAAGCAAACAAAAATTTAATGACGTTGATTTTGTATATATTCCAGAACATAAGATAGCATTTGTGAAATCACACTTCCCAAACTGGTCAATGGGTATATTTACACTATCCAAGGTGCAACGAACAAACCCTAGAATTTACATCTCAAAGGACAGCGATAGTATCGAAACTGCCAATTTTTACACTGAAGAATTACGGAGGAGTAGTGAACCAGAGGTCTTCCTCGTAGAATGTGTCATAAGACGATGTTGCACATAAATTCAACATACTCAGAGCAAAATTCGTGGCTAAATTCATTATGCAGTTGATATATCTTTCTCTCTCTCTCTCTCTCTCTCTCTCTCTGTGTGTGTGTGTGTGTGTGTGTGTGTGTGTGTGAGAGAGAGAGAGAGAGAGAGAGAGAGATATCCATACAGCTAATTTCATTATTTTAGATCCACTAGTCGACAGCCCAAAATCGCCCTCGCCACCGCTACAGATGGACGAGTTGCTAAGGTGGTATTTACCACCCATTGAGGAGAAGAGCAGTGTGCTAACCACATGCCCTTCCACATCTGCATCCAGTGACGCCTATGGCTGAGGATGATTCGGCGGCCGGTCGGCACCATTGAGCCATGTCAGGGTACTCAAGAACTAACACATTTAATGAACTGTGATCGTTTAAGTGTCGTGCAGCATTTGAATACGATGGGAGGTTCACAAATCAGGTGATGGTTAGAGAGCATTTTAAGTCAAAATCAAAGTGGGCATGTAGTTATATGTGCACATGTATGCAATCAGGCCAGTGCATGCAGGGGCAAACACTGCGACTGTATATGGCGCATCTGCTTCTATTTTTGGGACCTGTGTGTCTTAGTGGTATATATATGATTTTCTGGTGGTCGATAGCTATATGCAGAATGCTGAAGTGATGATTTTGTAAGACATAGCGAAATGGATTTGTGGCACAATAGTTAGTGGTGATATAGCCTGGTTGGAGATCGGTTTCACGCCGAAAAATTGAAGCTTTCCTCGATGGTAGCAGAGCAGTATCATTTACTACCATAAATATTTCTGGCAATACTTTCAGTATTCCATGACCTGTAGACCATTTTTCAGGGCTTAACTGTCAGTGCAATATGACTGCTGTATGATTTTTTTCGAGCTGTACAAAGATAGTTCTCTGCTGAAATTCTTGTTAACTGCCCATCAGTAGAAAGTGGCTTACAGTGCTCCCATACCAACAATAGCATTTGACGAGTAAATTCAGTAAAAAACCATTCTGGATGCTCCATTCACAGGAAGTTCCATGACCTCAGAGAGTTAAAAGACGCCCTTTATCGGAGTACCTACAGACGTGTTCGAGCAAGACAGGGACATCAGTCCAACTAGTGACACCTTGATTTACCATCCTAGCATTTCAGACCGATAGGAAAGCAAATAAAAACTAGGCCCACTCAGCGTTTCAGAAAAGTGATGAATACCAAAGTAGCTGTATGAATCTGAAATTTTTTCTCTCTGAGAGTGCCCCCAAACGAGCAACTGAAACTCGAAATGTGGAGGGGTGGGAGGTGGAGAAAAGCAATGGGTGGCTCTAGGATAGTTTCGAGTATCCTGTGGTGGCGGAATGGTGGACTAGGACTGTCAAAATTCGAGACAAACATACACACGCAACATTGGAGAAAGTGGGGGCAGGAACTGGCGTAGTGTGGAGGACAACCCACAAGCAGGATAACGCCACCAATAACATATTTCCCACCAAAAATAAATAAAACAACATCTTATGTCCTTCCTCTCCTGCAGCTCACTGCAGACTGACCTTTTACCGATTTTTTCTGAGGTGGAGAGGGGGTGGGGTTAGGTGACGTCATAGGAATGTGGGGAGGGGTGCGGGAGTTAATGGAGGTACCCAAATTTCTTTATTTCCCCCAAAAATTTGAATTTCCCACTTTGGCGTCAGTGTGACATTTCACATCTACGGCCACCATCTTGTATCCACTAAGTTAGATAGATCGCGCAGCAATGCAAGCTGTCCTAGAAACCACATAGACCCACTACTTATATGTTGGCCTGAAGCTATCCCAGTGTAGGAGATTTCCATTTCTTCCATTGCTCGGTCTTTGATCACTACGTGGTTTCCACGTTTCTGCATCCCTGACGCCATTACTACAGACAGAGGTAAACAATTTGAAGCAAAATATTTTCAGAGATATTGATTTCGTGCAGGTGTGGCCACATCTGCACTAGAAGCTAGTGTCGCACCCACATCACGACTTAAGGTGGCCTTGGCTTGTCACTCTAAATCATCGTCTGACACTCTTCTCATGATTTTGCATGACCAGTGTACAGCCTTGAAGGAAGAT
This sequence comes from Schistocerca piceifrons, assembly GCF_021461385.2. Taxonomy (NCBI): domain Eukaryota; kingdom Metazoa; phylum Arthropoda; class Insecta; order Orthoptera; family Acrididae; genus Schistocerca; species Schistocerca piceifrons. The sequence continues at coordinate 738,722,150 of NC_060138.1, forward strand.
ATCGGCTGTTTCAACGACCAGTTTGTTCATAGCGAAACTCTGAACGTTCCAGGTGTAATCATTTCTCCTTCCCCCTTACCTGAAATGGTTCAAATGCCTCTAAGCACTATGGGACTTAAGAACTGAGGTCATCAGTCCCATAGACTTAGAACTACTTAAACTTAACTAACCCAAGGACATCACACACATTCATGCCTGAGGTAGGATCGAACCTGTGACTGTAGCAGCAGTGCGGTTCCAGACCCCCTTACCTGACATGTGTCTTGTAGACTGAATTTTTTTTACACAAATTGCAATCACGTATCAACACACTTGCACCTCCACACTCTGTGCGTCATGTTCAAAACCGATCTTTTGCTACTAAGACTTGCAATCCTACTCTTTTGTCTGGGTTTGCAAAGGGGTGGTTAAGCCAACACTCTCCCCTGCATACGAGAGCCCATTTAAAATACTGAGTCGCTCAGACAAAACCTTTGTCCTTGACTTTAATAGACACAAGGATACAGTAGTAGTGGAGCTAGGAGAGAATGAGCACATATTGTTGGTACAGGTTGCTTACATCAGGGGATGGTATGCACTCAGTGGCAAACCTATTATTCTCTTTTGATTGACAGGCACTTAACCTATCGTCCCCCCCACCCCACCTACCCAAACCCCCTCCCCCTCCATGCTACAGGTACACTTTCAGGTCTGAGTTATTGGAGTGGGCACCCTCTCACCCTTATCGATTTGATTGACTAATTAATTAAATTGATCAATTAATTAACCTCTCTGGTTGGAAGGTGCCACACCCCCCTGCCAGGCCCACCCTGGTGGGAAGTTCAAATTCCATCAGGACAATGCAACCTCTGCTAACGTAAGAAAATGGTGGGAAGATAGGTCACTTGGACTACCTCCACTAACTGCCACCTATTCCTAGGGATTGGGGCGAAGTTTGAATTTTGGAGGAAAGATAGGTCAATTCGACTATCTCTTCTAACCTAAGAAAATGGCAGGAAAGAAAGAGCACTTGGGCTACATCCACTAACGTAAGGTACCTGACTGCCACCTCTTCCTAGGAATTGGTGGGAAAAGCACTTGACTGATTCTGGACATAAGCCTTTATTTTGCATGCACTACTTATTTAAACAATTAGAGGCAGTACCACCATCCAGTGTGTTTGCCATGAGGTCTGCACTCCAACTGACCTAGTACACAGTGCTGCTGCCAAAGTAGCTGTCGTTGGTTCTGTGATGTAAGCCAAGATGGCGTGGTTCAAATGGTTCAAATGGCTCTGAGCACTATGGGACTGAGGTCATCAGTCCCCCAGAACGTAGAACTACTTAAACCTAACTAACCTAAGGACATCACACACATCCATGCCCGAGTCAGGATTCTAACCTGTGACCGTAGCGGTCTCACAGGTCCAGACTGTATCGTCTAGAACCGCTCGGCCACTCTTGCCGGCCGAGATGGCGTGGAAAATGGCGAGAAACAGTGTGGTCGCCACAGTCTCAGAGTCCAACTGACGTGGTACACAGTAACGCCTCCCATGACATAATCCAAGACGGCGGTCTGGTGGTGGAGAGGAAGGATTTCATAACAGGAAATTCGAGGATATATTGTTTATTTATTTAAAAAATCAGTTTGTGGGGGTTGGATTTCTCTTGCTCATCATTCTCTGCTGTTTCTAAACATGTAGGTCTTGTAAGAATTAATTACATGGAGCAAACATGTTGCATAACCTAATGTTTGGCACTGTACTCTGGGTGTCTTAACCTAATGTTTGGCCCTTTGTTGGCACCTAACCTATTGTTCTGTTAAGTGGTTTCCCATGTCACCCCCATTTCCTTAAACTATTTTACCATCTTTGAAACCAAATTAAGTAATTAGTTATGTCCTCCCACCATTTTCTGGTACACTTTCCGAATTTCACATGCTTTTGAACGTCATTTCTGTCGCATTATTCTTTGTGACACACCCCCTTAAACTTTTGTACTGCGTTTATATGAAAATTATGCAAATTAACCTAGTGTTCTGCACTTAACCTGCTGTTGTGCTCCATGTCACGCACTCATGCACACCCTCCCCTTAAGTATTTTACCACTAATTTATGCAAATTAATTAAATCGATATTTTTCACATGTATGGGGTAGCATTTTTTTTTTAAATTGTCAGCATCCTATTGGTCGGTGAAATCGATGGAATACGGTTTAAACAAAAGCCTGCTAATAGAAAACGCATCCCGCCACTCGACGCCCGACGCCGCCGTCGCCCCCGCCGCCGCTGCCGCCGCCACTGCCCCTGGTCCCGACCCCTCCCCGGCCACAGCCGCCACAGCATCGCTCTTCCGTCCATGGACCGCCCTGCCTCAGGCTAGCGGGTTAGGGCTGCAGCAACCAGGCTGTTCGCAGCGGCCCGATTCCGCAGCGTCTCCTCATCCACCATCACGTCCTCGGCGATCACATGAGGTACAGCACACACCCCTGTTATCCTCGTCACTGAACTCCAAGGCGTGGTCAAATCTATCCCATATGCGAAATGCCTCCAGGCATCATGTGTGTTTACCGTTGCTGACGCTATACCTATGGATACTGACGTGACAGACCGCGCTATAGAAATCTGTTCCAGAATAGCACAGGCTGCTTTCTCTCCAGCGATCCTAACGGAACAAATGAGTTGCGTCACGCCGTGCATACCTGCCCCAGCTTGACTGACACCTTGCTGCGAAACGTCCGCATGGCGACTCCTCATCTAAACTGTTCTCAATGTTATATTGACATCACATGGCTATGTAAAATAAGAGCCAAGTCGACCTCTCGGAAATTGTATAGTGTCCCAGAAATAGGCAATGCTCTCTTTCTTTGTGCCTCAACTTGTATGCACGGAAATTCTTGCCCTAACAGAAACTGTTTACGAAAATAGTGCGGAATAACGCCGAATGCCAGAATGAGATTTTCACTCTGCAGCGGAGTGTGCGCTGATATGAAACTTCCTGGCAGATTAAAACTGTGTGCCCAAACGAGACTCGAACTCGGGACCTTTGCCTTTCGCGGGCAAGTGCTCTACCAACTGAGCTACCGAAGCACGACCCACATCCGCTACCCACAGCTTTACTTCTGCCAGTATCTCGTCTCCTACCTTCCAAACTTTACAGAAGTTCTCCTGCGAACCTTGCAGAACTAGCACTCCTGAAAGAAAGGATATAGCGGAGACATGGCTTAGCCACAGCCTGGGGGATGTTTCCAGAATGAGATTTTCACTCTGCAGCGGAGTGTGCGCTGATATGAAACGCAGGAGAACTTCTGTAAAGTTTGGAAGGTAGGAGACGAGATACTGGCAGAAGTAAAGCTGTGGGTAGCGGCCGTGAGTCGTGCTTCGGTAGCTCAGTTGGTAGAGCACTTGCCCGCGAAAGGCAAAGGTCCCGAGTTCGAGTCTCGTTTGGGCACACAGTTTTAATCTGCTAGGAAGTTTCAACGCCGAATGCATTCTTCTTCACGGTACTAATGTGGCACCCCAACCATCAAGTGTTACCCTTCCTGGTTTCAATATAAGTAAACGTTCTCACCGCTAAAAGCATGTGCATGCTCGCGAAAACTCCGTTAATCATATAGGTAAGAAAAGGGGTTTGCTACGCTTTCAGCTACCTAGTTTCAACCACTTTTCAAGCTCTTCCGTATTTCGGATGCAGGAAGTGCGTGATTTCATGACCTTGGAAAGTAGGTGAAACTAGGTAGTTGAAAGTGTAGCGAACCCCTTTTCTTACCTATATGAACTTTCTTTGATTAATTCATGCGCTTCATGTTACAGAGTCTATAGATCCACATCCATCCTCCTCACCAGTGCCCGAGTAGGTGCACAAAATGGCTGAGGAGCGGGGATATACAACATCCAACCATGCCCAAGATATACTCTTCAATGCGGATATTTGGGAGGAGATGCAGTCCTGTCAGCAGGGTGAATTAGATAATTACCATTATTATTATTATTATTATTATTATTATTATTATTATTATTATTATATCAACAAGTGCTCTATTCCTAATATAATATCGATCTTATTGCCTCCATCCTATCTTTACAGAACCACCTTCTCAGCGCATGGTGTGCGCTTCAGCAGCCTCCCCAGATGCACACGAGGTTGCGAAAGTGACAGGTCCCCACTATCACACGTCGCCGGCTCTCACCACTTTGTTGGCTGCTCGTCAGGGATTGCAGGAGGCTGCAAGCGCCTCTGCAAGTGACTGAGGGCTAAGTGACGGTGGGGTAAGCGTCATCTGCTATCCTCCACCTGTACCTGCACCAAGCAAGCCCAGGGTGCTCTCACCGGGAAGCTGCTAACGCAGTTGCCCACGCCGCCGCCACCACCGCCGCCACTACCTCGGATCCCGTCCCAGCTGCCATGACTGTTACAGCATCGCTCTGGCGTCCATCGGCTAGCGGGTTATGGCTGCAGCAACCAGACTGCTTGCAATGGTCTGATTCCACACTACCTCCTCCTCCTCTGTCACGTCCTCGCCATCAACAAAAGGTGTATGTTTCCTCGCAGCAAACGCACCCTCACCAGCCCCGTCATCGACGGGATGGACTCCTAGTTGTAGTAGTAGTAATAGTAATATTAATTATTCTATGGTTAGCGTTAGTTTTCTCCCCTTTCCTATTGATAGTGAAGGACATCAGAATAGTGGTATAATGACCCCTCTAGAATACTCAGCAGTTGCTAGGGCTTTTGAGGGGCGTATCTCATTCACAGGGACTGAGAATCCGGGAGGGAGGTATCGCAATCCTGTCGGATTTTTAGAAGCTTGCCTGCCTGTCCTGGAGACCAAGCTCCTCAAAGTCCTAGACGATCCGAGATTTAACGCCATTACCTGCAGCGCAGTACTAAGCTGTGAGTTGAATCACCCACCTAAACATCCTGGTGATGCAGGGGCTACAACTCAGCACTATATATGGGGTGATAATGCCGTTATTTCTTGGGGCACTTCCATTGCTGAATGATATCATGAATCCACCTTGAGCGCTATTATGGCCCAGTTTTCCAAGGTGGAAGTTCGTGGATCCACTAAAGCGCTCAGCAATCTACCACACCTTGACAGCCATATACATGTCTATGATCCAGTAAATGGAGGGTCCAGCTATATCAAGCTCCCTAAAGACATAGCTAACAAGAAGGCGTGCATTGATGGCGAAAATAGAAAGGATCAAGCTTGTTTTGCATGGTCAATCCTGGCTTGCAAGAGAAAATACAAACACACAGATCATCCGCAGTGTCCGAACAGTTACCACGTTAGTATAGAGTTCTCGGTCAAGATCCAGGACATACCTAAATTTGAGGCTCAGAATACCGGAATATAGGTTCACGTTTATGGCCTGGAGAAGAACGACAAGTCAGATGAGCAGGACAAGCACACCGTCGTCGGTCCCCTCCATGTCTCAAAATTTGCAGGTGAGTGAGAGCTGCATGTAAACATGCTGCTCTTCTCTGAAGAAATAACGATACAGAGCATATTTGGTTAAGGTGTCCGAATTAGTTTTCATCAGAAGAGTTAATAGCGATACATCTATTAGATTGTGCTTCCAAGCACCCTGTGTGTGTTATTATGCCCACAGAGGAAAATAACTTCATTAAATTTCAAAATGCTCACCATCAGGAATGATGCCCATTTTTAGTGTGCGCCGACTCTGAATGTCTGCTGGCTCCTATTACTCCCTATAAAGGGAACCCCTTAGCCTCACATACAACCGGCACAGAGAAACGCGTACCTTGTGCAGCGTTCAAAGTTGTATGTGGATATGATTCTAAACTTAACCGCTACGAGACTTATGTCGGGGATGATCCTGCAGTTTGGCTTCTCACTGAACTTGAAAAACTTTCATGGGAAGTTTATAAGCTCTACAGCACCAAAATTCCCATGACCAAATCAAAGGAAGATGATGAAATGTATGAAAAGGCGGTTAATTGTCATATTTGTGGGCTACCGTTAGATAGGAAAGTGGAAACTCCCCGTAGAGATCACTGCCATCTTATGGAAAAGTTCTGTGGTGCAGCTCATAACGCATGCAATTTGAAGTATAAGTTACCACGGCACATACCTGTCTTTTGAGCACTTGGATAATTTCGGTATGAAGAAAGATCAGGTCAGTGTCCTGCCTGAAAGTGTCGAGAAGTACATTTCTTTCTCAAATCGAATGACGCCAAAAATTACACTCCGCTTCCTTGACTATTTACAATTTTTGGAGACTTCACTTCAGAAACTTGTTGAAACTCTACCTCAAAATAGATAATTTATAGGTTTCTGGGAGGTCTTAGGAAAATAAGATTCATTTAGTCGGGTGTTCTCTCAAACCGTCAATCACCAAATTCATCACTCCTAGACCCAAATTGATTTTTCCATGCATGGTTTTATCAACTGCAAATTCTGCGATGCGTTGACCTTTGCCAATATCCTTTCTTCTCCTTATTGCCTCAGCCTTATTCGCTAAAATCCTATCTGCAATGTGACGACTTGATAGATCTTTATTTGCTGTGTATGTAATGTCGTGTTGCATACACGCTTCGTCGAGCAGATTGACTCCCTTATCGCCTCGCGCCAGGCGTTTCTGAAGCTTTGTCCCAGGCCCACAGTAGTTATACCCAGGAGTGTGTAATTCCACAGGTAGTTTGTTTAGAACACGATCGCCTCCTCTAATGTGTCTTCTAGCGCGCATGTTACGCTATTGTGGTGGTTATGGGCAATGTACGTCCATTATATAGCAAATCGCCTGCATCTGTCCAGTACAAGATGTATGGTAGTATCCAGATCGTATAACTTCATAACTAAGGCATGTCTTAGATAAACACAGTTGTCACCTGATTTCACACATAATGCACAGTCATCATACACTGTTGTAATAGGAAGTGCCACACCAGTAAGGCGAATGTCTGGGGGAGAACGAGTTGGGTAATACCCTATAGTCATCTGATGATTGATGCAGCGCTCTGCACGACATATTTCATCCCAGTCGAACTCGGAAATTGGCATTTTTACACACTTGGATACATTTTCAGTTTCCATTCTCTCATACAAGCCCCAGACATGATGCACTTCTATAGCAATGTTCACACTTTTCGATCCACTGGGAGTTAAATTGTACGAGGTGCATTCAAGTTCTAAGGCCTTCGATTTTTTTCAAATTAACTACTCACCCGAAATCGATGAAACTGGCGTTACTTCTCGAAGTAATCGCCCTGCAGACGTACACATTTTTCACAACGCTGACGCCATGATTCCATGGCAGCGGCGAAGGCTTCTTTAGAAGTCTGTTTTGACCACTGGAAAATCGCTGAGGCAATAGCAGCACGGCTGGTGAATGTGCGGCCACGGAGAGTGTCTTTCATTGTTGGAAAAAGCCAAAAGTCACTAGGAGCCAGGTCAGGTGAGTAGGGAGCATGAGGAATCACTTCAAAGTTGTTATCACGAAGAAACTGTTGCGTAACGTTATCTCGATGTGCGGGTGCATTGTCTTGGTGAAACAGCACACGCGCAGCCCTTCCCGGACTTTTTTGTTGCAGTGCAGGAAGGAATTTGTTCTTCAAAACATTTTCGTAGGATGCACCTGTTACCGTAGTGCCCTTTGGAACGCAATGGGTAAGGATTACGCCCTCGCTGTCACAGAACATGGACACCATCATTTTTTCAGCACTGGCGGTTACCCGAAATTTTTTTGGTGGTGGTGAATCTGTGTGCTTCCATTGAGCTGACTGGCGCTTTGTTTCTGGATTGAAAAATGGCATCCACGTCTCATTTTGTCACAACCAACGAAAAGAAAGTCCCATTCATGCTGTCGTTGCGCGTCAACTTTGCTTGGCAACATGCCACACGGGCAGCCATGTGGTCGTCCGTCAGCATTCGTGGCACCCACCTGGATGACATTTTTCGTATTTTCAGGTCGTCATGCAGGATTGTGTGCACAGAACCCACAGAAATGCCAACTCTGGAGGTGATCTGTTCAACAGTCATTCGGCGATCCCCCAAAACAATTCTCTCCACTTTCTCGATTATGTCGTCAGACCTGCTTGTGCGAGCCCAAGGTTGTTTCGGTTTGTTGTCACACAATGTTCTGCCTTCATTAAACGGTCGCACCCACGAATGCACTTTCGACACATCCATAACTCCATCACCACATGTCTCCTTCAACTGTCGATGAATTTCAATTGGTTTCACACCACGCAAATTCAGAAAACGAATGATTGCACGCTGTTCAACTAAGGAAAACGTCGCCATTTTAAGTATTTAAAACAGTTCTCACTCTCGCCGCTGGCAGTAAAATTCCATCTGCCATACGGTGCTGCCATCTCTGGGACGTATTGGCAATGAACGCGGCCTCATTTTAAAACAATGCGAATGTTTCTATCTCTTTCCAGTCCGGAGAAAAAAAATCGGAGGCCTTAGAACTTGAATGCACCTCGTATATGGAGGTGAAATGTATAGGTGCACTCGACGCCTTCTTATCCACAGTATCTGCACTCTGTGGTTGCACTATCAGAGGGATGTTCTGCTGGGATGGCTCATATGTTGGTGACCAGTACTGACCTCCATCTTGTTGTTTAACACCGCCAGCAACAGCATTCGATGTGCTGGGGGCAGAACGCGTGACCTAATCACACAAATCGATGAGTGGGAGAGACAACAGCAACTCCTTGTCCTGCTCCATCAAGTGGGCTATGTACGCTACTGAATCCCACGTGGCAGCTACTGGTTCTTATTGGTATGGAAAAGGGGCTCACTACGCTTTCAACTACCTAGTTTCAACTACTTTTCAAGGTCATCTGTATTTCGGATGGAGGAAATGCGTGATTCTATGATGACCTCTACATTTAAACTTATCTTTCAAAGTGACAGGGTAGCAGGTGGCTCGGTGTTCCATTTAGACTGATTCCTTATATTGCCGTCATGCATGCAACCATTGTTTCAGTGCTAGTCATCTCCTGAATATGCTGCCCCTCCACTAAGACTCTTTCTTCATCTCAAACAAGTGATATCAGTCGATCATTGTGTGGAAATCAATAGCATACCAGTGGGCAGATGGGTTGGGAAAGACAGCATCAGTATTCTGTAATAAGGATCGCAGTTGATAGTGCTATCAATTTTAGCAGTTTTACCAGTTTTTCAACGCCAACCAGTGACATAGCAGCATGCTCCCCAGTTTCTTAACCACCCCTCCACTACATTGCGAGTACCATATACTAGACAGCGAATGTATACAGATCACTGATCAGTATTTCCATTCACTGTTAATTCTTGGACACGCATATATACTAAAGTATACCAGACAGCGATCTACACAGTTCTACCACTTCTATCATAGGGCATAATTCACAATAACGATTGCCCGTCTTTCCCTCTGTGGATGGGAGCCACAGCATTCTCGCATTGTGAGGATAATCGTCGCTCTAATTTGCAGTTGACCAAAAGCAGACAGCTACATTTCACGTCTTGTGAAGGAGCAGAGGAGCCGAATCCGTAACTGCTGTTTCACATCAGTTTTACTCACAGCACCCATTCAAGACCACAAGATCTCTCATGGTGCTCTCATGTCGAGGAGGTTAGCATCCATCATCGGTGTATAGTAAATATGAAAGTTTTATGATGATATAATAGACTGTTATGAAGAAGAAACATGTGGTTTATGCATGATGTAGATCCAGACAGACATAGTTTTTAGCATTTTATGTAAATGTACTGCTCTGCACTGCAGCAACATATCTCTCTCTCTCCCTCTCAAGCGATCGCTCCATCTACTTCCTATCGTCCTATAATGCAGATCCATGTAAGTTTGGAGGCACATGGCTCTCTTTTCTAGGAAAACATCAAAGACAGCAGTCAGCTTGCATGTATCACTATGGGACTTAACATGTGAAGTCATCAGTCCCCTAGAACTTACAGCTACTTAAACCTAACTAACCTAAGGACATCACACACAGCCATGCCTGAGGCAGGATTCGACCATGCGACTGTAGCGGTCCCGCAGTTCCAGATTGTAGCGCCTAGAACCGCTCGGCCACTGCGGCCGGCGAAAACTCTTCCAGCTTCCTTATATTGCGACTGTCTTTTATTTCAGTCATCCAGTGTGTGTATGTTCTGAGAGCAGCAGCAACATGATTTAAACCATGTGATGTCCAGTTTTGTGTGAGAGCCAATGCATCGAAACATGTTAATGTCAGTTTAGAAACTGTCACATGCCTCCAAGTCGTGGTGGAAAAAACAAAAAGTATGGCTGCGTACAAAATTGTAATAATACAGTGCTTGTTTTTGTTACAGCAGAAAAAAAGCAATGTATCAGACAGCAAAACAAGGACCCTCTCTTGCGGGTGATAGTCTGTGGGACATGGTCCTACAGTACAGGCAGTGAAGCTTTACACTGGTCTGTGCAAGCGACTTCGATCACTGTCCACCTGCTCCATTGGATCAACACTTGTATATTTATTAGGATCACCACATATGCTCGATTCCGGATTTCAAACGGTATTTGTCTTCAATATATTGGAAGAGAGAGGTGCGGTAAAAATCTTATTCATTTCTCTGTCAAATGAAGTTAGTTTAGCTTTTATAGTTCATAATCTTTTGCTGTTGGATGGTACAGAATAACGATAATGGAATGTTTGAGTGATAGTTGTGTATGGATCCTGATGGGTACAGATCTCCTTAGGACTGCAGTACCTGTATGATGTGGAGTTTTCCTAATTTTCCCGATAAGAAACACCACCGTAACTGCTTGTACTGTTTTTACTACTACCTAGTGTTGCAGGAGAAAGCTTCATTTTGGTGTTGGCCTTACACATCATCCACCATTGGCGGAGTTATGACAAAATGTCCCCATTTCCACCGAGTGGTCAAAGAAGACGGTGCTGTCACATTAATTCAGTTCAACTTGTTTCTCCATGGGATGCAGAAGATGGTAATTATAGCGTTCTCTGACTTCTGCTCAGTTCCGACTTAAATTGGGACAATCACATTGATTAATCTGAGGGACTGTCTATAGCCACATTGGGGTTTTACTATAGCAGACAGGCACGAGAAAGGTGACACGTTTTGGGATATAGAGGTGGCACAAATACAATTCACTGGTGGTTGTAGTCATTAAAAGACGTCTCCATAGGATATGTGGTTGAATAGAGAGACTGGCGAAGTGACCAGTGTGCCAGGCGGGAGAAAATTCAAGGTGATGGATGTTAGCACTGAACGTACTGATAACATCCGAATTCCTACCACTCCTATCATTCCAGGATGCCCTCCACGGCCGGAGGTGGTGCACTCTGGCATACATGCATGTCCATGAGTGCGGCTGTGGCTGCGGATGTAGATTCCTCTGGTCCTGAACGTCGGCACTGGCGGTGTAGAAGTGGACGGGCGCGCTGCATGTGAACGTCAGTGAGGTGAGTGCGCAGGATGTGTGAGTGTTTCAGTGATCTCCGACATCTACCCACGGTAGCTACTGCTACAGACTAGATCGTGGTTTAAGTGTGTCGTCTTTAGCGCTTCTCAATACATCACAGTGGACTCTGTCATGTAGTAGTATTTGCTGTGGTTGTATACTTTCACACAGTTGCTCACACAGTTGACCCCTCCTCCTCCTCCTTCTTCTGGATGTAGCTGAGAGAACCACTTTAGGAAGTCTGGAATACGTTTAAAAACCCAATCGCGACATCAAATTCCCAATTGATCAATTTACTGTTTCTAATAGTTGTATTGCGTAGATGCATACATTTGGTACACGTGGGTATGGCCAGTTTGTGAGATCATCAGGATCTTTTTTTTTTTCAATAGCTATGTTTAGTAGTGATGTTGTGGCGCAGGTGGATGTTTATGCTCTCAAACGTAGGTGCATATAAAACCTCAGACACATTTAGCACTACGGTCTATTTCCGATGGAAATTTCATTGGTTGATTTGTGTAATGTTTGTGAGTGATACTCAAATGTTTAAAATATATATTATTTTGAAGAAGGATCATCGTAATGTGGAAGTGAGTGTTTTAAGCGATCTATTTGACTCCTGCAAATTATTAAAAAGTTAATTTGACAGGGTAACGAAAATTGATTATTTCCCGCAATTTTTGATAGCGAAATTGCGTCAGCTTTCCCTTTGTCTACAGCATTAGTCAATAACAATACATTATTCTGAGGAGAGATGAGAACCTTCATCCTCATATTTGGAGACATTGGCTCACAGAGACAAGCAGGGAGTGGCCTCTTGAGAGCGACAGAGACAGGAAGCGAGTCTGGAATTTGCCGATCAACAGAATGCCAACACTTGATGCTTTGTTTGGTAGCCTCTAGATAAAATGAATCCGATATCTGGTCCGTGGTTGGTAGTGTATAGTAACGTGATTTGTAATTAGGACACTCAGCTATTTGGACCTTCATAGCGGCGCCCTGACGATAGACACATGCGCAGGAGACACAAAATAGTGGCTACTATACTGCACTTCAAACCATTCCGTGGTGATTACAGTTATTTTGTGTTGGAGAACAAGGGTTGGGAGTGCAGTCATGATGTCTACCCAAGTGGGAGTACCTCATCTTTAGCGACCTGATTAAATAAAGAATATCTATCAATATATTATTGACTTTTCACGTCATGAGATTCTTCCTCTGCAGCACAGAGTGTGTCTTTTTCCTACCAATTTTTTCAGGGATGGATGGGGAGGGATGGGGGCAAGGAGTAGGGGTAGGGGGTGGGATGTCATCTGCATGTCAAGGTGGGCACACACATGAAAATTTTCCAATAAGACGATACCTCCAATCTGCATCAATATAATTACGCAATTAGAACATGTAGTTGCTGGATGTGAGCTTCTCCCACCAAATAAAAGTGAGATCCAGCCACTGTGAATTGAATTTTATAAATAAATGGTAGGTTGTATGCTATACAACTGAATTTCCTGTCATGAGATCTATCCTTACCAGCACAGACGACAGCTTAGAGCCCCATGGCGGAATTCATTCTCATCAGGTATTTCCTCTGAAGGAGATTTTGCGTGTATCAGTATTTCACAGGGGTTTACTGGGTAAACATTGCTTTGCTTGCGGTTCTGTTTGAACACGACTGACAGCATGTGCAGGGCCAGTAGTGCCATGTTACAGGAGGAGAAAGAGAGAGAGAGAGAGAGAGAGAGAGAGAGAGAGAGAGAGAGAGAGAGAGAGAAAGCTAGTGTTTCGACAGGAATTTCTTGGGTACTTTTATTTGGGGATTAGCTTGACATCCAATCTGTCAGTCGCTGGGTCTGCGAGGACACCTCTTGGACTCTGATGCATGGTGCAGCTGCTGACTGACACATCACTTTCCCAGACCCCAAGCAATCTGTGCATATGGTGGTTACATTTCAGATGTGTTACGACCCGTGGCTCTACCCTCCAGTCGATCCCTGCGAAACCCTACATTTCAGCAGGACAATGTACGACCGCATGTTGCAGGTCCTGTACAGGCCTTTCTGGATACAGAAAATGTTCGATTGCTGCCCTGACCAGCATATTCTCCAGATCTCTCACCAATTGAAATCGTCTTGTCAATGGTGGCCGAGCAACTGGCTCGTCACAATACACCAGTCATTACTCTTGATGAACTGTGGTATTGTGTTGAAGCTGCATGGGCAGCTGTACCTGTACACGCCATCCAAGCTCTGTTTGACTCAATGCCCAGGCGAATCAAGGCCGTTATTACGGCCAGAGGCGGTTGTTCTGGGTACTGATTTCTCAGGCTCTATGCACCCAAATTGCGTGAATATTTAATCACATGTCAGTTCTAGTATAATATATTTGTCTAATGAATACCCGTTTATCATCTGCATTTCTTCTTGATGTAGCAATTTTAATGGCCAGTCGTGTAGTTCAAATGGGAACTCCTGGAGTTAAAATGATGTTCCTTTCAAGGAACACTATTGAGAACCGACATTGTAAGGTTACTGCAGAAGGATTCTGCCGCTGGCAAAATGCATGTTACATAAGGTCCATCCTATTAAAAACAGGATCACAATGCCTATGTTACCATCACCCCACAGGAAATGTTGTCTTGGTTCTACAGGTGCACACAAGAATCACTGATAGCATTACACTTTCTTGTAGAAATGCTGTCTCCAATTTGGAATCAAGTCTATCCATTCAACCCATACTTGTGTTGGATCCTTTGGAGATATCTTTTAATGATTACAGCCACTGGCAAATCATATTTGTGGCACTCTTCTAACTCGAAACGAGTCACCTTTTTCGATCCTATGTGCTAAGGACTACATACAGCAAAACTCAATATGGTTTTAGACAGTCCCTCTGCATCTTGTAGCTCTTCCTCAATCTCTGCCCGGCCCTTCCTGCAGCTTTGTCCATGTGATCGGTTCAGTTTAAGTCGGAAATGAGAGAAAGTCGGAGAGTGCTATATCTAATACCTACTGCATCCTGTGGAGAAACAGAATGAGTGGAGTTAATGAGACAAGACCAAGTTTTGACCTCTCGGTGGAAATGGGATCATGTTGTCATACCTCTGCCAACAATGTACAATGTGTAAGGCCAGCCCAAAACAAAGCTTTGTCATGCAATACGAGGTAGTAGAAAAGGTAGCACAAGCAGTTACGGTGGCCTTTTATATCAGGAAAATCGCGAAGACTCAGTATCGTACAGAAACTGGAAGAAGAATGAGGTTTTTGCTGCTGCGCTGTGGTATGTCTCCAAACTAAATACATATACTGCAGTCCATAGAAGATCTGCGTCTTTCAGGGTGCATCGCTGTCACTGGAAACTTCCTCCCTTCTTGTTATTTTGTACCATCCAACAGAGAAAAACTATGAACTGTAAAATTCCACTAATGTCACCCAACATACAACTTGATAAGATATTACCGCATCCCTCTCTTCTGATATATCTAAAACCAATACCACCAGCCTGTGGGCATTGAGCATATGTGGTGATCCTATTAAATATACAGGTATTGGTCCATTTGAGCAGGAAGCTTATGATCAAAGTCGCTTCCACTGACCAGTGTAAAATTCTGTCACATGTCCTGTAGGAGGATTATATCCCATAGGCTATCTATCACAAGAGAGGCTCCCTGTGTCGTTGTTTGACACATTGCTATTTTCTGCTGTAACACATCCCAGCAGTGTATGACTACAGCTACGTACACCGTCATCATTTTGTTTTTTCCATCGCAACTTCGAGGTCTGTGTCAGGTGCTAAACCGACATTAACACATCTCTATCCATTGGTTCTCACAGGAAACTGGACATTACATAGTGCAAATTATGCCCTCATATTGCAGCTATGAACATGATCAATGTTTTGGTGATGCTCATCCCTGCAGGGTGTTTGTAAAGTTAGGAGTAGTTTACGAGGGACTTGTGCAACCGATGTTAATGTATAGCTTGGCAGGGAATGGAGAAGAAGGCTGTTAAATATGCCTCGTGGCGGCAGTGTGCAGGAGGTCGAGCGGTCAGGATTTGATAGTGGGAATATAGGGCTGCCATTAAATAACTAAACAGGAAATTAAGTACAATGAACAGTATATATTTCAACATACGGAGTACAAAGGGCGTGCCTAGCGTCGGAAGTTAGCAGGTTTAGGCCAGTCTAGGAGGTCGAGTAATTAATTAAAATGGGCAACGGAAGGGGAAGTGGTTCATGTTAACTTACGTTGGTGGCCAGTCGCGAAAGCAGAGCCGGAGGCTCTGCTTTCCAAACAGACGTCTGTTCTGCTCGAGGTCTGCTCCGCAGGACGCTCCGGCGTCCACACACATGATCGGTATCATGCGCACGCTGTTGGCTAAAATCAATGGCGTGAATTCACTAGCAGTTTCAGGAGAGGGCTCAGTACGTCTCCTGTCAGCAGCTTTAACTGTACAGAACCGCCTCGGTTTTGAAAGGCAAGCGACTTGTGTCACGTAGACATGGTGTGAATTACTCTGAGAGAAAACTAGGAAAGATTCCACTGGGTCTTTGAAATAAATTTCTTAAACCAATTACCTAAAGTATTCGGCTGCCATCCTGTACATGTTGTTCCCACCAACACTCTATCCCCCTCTCAAGCAAGTGATGTCAGTCAATCAATATGCGGTAATCAATAGCATAGCAGTGGACAGATGAGACAGGAAAGACACTGTTGATGTACTACAATAAGCACCACAGTTTGTAGTGCGATCAATTTGAGCAATTTTACCAGTTTTTCCATAATTTCAATGCCGACCAATGACATAGCAGGATGCTTCCCAATTTCTGTATCATCACCAAACCACACCTCCACTGCTTTGCGAGTACCATATACTACATTGTGGATGTAGATAGATGGCTGTGCAGTACCTCCATTCGTGGTTAAAATTCTCGAGCATATGTACACCAAAGTACACCATACAGCGCCCTATACCGATCTACATATTTCTAGCACTTGGATCACAGTGCTCAATTTATGATTACGATTGCCCATCCTTCCCTATGCAGATGGGAGTCACAGAGCATTCTCGCATTCTTAGGATAAAGTTGGAGATTGGAAAGATCTCCCTGCATTGCCTTTGACCAACCCTTCCTGCAATACTCTCACCGGTTTAACCTGCAGCTGATGAGAAGTAGGAGGCTACTATACGCACTACAATCCATGTGTCGTGAGCAAGTTGACTCTGTAACTACTGTTCAGCGAAGACTGTTCCACACCAATGTTACTCACGGCCCTCCTCCAAGTGCACAAGACCTCTCCAGATGCGTGCATGTCGAGGAGGTCAGCATCCATCATCGGTGTATAGTAGATATGAGACTGTTGTGATGATATAGCGGACGATTATAAGAAGAAACATGTGTTTTATGCGTGATGGAGGGCCAGACAGATGTAGTTTGAAGAATTTTACATAAATCAACTGCACTATCAATTCAGAAGCATTATTTTAGTGCGTGGTATCAGTACCAAGAAGGTATTGGTAAGAGAGAAATGATTGTGGAACACAGTCATGCATTCCTAAGGCTACATGGTTCTGCTCTTAAACACACTATAACACTAGAGCGGAACGGCTTCCAACCCATTAGTCGTTCGCAATGTAACACGGTAAATATTCCAATGTGAGAAATATATTCCCAGTGCATGACACACATTCTCCCTGCAAATTTCTCTACGATAAACTATGGAGACGAAACTACTACCTTGCAAACTAAAGAAAACATCTATTCTTCGTAACACAAACACTACATAGATTTCCAGAGGTGTATGACGCCTGCAGTTTACGAAGTTCAAGCCCAACTAAGGCTCGTAAATGATGATATGTTCACAACAGCCATATAAAATGTCCGTCGACAGCCAAATTGCATAAGAAGAAACAGTGACATCTTATGAGGAAATAAACACCGCAGTCAGTAACCAGACGAGATGTAACAGTCTTACCGCAGTTTACCACTGCCCTTGGTAACCTTTCTCTTGCATACAGAAGTCGTGGTCCAATGCGAAGTTGTACTGCTCATGTGCGGAATAATATGGCCATTTCGCCTTGACACTACGTCTCTAGAATGCACCCTCTTTCCACTATTAAGGTATGTATGTATAGAATCAGTCTACTACCCTCCAAAACACCCAGTTTTATTGATTTTGCTCAGTGCTCATTTCAGGGTTTTTGTGCCTAATTTTATGTATTCTCAATCAGTTTCCTCAATTTTCCTAGGTTTTCGCGATTATACGTATTTCGTAGTATTTCCCGTAATTTTTAAGTATTCCACATAAATTTTTCGTGATTATATCCGGTTTTCCCCGAAATTTACCGATTTTATTTAATTTTCCACATTTTCCCCATAGTTTTCCACATGTGTATGGTCATATTGCTGACACAATCACGTGCAGTTTGATTTTCTACGAGAATATTTGCTTATCTTATACACAAACCTACTAAAAAATTCTAAGACTTGCCCTCTCCCCAGTGCTCCACTTGCATGCATTTAGGTTAGGACGAGCATGAAAAGTAGAGTAGCATTCGCTTCGTACCTATATGAAACTGAAGACTCGGTTTATGTCCAAGATGGTCCATAGAAATGGATACTTCGCATACATCTTCGTTCGTCTAGAGGAGGGTACAGAAACAGGTTTTCCATCAATGAACATATTTCATCACACTGTGATGGGTGTCCTTTGATGACTGTGGTGTGGAGAGGTTTGCTGTTAACGATCGCTGGTAGATAGTGCTAAGTCACACACAGAACACATAATTGTATATGAGTCGATTGCAGGTTATGCCGTATAGCTGATACACCCCAAGAGAACAACGAAAAAAATGGTTAAATGCGTGATAAATGACCTGCAACAACATCTCTCTCTCTCTCTCTCTCTCTCTCTCTCTCTCTTTCAACCGATCACTCCATCTACTTTCTTTCGTTCTTTAACACAGTTTAGAGGCAGGTGGCTCTCTTTTCCACGAAAGCATCAAAGACAGCAGTCAACTTGAATGTGTCACTATTATCTCAGTAGACATACGACAGAATTGCATAGTCGCGGTTGGTGGGGAGTTCACAGAAGAACATTGTAAATATTGATTGTTAGGGTTTAAAACACCTAAATAATAATGAACAGGGTCATATACGCGATCCATCCTGTAGTTATGTATTGCAGTCACCCCAGCTGGTAATACAACGCTCTTTAGCTAAGAATACTTTTAAAAGTTTATAAGGCGGTTTCCTATAGCTTTAGGGTCACATTTGTGTTTGTGATCCACATATATAACGGGTGATCAAAAAATCATTATAAATTTGAAAACTTAATAAACCACGAATAATGTAGATAGAGACACACATGCTTGGAACGACATAGGGTTTTATTAGAACCAAAAAAAAAAAAAAAAAACACCTCATATTGCTAGACGCGTGAAAGATCTCTTGCGCGCGTCGTATGGTGGTGATCGTGTGCTCAGCCGCCACTTTCGTCATGCTTGGGCTCCCAGGTCCCCAGACCTCAGTCCATGCGATTATTGGCTCTGGGGTTACGTGAAGTCGCAAGTGTATCGTGATCGACCGACATCTCTAGGGATGCTGAAAGACAACATCCAACGCCAATGCCTCACCATAACTCCGGACATGCTTTACAGTGCTGTTCACACATTCCTCGACTACAGCTATTGTTGAGGAATGATGGTGGACATATTGAGCATTTCCTGTAATGAACATCATCTTTGCTTTATCTTATTTTGTTATGCTAACTATTGCTATTCTGATCAGATGAAGCGCCATCTGTCGGCCATTTTTTGAACGTTTGTATTTTTTTGGTGCTGATAAAACCCCGCGTCATTCCAAGCATGTGTGTCAATTTGTACCTCTCTATCTACATTATTCAATGATTTATTCAGTTTTCAAATTTATACTGACTTTTTGATCACCTAGTACATATTTATTACTCTGTGTTTGCTGGTCATCCACGTTAAACTTTCTGTTCCAATCGTCTTATCGCTGTCGACGAAAAATGATTGTTCCCCTGGTTCCCGGTGCTTCCCTGTCAACTTTTTTTTTGCATTCGTTATGCTGTCGCTTACTTGTTCCCATGTACAAGAATTTTCCTGCACCAAGCAGAAGACATGCAGTACTCCATCATTTGCTCTCAATTTCCCCGCGTTTAGGCGTATTTACCATCAATTTATAAATGTTTTCCGTCATGTTTCATAAATTTATCGATTTTATTTCACTTCTACCCATGCTATCACGATAACACTTCTCGCCACATATTCTAAAATTGCTTGTAATTGTAGTACAGTTGTCAAGACCTAGCGCAAATGCAACATTTTTCTGGTCACACGATATAGTATAGCACTATACTTGAATGTATCCTGTCACCTCTTCGTATGGAGACCAAACACTGGAACAATACTTTAGAATTGATAGCATGGTTGATTAATGTAAAATGTTTCAAACTACGTCCACCTGGAGTTCCATCACGGATAAATCGTACGTTTCTTCTTAACCGTGTGTTATATTATCACAACACTCTCACATTTACTATACTCTGATAAGGGGTGCTAACATCCTCGACAGGCGTGCATCTGGAGAAATCTTGTGCACTTGGATGGGCGCTGTGAGTAAAACTGGTGCATAACAGTCTTCGCTGAACAGCAGTTACAGACTCTGCTTGCTCCGTTCCTTCACCAGGTGTGAAGTGTAGCGAGTATAGTACCCTCCTGCTTATCATCAGCTGCAAATTAAATCGGTGACAGTGTTGTAGGGAGGGTTGGTCAGAGACAAAATTAAGGGAAATCTTTCCAATCTCCAATTTTATCCTAAGAGTGCGAGAATGCTCTGTGACTCCCATCCACATACGGAGAGATGACCAATCGCAATCGTAAATTATGCACTATGACCAAAGTGTTAGAAATATGTGGATATCCTAACTGCATCGGTATAGGGTGCTGTCTGGTATACTTCGGTGTATATGTTCGAGAATTAACCATGAATGGACGTACTGCACAGCCATTTATCTACATTCGCAATCTACTGTATGGTACACGCAAAATGGTGGAGCGATGGTTTAGCGATGATACAGAAACTGGGAAACATGCTACCATGTCACTGGTTGGCGTTGAAATTACGGAAAACCTATAAAGTTCCTAAAATTCATCGCACTGATCTGTTTTTATAAATTATAACTAATAATGGATATAGTAGCCCCGTATCTATAATTATATCAGTAGGTATGTCATTAATTGATGCCTTAACCATGGCTTTTGCCCTTTCCTGATTTACATTCTAGATATTCTTTACTTAATTCGGCCTGAATTTTCTTGCCATCATTGTGTCTTAGCATTAGAAATCGGTTTTGACATTTGCGTCCCTCTTCTTCTGCGACCTGCCTCGGCAGGTAGAGATTTGTCATATTCATTTTTCTTGGTAAGTCAGTGCGTTACGGGATTCTCCCATAACATTGACTATACTCTTATTCCGTGGCCAAGATTTTGACAGGCCTGGCAGGGGTGTAGGATTATTTACATGATTGTTCATCTGATTTACATTTGCAAATGCTTTTCAGTTGGAACAGCAGCACCAGAAGGCTGGCAAGAAGCTAAATTATTATTACTATGCCACTGAGGATTCATATTTTGGTTATCATTATTGTAATTACCAACGCTGTAATTGTCATTATAGTTGTACTTTCTTTTTCTCGGATTGTTGTAGTTCTGTGCATATCGATTTTCGTTTTGATGTTAGTAAGGACGGAAATTAGGATTGAAATTTACAGGCGGACTTGAATTATATGTAAAATTTCTATTCCCGTTTACATTGCCCTTCCCAATACTATTTCTATTTCTCATGTAATGTTGATTATTCTTTTCGGAATAGGAACCATTACTGCTGTTGTTATGATTATTATAATTTCCATTAAGGTTTTTGTTATTTCTCTTTCCATTCAATTGTTTGAGATCCTTGTGGGTCAGATCCAGGGAATCTGCTGTTCATAAGATATGTTCGAGATCGGTTTCAGGAACACAGATAATTTTTCACCTAATGTTGACTGGTAATTTAGCTTTCAAATTTCTGAGCACTTCTCAAGGTAAAATTGGCTCATCCCAATATTGAGTCTTATTTACGTAGTGCTCAAATATTTTCGCAAGCTACCTTTTTTCGGACTGTAATATTCAGGAATGTATATCTCCTTTCTCAGTTTTTCTTCTTTGCAAGAGGACAAGAATATGGGGACAAACCTACGTTCTAAAGCTTCTCACATACTGCGTAATTCCAGGACTTCGTTGAGACAACGAGCTGGATTTATTAATATTCATTCTGGGATCATGGACAAATATTCCTAAACTTTTGATGAATACTGTTGGGCGTGGAAGATCAGTTTCTGAGGAGTGTGTGTGGGATTACCGGTTTTTAATTATACTTTGCTCAAGTTTCAGTAATGATAGAGACAGTCGTCATTGCTTTCCGATCACGCTGTTCATTGCCACAGCTCTAACTAGGTGAATCATTTTCAGATAATTTGTATCGATTTGGAAACTCGCTCTGCTTTTTGTTGGTTCCAAAGGAAACATAGTTTTCGTGTGCAGTAAAATTACGACTAATGTCAGCCTGCTATTTCGGGAGTTCAAGTATCACCTTATCTTTTATTTGTTTGAACTCAGCCTTCATTTCTTCGATCATTTCCTGCGTATTTGAATCTTTATTTGTTTTTTGAATTGCTGTAGCTATTTCAGAAGAGGCCTTACTTCGGCACTTTTGGCTTCCATCCATTCGGACGTATCCTCTTCTTAACCAAATATTCATCTATGTGTTTCTGATGATCTACTTCCAAGTTTTCGATCTTTTGCATGATTGATTCTACAGTAGTTTTTAGCTTGGTCGTATTACCCGGGAAACCTTGTAAGTCTAACTTTAATTGAGCGACCAGCTCAGGCAAACTCTCACATTTACAGTTCTACGACCAATTTGATATGGATTTGTTCGTGCCTGTTACAAATAATGCTGAAGGTAGACCAAGAGGTAGAGCACTTTCCCTTCCACTGTGGTGTTAAAGATATAAAGTGGAATGATCAAACATCGAGCTAGGAGAAGTAGTACATAGTGACCATACACTTCTGAGTGAACAGTGGTTTGGGGGAAACAAGTAGGACATCCTTTGTCAAGCAGAATCCCGTGGAACTGCACAACATCCTTTGTCTCTGACATCATAGAGCCAGGGTCAGTGTTGTAGGTCAGCCATCTTGGATTCTGAAGTCATAGAGCCTGTGCCACTGTTCCAGGTCTTGAACTCTGACCTCATAGGGCCAGTGGCAGTATTCCATGTTAGCCAGCATGACAGTGCGTTACTTTGTATTTTCCGTCAATTTATTATTAGAACAACAGTCCTACTTGCACAGGAGTGGAGGGAAACACACTAGTTTAATTGGGCTATTTTTGAATTTGCCACCAATATTGAAATTCCTTGCAAAATTTGAATGTCCCACCATTTTATGCATAGCGCCTTTGTCAGAGCAGCAGGGGTTGGGAATCTCATGACTCATCAGTGACGTCATTGGTGACACACTTTGGGCCACAACCCGCTCGGAATACCTGTTAACGTAAATACAACCATGCCTACTGCATTTCAAGGAATCCTTTGCAGGCCACAACTATGAAGATGAAACCTCAGTCACGCTGCATGAATAAAATTGCTGCTAAATGGAAGAAAGATCCAGCACTTATGGAAACCGTATGACTCTTCAAGATGGAGGCAATGCGCACAGGAGAATTTCAGTTGATAAATGGAACATTCTAGAAGTTCAACTATGATTCCATGGAATGGAAATAGTTGCTTGTCATCCCATCTCATTTACAAACAGCTATCCTAAAGTATCTGTACGAAGTTCTAACATCTGGAAGTTGGTAGATGGTAGTCATGGCAGATTGTCATACTCTGCAAGTGCTCTAACACCAACACCAGTAACTGGAGAACGCTATGTATTTTTTTGGATACACTGTCAAGCTTTTCAAAGTTTCTGGATGGTGTCTGTCTGGTACTGTTGTTAAAATATTGTGCTTTTTGGTTTCCATTCGTTTCATGTATTCTGTGACTTAAAATTATGTTCAGTGATTATCTGTGGGTTATTTACGTTAAAGTGTTAACACCTGCCCACTGCTTAGTCGTTATGTGTTGTTTGGATGCATTAAAGTGCTTCTCATAATTTCCTGATAATGTCTGTTTAAGTGTTTTATTAAATATATATATCGTTTTTTTAGTTTTCATTCATTTCATCTCTTCTACCACCTAAAACTTAATTTCAGTGAACATCTGTGTGTTGCTTACGTTCTTGTGTTTTCACATCCGCTTGGCACATAGGAAATAGCTGCACAGCTCACTGAAATATAAGTTTTTAAAAATTATTACTTTATTACAATTTAAATATTTTTTAGTTCACTGTCAAAATAGCGTCATGTGTGACAAATATGGATCTTGACTTTGGTTAGTTAGTGGGAAAGATACATGTCAGGAGTGAGTTGATGTTTCACCGGAGTGATGTAATGCCGAAGCCAGTAAACAGATAGATAAGGCTCTCGCATGGTGTCGTAATTTATGTACTCGAGACAAGAGAACCGTGGAACAGGCAAGAAAGATTTGTGCCCTTCATGCAGACTTGTAAATGATATACCATTTTATGAATTGGGTAAGTTGAAGAGGGAAGGAGACAATGGATGTTGGGAAAAGCTGACAAATAATAAGCAAAAGGAGAAAAACTCAGAATTCACATTTCAAAATCATGTTAGCAATCAGATTGACTTGTTACTTGAAGCAGAAGAGCCTCAACAGCATTTGAGCACAGTTGAGTGCAGTAGACTCTCAGGAACAACTTTAACGCTAGGTCAGTAGGAAAGGTAATAGTCACAGGAAGGGTTAGGCCAAATGCTACAGGTAACCATATCACAAGCATTGTGAAATCTAGTGCCAAGCCTAACCAGGTAACAGAGAACATAAGGACTTTGTGTATAAATTTTGATGGAAAGAAACACGTAGCTGTAGCAGGATAAGTAGGAAACAGCCTGGCTAGCGACTTAGAGCGTACTTTTAAAGGTGACCCTCAGGAAAGAGGACCACCAACAACAGACATTAGTCTGGGTTGTGTGGCGATTTTACAGTGTTGTGACCAGCCCTGGGTTAAATTTGCTTTGAGCTATGTAACAAAGAGCTGAGTGTTTTACTTTTGACTGAAACAGTGTCTTGTATCTGTGGTATGCCTATTGCTGCAATTCGAAGATAGGGATACACAAATCATGGCCTGCATCTGAATACGATGGGAAGGACAGATTAGATGAGCATATACTGCAGAACGTTCAAGGAAAGCCATGAGCACACAAGACAAAATGCCAGAGATTACTGCAGTTAAATATTTTAGGTTAGAGTCATGTTATAGGCAGACAGTCCATAACGTTTCTGCAAGTAAGAGAATGAGGAAATAAACTGTTCCTTAAGTAATATTTGAATTTGTATTACGACATGGGAGGGTAGAAACGTTATAATTGGCAGTCCCATTACATTAGTTCAAAGTACCTAATTTGGCTTCAGTTACACACTGAACTGCTAAAATTTAAAATGATTCCTCAACTGATTATTCTCCTTGAAAGTTAGAATGAAAACTTGTCTCTACTTTTTATCCAGCAGGCCCGCCTGTGCATAAAATACATCCTTAGCAGGACATCAGTAATTGACTACATTGAAAAATTTAAACTGCCATGCTCCATGATCATTGACTTAGAAAAGATCTGATTATTATCTGCTATATAAAAAGTAAAGTTACTTTTTGAACAAGATTTATACTTTAAGAAGATTCGATCCTTGGCTGTTGTCATTCGCTGGAACCTTGTAGTCAATGTAATGCTACCAAATTCTTATGAGTTACAAAGAAATTCTTGTTAACATTTATGAACGGGATACATGTCATACTACTTGAAATAAAACACATTACTATTTGAATTAATTATTATTCAACTAATGAAATTAGACTAATGGATTAAAGCAGATGCAAAATGGAATGCATTTCTCTG
Source organism: Schistocerca piceifrons (assembly GCF_021461385.2). Classification (NCBI taxonomy): domain Eukaryota; kingdom Metazoa; phylum Arthropoda; class Insecta; order Orthoptera; family Acrididae; genus Schistocerca; species Schistocerca piceifrons. The sequence goes on from NC_060138.1 coordinate 738,747,620, forward strand.
CAAAGAAAAGTGAAATAATTGTCACAACAAGGAAGAAGAATAGGCCAAATGTGGATATAACTTGTGGAGGGGAAAAACTACAAGTGGTAGAGAACTTCAAGTACCTGGGAAGCATGATTGAAAGTAAGGGGGGAAACGCAATGGAAATAAATGAAAGGTGCAGAAAAGCAGGGCAGTTCTACAAATGCATTAGGGGGCTTATTTGGAGCAAGGAGGTGCCACAGAAATCCAAGGGAATTATATACCGAACCTACTTTGTCCCCATATTGGCATACGGAAGTGAGACATGGGTAATGCACAAAAGCGACAAAAGTAGAATACAGGCTAGTGAAATGAAGTTCCAGAATAGCAGGTTGAGTGTAACAAGACGAGACAGATTGCGAAATGTGTATGTGAGGGAAAGACTAAAGGAGGAACCAGTACAGGACAGGATAGAAAAATCAAGACTGCAGTGGTATGGACACATGAAGAGAATGGATGAGGGAAGAATTCCAAAGAGGATGTTTGATCTGCAACTGGAGGGGAAGAGGCTCAGAGGAAGACCAAGAGATAGATGGGTGAAGGGAGTGAAGGAATGTGTGACGAGAAGAGGAGAGAACTGGACGAAGGTGGAGGAGGGGAAATGGTGGAAAGTCAGAACACGATGGAGAGGCTTGTGTTTCCGACAGACCCAGCCAGTGGCTGGAAACTGTCCAAGATGATGATGATGATTAAAACAGATGCTAATGTGCTTGGCTCAAGATACCAAAGAAAAGAGTCCTGTAGTCGCTAGTCTTTTTTATCGTCCATCAAAAGATATTATAGAGTTCACTGATATTAGATCAATCACATCCTTCCTTTGATTTTCATAGAATTGCAGTTAACGTTTTGGAAAAATGATCAAGCTAATAATTATCACTCTCCAATGCAGTATTCATAAACCATGATTTTGTACAGAAATTTCTAAGTCGATTTGGAGGCGTTACACAGCCCTCTGAATTGCAGTGGCAGTGCATGATCTTAGTGTCTTTGGTGCCGCCATTCACATCTGTCTGGTTGTATTGCTGTCATTGTACAGGTCACAATTTGATAACTGATTCATAATTACCATGTGAAACACTAACTGAACACACCATTACACATGTCGTCCCATCTCTGCTAGTGTTTGGGGCATAAAGGTTACCATAACACTTAGTACACTTTTTACAAGTGACAGTTACTCTAATTTGCTGATAGGTTTGCACAAAACAGTATACAAATATTAGTACTGTAGTTTTATGTAGTGGTAAACTCCCTTGCAATAGAGTTAAAAAGCCATATATAATACTGACAATGTAACTGTAGCTCAGTTTCATAAGCTAGTATCTTTGTTAGCCAAAATTATTTACAAAATCCACAAGGGTTTTATCCTGTTAGTTTATTTCTGTCTCCAAGTAAGAAATCATGCATCACCAATTATTAGATAACATTGGGTAAGTTAGTAATTTTATTATAAACACAACATACAGAACTCAGAGAATTTTGGCCTAATTTTAAACAGTAATTACTCTTGCACATTACAGGAATGTTTTAAAGTTTTGGCTTTTACCAATAAAGATAGGCAAATTTACAGATATTTTTTATAGAGAAAAAATTTTGTTCCAGAGACAGTAGTACTAATTCCATTCGTTACACATTCATCGATTTACTCTGGTAAAGATAAATTCCTGTTAATTTAACATATTGGTGTATTTTGATCAGAACTTTATAAAATTCAATATTAAGTAATTTACTGTACAAGACAATATTTATTAAAGACGTTTAAGCTTTTTGTTGAGCAAATAGACAAAATTTACATTACAGTAAAGTGTTCACAAAGTTTCCGCAAAAATCTGTGTGATTTTAACGATCATCTAATAGTTTCCATTCAAGTATGTAGTTATGAGTACATATTTTTAACATATTAAGTTCAACAGTTTACAATTATGAAATGGGTTGCGTTTGACAGAAGGCTCCTAAGGCAGCTGTGCACCATGGAAACTGGCGTCCAAAGTCATGCAGGGTAAAGGCTCAGCAACCTGTACATACTGTGGGCTACGACTAGTTTTCCTCCCATCGATAATTTATCTCGTCTCAGCTGATTTATCCAGAATATGAACAGTTTCTGTCACCACTCACCATTTGACAAAGAGTATGTGTAAAATTACACAACAGGATTACTATATGTACTGCATTTTTACTACATATTATGGTCTGAAAAAGAACATGTGCTAACACCTTATGTCCCACAAAAAAACGACATGACGTTATTAATTTATGTTATTACTTGCATAGTCTATACTAGCTTGAGGATTTTGGTTATCTATATTTTAGATAGCATCACACATATAATTATGGTTTAAGAAATGTTCATTTCATACTAACACATGTGCTCATCAAGACATGTTCGTAGTAGTTTGTCTCCAGCAGGCTGGCCGTGAAGTTTGAATTATTCTTCCTGGAGCTCTCTGAAAACAGTCTACCAACAATCATCTCAGTAGGTGGGACTATGCCAGGCATGGCCTACATCTCGACAGGAAAGGGAAGGGGAAACTGGCTGGGGTAATAGCAGGAAATTTAGGGGGGGAGGCACTGCCATGAATGGTATAATACCAGTGGTTACAGGTGTTGGAGCAGTACCTTTTTTAGGATATGTAAGACAGAAAGTTGTCAAGTTCTACGAGAGGTCAGGATTGAAACAAATCTTCAGTTTAGGAAAGAAATTAAACAGCACAATTCTAGCACATTGGATCACCAATCACAGCTATCAATTATAAATTTTCACCAATCACCAGAAATTTTATCTCCACCAAGTTGTATCTCAGTCCTAGGTAATTGCATTGATGAATTAAAGTCACCCAACCCAGTTGACATAATCTGCCTCTCTGAACACCATGTGACCACTGGTATAGGAACTAGGCCTAAGCACAATGAGAAACCCAGACAGGAGAGTACTGCAAATATTAGAATAAGGAAAGGTTCTCGTAAAAGTATAATTAAAAATAATGTAAGTATATTTCATCAAAATATTGGGAGTTTAAAGAATAAAGTAGATGAGCTTCTGGTTTGTTTAGAAGATTTAGAAGCTGAGAATGAAATAGATATACTATGCCTGTCTGAGCATCACATTGTTACTGATATGGATAAGGTAAATGTAAGTGGTTATAAGCTCTCTGCACATGTAATGAGAGAAAATATGGAGAAAGGAGGAGTTGCCATATATGTCAAAAGTTATCATTGTGCAAAAAGTATAGAAACAAAAAAGTTTTGTGTAGAGAAACATATAGAAGCATGTGCCTGTGAGCTTAAATTAAATAAAGGCACATTTATAATTGTAACTGTATATAGGTCCCCATCAGGAAATTTTCATCTATTTCTGAAAAATTTGGACTCCTTGTTGTGCTATCTGTCAGACAGGGGGAAGCAAATTATTATTTGTGGGGACTTCAATGTAGATTCTCTGAAAGAGGGTAATAGGAAAAATGACCTTGAAGTATTACTCGGTTCTTTCAATTTGACACCCGTCATTGATTTTCCTACTCGGGTGGTAAAGGATAGCAGCTCACTGATAGATAACTTCTTTATAGACCAAGATAAGTTTAACCAGATAAATGCTCAGCCTGTTGAGAATGGTCTTTCTGATCATGGTGCACAGCTAGTTACAATATATGACATAGCTCCATTCAGCAATACTAAACAGTCCTCCAAAGTAGTACGTTCAGTCAACGATTTAACAATTGCAAATTTCAGGGAAAGCCTACAGCAGTTAGACTGGGATGAGGTGTACCATGAACCTGATGCCAATTTAAAATATAATTTATTTCATGACATTTTTGTAAATGCATTTGAAAACTGCTTCCCCAAGAAAATAGTTAAATATACTCGTAAGAAACCTTGTAACAAACCATGGCTTACTAAGGATATAAAAATATCTTGTAACCGGAAAAGGGAAATGTATCTGATGGCAAGAAAGAGTAGTGACCCAGAAACTATCAAAAATTATAAAAACTACTGTGTTATATTAAGAAAAGTTATTAAAAAATCCAGGAGTATGTGTATCATGTCTGAAATCAGCAACTCTGATAATAAAATTAAAACAATTTGGAATATTATTAAAAGAGAAACAGGTCAACCAAGAGCAGAGGAAGACAGTATTACCATCAAATTGAATGAAAACTTTACGAACAAAAAGTCAGAAGTTGAAAATATTTTTAATAATCATTTTCTAAATGTTGTGGATATAGTAGGATCCAGGTGTTCATTAGAAGATGCTAGGCTGTTAATGGAAGAGGCCATACCTATGCAATTTGATACAATTGAAATCTCACCCACTTCTCCCTCTGAAATTAGGAAAATAATAAACTTACTTAAAAGCAAAAACTCACATGGAATTGATAGCATTTCCAGCAAAATACTAAAAGCTTGTTCTCAACAGATAAGTAAGATTCTCAGCCGCCTATGTAATAGCTCTCTGGAACAGGGCATTTTCCCTGATAGACTGAAATATGCTATTGTTATACCTTTGCATAAAAAGGGGGATAGATCTGATGTCAACAATTACCGTCCAATCTCCCTTCTAACAGCTTTATCCAAAATTTTTGAGAAAGTAATGTATTCAAGAGTAGCTTCACATATCTGTAAAAATGAAGTACTAACAAAATGTCAGTTTGGTTTCCAGAAAGGTTTTTCAACAGAAAATGCCATATATGCTTTCACCAGTCAAATTTTGAATGATCTGAATAACCGAACACCACCCATTGGGATTTTTTGTGATCTCTCAAAGGCTTTTGATTGTGTAAATCATGAAATTCTGCTAGACAAGCTCAAGTATTGTGGCATGAGTGGGACAGTGCACAAATGGTTTAATTCGTACCTAACTGGAAGAGTGCATAAAGTTGAAATAAGTAGTTTTCGTAACATGCAAAGATCAGCACATTCCTCAAACTGGGGAACTATCAAGAATGGGGTTCCACAAGGGTCAGTCTTGGGTCCTTTGTTCTTCTTATTATATATTAATGACTTGCCATTCTATATTCATAAAGAGGCAAAGTTAGTTATCTTTGCTGATGATACAAGTATAGTAATCACACCTGACAAACAAGAATTAACTGATGAAATTGTCAATACTGTCTTTCAGAAAATTACTATGTGGTTCCTTGTAAACGGACTCTCACTGAATTTTGATAAGACACAGTACATACAGTTCCGTACAGTGAATGGTATGATGCCATTAATAAATATAGACCTTAATCAGAAGCATATAGCTAAGGTAGGATATTCCAAATTTTTAGGTATGTCCATTGATGAGAGATTAAATTGGAAGAAACACATTGATGATCTGCTGAAACGTTTGAGTTCAGCTACTTATGCAATAAGGGTCATTGCAAATTTTGGTGATAAACATCTTAGTAAATTAGCTTACTACGCCTATTTTCACTCATTGCTTTCATATGGCATCATATTTTGGGGTAATTCATCACTGAGGAATAAAGTATTTATTGCACAAAAGCGTGTAATCAGAATAATAGCTGGAGTCCACCCAAGATCATCCTGCAGACATTTATTTAAGGATCTAGGGATATTCACAGTAGCTTCTCAGTATATATACTCTCTTATGAAGTTTGTTATTAACAACCAAACCCAATTCAAAAGTAATAGCAATGTGCATAACTACAATACCAGGAGAGAGGACGATCTTCACTATTCAAGATTAAATATAACTTTGGCACAGAAAGGGGTGAATTATACTGGCACTAAAGTCTTTGGTCACTTACCAAATAGTATCAAAAGTCTGACAGATAACCAACAAGTATTTAAGAAGAAATTAAAAGAATTTCTGAATGACAACTCCTTCTACTCCATAGAGGAATTTTTAGGTATAAATTAAGAAAAAAAATATAAAAAAAATAAAAATAAAAAATAAAGAAAAACAAAAAAACACAAAAAATAAAGTTGTTTTATTAACTTAAGTATTTTGTTAAATTAACCTAATTATGTCATGTATTGGAAAATTTGACTCGTTCCACATCATTACGAAATATCGTATTCATGATCCATGGAACTAGTATTAATCTAATCTAATCTAATCTAATTAACTTCTCTGCATTTCGTCACCATCTGCTTATGACCATCACAGTGTGTGTCAAAAGCATAGCACACCGTAATCGCCACTATGGATAACACACTTACTAATATACCAGGACGAAAAATATCGTTCCAGCAATTCTCACATCTACAAAATAATTTTATCTCGTGTCAGACTAACAGTAGGTGTCCGATGCTGATCTGTTACTTTCTGTTTAGCACATTTACAATATCCCACTTCACTCACCATTATAAACTGCTCCAAATCGTTTACTAGTCAGTATCTTTCTAATTTACTGTCTTTACACATGTGACCAATCAGTAAGCAAAATCCCACATATTAACAATATTTATATACAATCTCACGCTATATATTGCGACCAGTGCTGATTCATTTTTCTCTGTTACATATGCTTTACAGAGGACGTTAATGATACCAAATTCATCACTTTAATCGGTATATTTTACGTCAGGTTTACATACAATTTATGCAGTATGCATCATGGGCTGTGCTGGCAGAAGGCAAGAATAACGTCATCTTGGTATTCCCAAGAGTATACACCCATCTGCCTTTGACGCTTTTGTCCTCAGGTACATACTAACAAACATAAACTGCCTACCAGAAGCAAAGACACTGTGACACACAGTAATTCTTGTTATCACAATTGTGATTAGCTTGGACTGCGGGTGGCAAAGATCATTGGTACCTATAACGCAGTCCCCTCTATCAGTTTTGGTTATGGAAAATAATTACAAACCTCTGCACACAGCATTATAGGCAAGTTCTTTGGAACAAGACACATCTCTTCATCTGTTTCATATTCATTTAATAACTAAATAAAATAACCACTTGGTCAAATATATATTTGCAAGATATCTACAGTTACATCTCTGTAATACTATAGTGTTCTTTCTCTTAGTCTATCAAGTCTGTATCTTTTACTGAATACCTATGTGTAAAGTCCAAGGATACACAACAACCTATTATTTTCTACTTTTTATAGAACATGACACCAATGACATAGTTAAAGTTGTAGCTAAATCTATGACTCCCTCTTAAAATTACTATACTGTGTCTAGTGAGGACCATGAGTTCCCTGACTTCTACTATTATGAGAAAAAAGTCTTAAAACTAAAGAATGCTATAATATACAGAATAAAAAATCTTTTCTACAAGGAATATTTACATCATTCCTAATTAGAGTAGATTGTTCTAGATCATTCTGTTGGGTCCTATCAGTCTCTACAGCATCTCATAATACACTCCTGGAAATTGAAATAAGAACATCGTGAATTCATTGTCCCAGGAAGGGGAAACTTTATTGACACATTCCTGGGGTCAGATACATCACATGATCACACTGACAGAACCACAGGCACATAGACACAGGCAACAGAGCATGCACAATATCGGCACTAGTACAGTGTATGTCCACGTTTCGCAGCAATGCAGGCTGCTATTCTCCCATGGAGACGATCGTAGAGATGCTGGATGTAGTCCTGTGGAACGGCTTGCCATGCCATTTCCACCTGGCGCCTCAGTTGGACCAGCGTTCGTGCTGGACGTGCAGACCGCATGAGACGACGCTTCATCCAGTTCCAAACATGCTCAATGGGGGACAGATCCGGAGATCTTGCTGGCCAGGGTAGTTGACTTACACCTTCTAGAGCACGTTGGGTGGCACGGGATACATGCGGACGTGCATTGTCCTGTTGGAACAACAAGTTCCCTTGCCGGTCTAGGAATGGTAGAACGATGGGTTCGATGACGGTTTGGATGTACCGTGCACTATTCAGTGTCCCCTCGACGATCACCAGTGGTGTACGGCCAGTGTAGGAGATCGCTCCCCACACCATGATGCCGGGTGTTGGCCCTGTGTGCCTCGGTCGTATGCTGTCCTGATTGTGGCGCTCACCTGCACGGCGCCAAACACGCATACGACCATCATTGGCACCAAGGCAGAAGCGACTCTCATCGCTGAAGACGACACGTCTCAATTCGTCCCTCCATTCACGCCTGTCGCGACACCACTGGAGGCGGGCTGCACGATGTTGGGGCGTGAGCGGAAGACGGCCTAACGGTGTGCGGGACCGTAGCCCAGCTTCTTGGAGACGGTTGCGAATGGTCCTCGCCGATACCCCAGGAGCAACAGTGTCCCTAATTTGCTGGGAAGTGGCGGTGCGGTCCCCTACGGCACTGCGTAGGATCCTACGGTCTTGGCGTGCATCCGTGCGTCGCTGCGGTCCGGTCCCAGGTCGACGGGCACGTGCACTTTCCGCCGACCACTGGCGACAACATCGATGTACTGTGGAGACCTCACGCCACACGTGTTGAGCAATTCGGCGGTACGTCCACCCGGCCTCCCGCATGCCCACTATACGCCCTCGCTCAAAGTCCGTCAACTACATATACGGTTCACGTCCACGCTGTCGCGGCATGCTACCAGTGTTAACGACTGCGATGGAGCTCCGTATGCCACGGCAAACTGGCTGACGCTGACGGCGGCGGTGCACAAATGCTGTGCAGCTAGCGCCATTCGACGGCTAACACGGCGGTTCCTGGTGTGTCGGCTGTGCCGTGCGTGTGATCATTGCTTGTACAGCCCTCTCGCAGTGTCCGGAGCAAGTATGGTGGGTCTGACACACCGGTGTCAATGTGTTCTTTTTTCCATTTCCAGGAGTGTATCTCTTTAATTGTCATTTTTAAGTCCTCTATGTCATAACTGCTATCAAATATACCCCCATGAGATACTGTTTCAGTTTTTAAAAATTTTAGCTTTATTCCTCGACAATATTTCTCATATAAAGACTCAGTATGTAAAAGATCTGCTATAATTACTTGGCCCTTAGACAACAGATATCATTTACCTTAAGAATGGTCAATCTTCGCAACCCTTTCCGTAAGAAAATCGAGCTTAAAAATGCAGCCAGTAATCAATTTGCCTAGTACAATCAACAGGCATTCAATTTGTCCATTTGCAAGTTCTTCTTTGATACAGGCTTGCCACCTAATAGGTTGTTACCTGCTGCCAAAAGTACCTACAACTCGACGTTCTGTACCAGATACTTTGACACCTCATTACCATTATTTATTTGGTCAAATAAGTTCTGGGAAATCGCACTGATAGCCGCACCTGTATCGAGAATGACACCTGTTGGGATATTGCCTACCACTGCTTTGGCTTTTGCTTGTACAATACTTTTGGGTTTCTCTACACAGGTATTATATCCTTCCAATAATTCTTGTCTCATACCAGTATCATCATTGTATCACAAACGATTAACCTCTTTAAGAATTTCGTCCTCACTCCATTCATTGACCAACACATGAGGGCAAGATGTGGCCGACTTTAATATGTCGAATTAGTCACCTGAGGATGTGATCCCTCAGTCACTTCAATTATGTTCATGGGCGCATTGGGAGGATGCCAGTGGTGACTGAAATTGTTCCTTGTCACGGGTTATGCACTGGGTGAATATTACTATTATTATTGCTGTTACATGGTGGATTTACTCCAGTAGGACCCCAGTTTTTGACCATTATTACCATTGTTACTACTGATATACCATGAACTGCCCCAATGCTGCGATGTCGTGGTTGAAATCTACTGTGAGATCTACGTTTTTTACTAGGATTCCCTGGATTAAATAAATGAGGGTCTGAATTTTGCCATGCAGGCTTAGAAACCACTCCACCACCTTTCACATTGGGGAAAGGTGGCCTATCGTGACTGTAACATGATGGACGTGGAACATTTTGGTAACCTGAATCATTGCCATTAATACAACCACCATTTAGAACACATCTGATATCTTCATAATACCCATCAAGGGAGTCAAGCACAGAAAGAAAATGTTCTATATTGGTTATGGGTATCCCAATGAGCTTTTGCCTGATATCAAAGGGTAAATTGGTTTTTAGTATCCTCAACACACCTCATTGAGAAATGTTCACTGCAATACTTTATCTTATTGAGATACTTCTCAAAATGTTTCTGTAAACTACTGTTCTTGCTATTGTACCTCTCAGGATTGAAAATCAGTTGGCTCAGTCGCTATTTAATAACTTGCAACCAGTACTTAACAAGGAAAGCTTGCTCAAACTGATCAGATATTTGACAGTATTCAACAGTTTCAGTTGCCCAGAGGGCCATGTTGCCTTGAATGAGTCCTGCCACGTATTATATTTTCTGTTACTCTGGCCATGAATTTGGTAAAATACCCCTAAACGATCTTATGAACACCGCAGGGTGTGAATTACGTTTTTTAGGAATGAATCTTTGTGATTGTCAGATCTTCAAAGCAGTTTCTTCCCATAGCACAGGAGACAGTGTTGGCCCTTACCCATATTATATGCAGTGAATGCAGGCGCCAGATTGTTACAGTTTGCTATTTCCCTAAGAAAACGCTCACTTGGTATCACATGACCATTTAAATCCCATGTTCTGTTTGCTAAATTGGAACTGTCATTACGTATTTCTCTAGTCCTGGGTAATTCTTTTTGTAGATTACCGAGTTGATATTAACTCTATCTCACCATTCGGATATCTCTTTATTTTGAGTTTCCCCTAATCTGACTGAGATCCGTCCTAGTTTACTTCTATGCTTCTGTCTGTTCTGTGGGTATATAATCAACAGAACTGTGTACAGCTTGCTTTACCTCTAAAGCAACTATCTCGTTGAGTTGTTTCTTTCTGCTGCAGGAATTAATTAAATTTTTGTTATTGATTAGCAGAAAACAGTTCTAGCGCGTCACTGCATTCCTGGATATTAATTTTCATCGATTGTTTCCGGAACTTCACGGTTAGCAACCTGGAGGTTACACATATCTGTTTCTACTGTATCTTGCCTGACCCGTGAACCTGGCCAAATCCGACGCTAACGTCGTCATTTGTGCTGACGTAGTCTGTTGTCCCTTGTTAATTTCCGCTAACTGAGATACCATGCCTTTCTGCGCAGCTGTTGATGGAGCAAGTTCAGTGAGTACATGTTCAGTAACTGGCTTACCGACATATTGGGTTAGCTCATCTTTTATTAGTTTCATTAACAAATGCATATCTTAGTAAGTACGAACTTGATCGGAAATCCACGAACTGTGACGAAACTAGTAAGAGATACGGACTGCGCGCCAAAGTCGGCAGCCGGCGTTAACAGCTCTTCCTGTCTTGTTCGATGGTACCCATGCTCTCGGTTACGAGTAGTTTGTGACATGAGTGCTACATTATTGATCTAATAGGAATAAAAGTGATATTACGGCATTCTGAATGTTAATTTCGAATAAATAAATAGCCCAAAGTTGATCGACAGCAATTTCAGATAATTAGCTTCCACCGACACAGACATCCAATGCGCCAATGAAGAATCTCCACTGGACGACATTTACGAGAGCTGCACCGCGCACAGGTAGGAGGAAATCCGACGACACGAGCCACCAAGGCGGATCAAGGAAGGTCCGACTTACACTCGCAAATTCTGGGTGGAAGTGCTGACCAGTTATACTGTACGTCACATATACCACCCTCTACGGACTCGCGGCTAAGCTGAGTAATAACAGTATCAGTTTAGAAGCGAGGGGATCTTACAAGTCTGAGGATCCGCTGCACATCCAGCAGCATTATTGAACCACCTGTCAGTCAAGAAGAAATAGTTAGCAATTTCTGAATCTAGATTTCTTAAAAGACACAGACAGAACAAATGAAAAGGGATAATTATTGAGTTCTTCAGTTTAATTTCAGTTGCCAATTTTCCAACACATCAGCAGTAACTAGAATGAGATTTTCACTCTGCAGCGGGTGCGCTGATATGAAACTTCCTGGCAGATTAAAACTGTGTGCTGGACTGAGACTCGAACCTGTGGCCTTTGCCTTTCACGGGCAAGTAGAGCACTTGCCCGCGAAAGGCAAAGGTCCCGAGTTCGAGTCTCAGTCCGGCACACAGTTTAAATCTGCCAGGAAGTTTCATATCAGCGCACACTCCGCTGCAGAGTGAAAATCTCATTCTGGAAACACCCCCCCCCCCCCCCCCCCCCAGGCTGTGGCTAAGCCATGTCTCCGCAATATCTTTTCTTTCCGGAGTGCTAGTTCTGCAAGGTTCGCAGGAGAGCTTCTGTAAAGTTTGGAAGGTAGGAGAAGATGTACTGGCAGAAGTAAAGCTGTGAGGACGGGGCGTTAGTCGTGATTGGGTAGCTCAGTTGGTAAAGCACTTGCCCACGAAAGGCAAAGGTCCTGAGTTCGAGTCTCGGTCCAGCACACAGTTTTAATCTGCCAGGAAGTTTCACATCTGCAGTAAGATAGTAGCGCCTTCACTGACAACATTTTTATAGACAGTTTGAGGGTGATGTTTGGTTTGTGGGGCGTTCAACTGCATGGTCATCAGTGCCTGTACAAAGTCCCAATTTTTACACACTCCAATTTTTTACACAGTCCAGTGTCACGAATGATGATGATGATGATGAAATTATGAGGACAAAAGAAACACCCAGTCCGCAGCCAGAGAAAATCCCCAACCTGGCCAGGTATCGAACCTGGGACCCCATTATCCACAGGCAGCAACGCTAGCCACTAGACCACAAGCTGCGGACTTTATAGACAGTGCTCAGCCTGAAACAATTAATATGTGCCCTGTTGTTAATAGAAGTAAACAATATAATACATTATATCCAATGGCAAGTTCATACTAAACAATGAATCCTATTAATAAGAACAATGTACAATGTTTTAAGAGTGAAAGACCAGTGGTATGGAAAGTTATATATAAAAAGAAATGTAAATGTCAGTTTCAACTTATTTCACCAAAAATTTCTGATAACATTAACAGTTGCTTTCACAAACAGTTATCCAGAAAATCCATTTAACAAAATCAAGCAAGTCATGGATAACTAAGAACATTAAAATCTTCTATAAGAGAAAGGCAAAAATTTATCTAAGGGCCCGAATAAATCAAGATCTAACATTACTTGCATATTACAAAAAATATTGCAACATTTTAGGGAAGCTCATTAAAATGTGAAGAACTATATGTGTCCTGACAAAAATTAATACTGCAAATAATAAGATTGTCAAATAGGAGTTAGGACAACGATTCCATTTATAATATACAATAAAAATAAAGCTAAATGACAATGTTGTGACATAATCCTTGAGTTGCAAGTAATTTAATAATCATTTTCTAAATGTAGCACCAAAAATAGATTTAAATGGGTCAGTTAATGGGAGAAGTGAATAAATTAAAACTGTCATTTTACAATACATTAAGAAACTGGAATGATCGACATAGGGTAAGGATGTCTCAGGAATATCAACTATATACGATTAATATGTCAATTAAAAGTAGCACCATTATCTTTCTCTTACATTAATAGATTTATAAAAATTCTAAAAAACAAAAGTTCATCTAGTGTTGATGGAATTTTGAAAATCTGTCCTAACTTAACAGGTAATGTCGTTAGTGATGTATCATTGGCACATGGAATTTTTCCAGTCATTTCAGTGTGCAATAATTAAACATCTTTATAAGAAAGGTGGCAAGAAAGACTCAAATAAATATCATCCCATCTCCTTACTGAAGTTTTTCTCCAAAACATTCGAAAAAATAATATTCTCAAGAGTAGTCTCACATTTAAGTACAAACAATATACTTAGCATACTACAGTTTGTATTTCAAAAGCACTGCTCAACTATTTAACCAATCTCTCACCAAATATTCCCAGCCTCAAATAATAAAAGGCTGTCAGTTGCTATGTTTTGTTATCTTTCCAAGGCATTTGATTGTGTGGATAATGTTACTATCTTAGAAAAATTCGGTCTTTATGGAATTGATGGCTTTATGCACAGCTGCTTTGAATCATACTTAACAAAAGCTATGTAATAACTTGTGCTGAAAAAAAACCAGACAATGTCAGAAGGGTTGAAAATTTTAGTGACTGGGTAGAAATCACAAAGTGTGTCCTACAGGGTTCAATTATAGGTTCACTCCGATTCTTGATACACTCAAGGGTAAAAGTAATTTTTGCATGATGTGTCACTGCCAGGTAACATAGCTCAATGAAACTTGTACCATACATCGAAACAACTGCTACAGTGTAGTACAGAAGGTAACTGAAGAGAAACAGACTGAGATAAACAGAAATGACACTTTTATTCGAAACAATAATTACATGAAGTCACTGTGTTTCATGATGCTGGACATCCTATCATGGTGAGAAATGGGAATGCACAATGCACCTAGGAAGACTGTTGAACATGACTGTTTTTGTGGTCCATGTGTTATGGTGTTGGGACACATGATGTTGCATAAGCATACTAACCTACAAATCTTTGAACACAGGACTCTCACTGGTCAGTTTTCAAGGGTGCATCAACCCTGACCTCACTTTTATGGATGACAATATGCCACCGCATCAAACCGCACAGGTGGAGGATCTCTTGGAACGAGAGGATATTCAGTGAGTGAACTCATTTACCTGTTCCCACGACTCATATCCTATTGAACAAGTGTGGAATGCGTCTGGGGACATATTGCAGCATGTCCACATGCAGCAACAACCATCTAGCACTTGTCAATTATGCTGATGGAGGAATGGAACACCCTATGTAACTTATACACACACACACACACACACACACACACACACACACACACATACATATATATATATATATATATATATATATATATATATATATATATTTAAAAATTTAAAATGACTATGAATATTGTTGCATTGTTAAAATGTTTGTGCTCATCTTATTTTTCTTGGCGATGGGACTTCGCTGACCTAGTTGAAGCTGCTGGCAGCAGAGGTCTCTGGGGACACTGGCGCTCGTCGTGATGACGAACATTCTCTTCAGTTCAATAAATAAAATGCTTGATACGGTTTTTTTAACATTATATAATTCACTCACACACATAATATATCTCTAAAATCGCACATCCTCAACGTCCTTCTACGTACAAGAGAGTCTGTAAGAGTCTGTCTAAAACAAAAAACTGTACAACCAGCTGAATGAGAAAATATTTTCGTTTGTCTGTGCCTTATCGCACATTTATAATTAACGTTTTTGCCAAACCCTCTGGTTATTTGGTGTTTCAATTTTTTTTAAATCTTAATTTTACAGCATCCTGGGGACCTTTTGTCATGCACTTATACAATTGTCCCCACACTGGAGGTTGACATGTTATGGAGACGTACAGTGTTTTTTTAACTCACATTTCCTGATAGGGGCAATGACCTTTATTGTCAGCTTCTTTTTTATTTAATGGAATGGACATGTCAGTTTATCCTCTGTATGTTAAAGTTCCACAAGAAATTAAAATATTATATACATAACATGTGAGTCCATTACATATTTAAATTTAGTGCGCTAACAATAATGTCCAGTTTGTTTCAATTTCACTGCTGGGTTTCGCGCTGGCGCATTGGCTGATTTGGTGGGAAGAACTAGTTGCCATGGTCAACATGCCATATGCTACCGTTGCAAGTGCGTGCATTAGTTTTCTTGGTGTTTGTCATGTTGAGTGTCACACTTTCACCTGAGGCCATGTATCGAAGAATTGCTGTGGCGTTTGCCTTCAATTTGGTGCAGTGAGTGTGTGCTTATTGAATCCAACACTTTGGTAGAAGATCTCCATTTTTACGGCCCGGACGTTATTACTACTTGTCGTACCCGCATTTTCAGCCGAGAGAACCCTGACCAACAGCATCCGCTGATGAGGCGAGTACCTGCTCGAACAACTATAATTCACTTGTCCATGTATCAAGTGTTGTGAGACACGATACTAGAAACTTATTTCGTTGGACACACATTTTCATGTCACTTCACTTGACTGTGCACTTGTTGAAAGACACATATAGCCATCCAAAACATTGTATAAATTGCTTGTCTTTCAAGTTCATTTCTTCATATAGAGTTTGGCTTCCAATGAAAGTTCTTACAGGTATTGAGTTACACAATATACATAACATGATAGTTTATACCAATGGTTGACATTCCATCCATTGGTTATACTACGAACATAAATTTCTTAAATTTTAAAACACTTTAAAATTTTCATTAACTGGGTCCTGTTGCTACAGTTTGTTTGTTAGTTTCAACTTATCTTCGTCCACATTAAATATACAAATTTATTACATATGACGTTTTCATGACGCAATGCAAGCACATGATACATTTTTGCTTCATTTTATAGATAGGTTTTTATCACTCATGGGAGCTCATTTCTTTCTTAGGTAGAGGTGGGAGGAAACTATTCGAAATAGGACTAAAACATTGCATATTGCTGGACTTACTACGCTTGGTGCCACCTCTTTTCCTTAGAATGGAAGAAGGGAAATTTTCATCTAATGGTTCAAGGATTTATGAGGAAATATTGCTCTTACTATGGCGGACTAGTTGCCAAGGAATATTGGTTCATTGAAATAAAGTGTACCAACTACTCATTGACGAAGTGTCACGTTGTTTCTTCATGTTTTAATGCTGTTTACTTCAATTCACATGTAGCTTACTGTGAAATCTGGTGTTTTAACTATCATAGTCTTATCTTACTTAAATACCTGGAAATGTAATTATTCAAGCTTTCATGTGATACAACAAAAAATTTAATTGGTTTTTGTAATATCTCATGCTTAAATGTTTATGTGTATTCTACAGCGATTAGGTACTTATAATTGTCACTGAGACACACTGCGAAGATTCATATTTCATTTTTCATTTGCCTTATGACCTTTATTGTAAACATCCTTATAATTAAATTGTTTACTGTAGGTGCAGCCCGTTGCTTCATTTGGCACCAACTACTCTCGACTTGTTTCTCTTCTTCTGCACTGTGACAATGCACTGGTCGCTGAAAGAAAAAACTTAAAACTAATTGCATTTCGTAGCTCGGTGGTCATTGATAATTTGGTCATTGCATACATCGACAGACATTTCCATACTATGTTTAAATTAATAGACTTTCGTTTATTCTGTTACCCTTTATGATCATTTACCCTGCAAAAAAAATGATTTGACATCTCTCACGGTATTTTGTCGTTAGTCCTTAGCTTACACGTCTCATAGAGTTTTTCATAATGCTCCCTTTTGTTTCTACATATATTGTATATAGCTTAGTATTTAATTAAATCTCTGTGTACATATATCAATAGGTTCCTTAGTTCCTAGACAGTAGATGTGTATGTTACCACGTTTTGTCATTCTATAAAGGGTTTTATATCTTTGTGAGGGTAGAGACCCTTGTCTCTTCCTGTTTTCTCATAGGCTAATCTGTATGTCCCAGGGTATAGTATTTTGGAAATTACATATGGTCTAGAATAGAGTAATTGCCACTTCTTATTGAGTTTGCCAATTTTTGTTGATTTAGGGTGCATCCGTAAGAGGACTCGTTTCTCTTCAAAAAACTGTGTAATACATTTCAGTTTCTTGTTATAAATTTTCCTTCTATACTCGACCCTGTTTTCTAGTGTAACTATGGTTTGTTTGATTTTGTCTTGTAGTTTCATTTCTGTAGTGGGTACCTTTGGTATAAGCGACTCCCACTCATTTGTTCGCTTTTTTTGGAACATCATTTCATTTAGTGTGAAACCCGTTGAAGAATGTGGAAGGTTATTGACAACTTGCATGAAAGGAGTTACGTATTCTACCCATTGGGTATGTTTGTGAGGGGTGTATGTCCTAATAAACCGGTTAAATTCCTTAAAGACTCGTTCAACTGGGCTTGCTTCTGGGTGAAAAAGCTTACTAATACGTGCTTCAAGCCCTGTGAGGTCATAAATTGTTTCCACTTTCGCCCAACGAAATATGAAGCATTATCAGTTAGTAGTATCTTTGGTTTTCCTACTCTTCTCAAATAGTCTCCCTCAATTCTTTTTTTGGCATTTGTGGCTGTTCCATTTTTAATGGCATTTTGACATGTTTCGAGAAAATGTCGTGTAGTGCTACTACTTATTTTACTCCTCCTTTACTTCTTGGATTTGGACCAGCTATGTTCAGGGATAAATATCTAGAGGTTTGTTTTGTGAGTATTTGGTGTAGCTCAGTATATTTTGACACATTGGACTGTTTGATTTTTTACATATTGCACACTTTCTTAATACCTGTAGGACTCGTCTTCTCAAATTTGGAAAATAATAAAGTGTTGCAATTTTTGCAGTACATTTGCTCACTCTATGATGTCCCCATACTTCATGTGTGTGGCTTATAAATTCGTCGATATAATCTTCAGAAATACACACACACTATTGACCAGATTTTTCATTTTTCATATGAAACAAAATGCCCTTGTACTCCTGATACCATTTACTTACCTTTCCACCTTCATCTTGGTTAAGGTTTTGCATGACTTTACTCCATCTGCGATCTTGCTGTTGTATAATTTTCATATGCTTACAAAACTTATGATAATCAGACTGTTGTGTTGTACCTTGCATTAATAACATTTTGATTTCTGCATCTTGCTCTGTTAGTTCACTAAATTGCTCTAAACCTAGTGCTAGCCTAGACAAGGTGTCTGCAGTAATGTTATGACTTCCTTTAATATAAATTATGTCAAAACTGAATTCTTGTAAATATAGACACCACCTAGTTAATCTACAGTGCAATAGTTTATATGTTAAAAGAAATGATAGTGACTGATGGTCACAGTTAGCTTTGGTATTCTTGCCCCACAAAAAATATTCAAACTTTTCAAATGCCCATATTACCGCAAAACTTTCCAATTCTGACACAGAGTAAGACCCTTCTGCTTCTCATATTGTGCGACTAGCAAAACTGGTGACCTTGGGTACTTCCTTACCATCCTCCTCTCGCATCTGGAATAACCATACCCCCAGCCCATGAGATGAGGCATGTGTGCATAGACAAAAATTCTTGGACATGTCAGGGTGGCTAAGAATGTTTGCATTTACCAATGTCTGCTTAGCGTTATTGAAGTCCTCCTGACACTTATCATCCCATAACAAAAGCCTATTTTTTCGTCACAAGTTGAGCAATGCATCCCTGTTCATCAGTTGTTGTGATACGAATTTACGAAAAACGAAGCTAGTCTTAAAAAGGCTTTTAGTTCTTTTTATTCCTTGGAACTGGACAATTGCATATGGCATCAAGTTTTTTTGGGTCAGGTAATATACCTTGTTCTGGCACAATGTGTCCTAAAAATTTGATTTGATCCTTACCAAAACAAGACTTTTTTAAATTGGCTGTTAGCCCATAATCTGTAAACCGTTGAAGTACCTGTTCAATGAGCCTGATAAAAAACAGAATTCGTAACTTCTGCCCTCACAAACAAATGCTGTATCTTTGTTCATGGAGTTTTATTTGCCAGTAGGACATTTTGAGATCGCGTACATTGATATATTTTGTACTCTAAAACTTTAGAAGCTGTCCGTCGAAATTGTATGACCTTATGCCTACTGGTATTATAATCTTATTGATTCGTCTAGCATCGAGAACTACTCTTACAGAACCATCTGGTTTGCTTACTGGTAATATTGGACTAGAATGGGGTGAAAATGAAAGTTTTATAATTCCCCATATAATCATATGGCTGATCTCTTCCCTTACTGCTTCTCGTTTTGCACATGGAATAGGATATGACATTATGTAAAATGCCTCATGTGGATGGACTTTAAATTTATACTCATAGTCTTTGATTACTCCTGGCTGTATACTGAAAACATTGGCACACTCAAAAAACAAGTTAGAAAGTTCTTGTCGTCGGATATCATTTACCACCTGTGATTCACTTAGTTCTGCTCTACCATTTCGTAAGTAACCTCAGTGTTTGCTTCTTGTTCAGTATCAAATTTGTTTATGAAATATAGAATTGGAAAGGAGTATTGTGCCACTACATTTGACTCTGGTGTGTTTTTGTTAGTTTCATCAGGTATTCTCACTAAATCAATAGAAATGATCTGATCTTTTACATAAAAGTGGCATTTACCATTACCTATGTCATTCTGTGTCTTGTATGTTCTAAATGTGTACATGCCAATAAGACAATTAACAATAACTTTGTCAATTATAAGAAAATTGCAGTTCACTGTAAAATGTTCAGTTTGTACTGGAATAAATGCCTGAAGCTTAAACAATTTTATCTTACTGCCTGTTACAGTTTTCACCTTGCGATTTTGTAAAGGAAATGTTGGGAAGTTGCCTCTCTTCTTCAACTCACAAAATAATGCATTTGACATTAGGCTGGTAATTGAACCTGTATCTAAAATTAACTGTGTGTCAATGTTAAATATTTTCACCTTAATGATTGCTTGTACATGTTCTTCCTTGACTTTATCTGCTATATCTAGCTCATGCTGAAACAAATAATCCTTTATGTCACCTCGTTTGTCGAATCTTATGAAACATGTTTGTAGTTCTGCCTTGCCCGCACTCTGTGAGATGTCAATAGCCTGGGGTTAACTACGACCATTGGGTATTTTTCGATGGCATGGTGAGACTTAGTTCATTACCTGGAGAAACTCCAGTGATTTGCACTGTGTGTGTACTTGGCCAATTTTTGTCGTTAGGTGCTGTGCAGTTATTTTGCTGCCCAAAGGTCAGCTGCAGTACAGCATAAGGCATGGCATTATTGCCGCACGTTGGCCACTGCTGTGTCTGACAGTTTGTAATCGTATTGGGCATAGGGCCTTGTGATGGTGAATATAATTCGCTCGTGTGTTGAAATTATCCCTGTTGTTTTGGAAATTTCTTTTAAGTCATTTGTTTTTTCCATTCCCATTACTGTACTCATTAGCTGTGGGTCTGTAACTTTGCTGTTGTGTGTACCAACCTTGCTGTGTGTTTAAATCACATTGTACTGACTGATTTACAAAATTATGTTGTTGTTAGTAGTGGGACATGGGCTGCATTTCCCTACTCTCCATTGTTGCCAGATGTACCCAAGATGGCGGCTATGATGCCATCCAAGATAGCAGTGTGTAGACTTGACAACAGCACATGATGTCATCCAAGATAGCGGCCGTGATGCCATTCAAGATGGTGGATTTTGGCAGGAAAATAGGTCTCTTGGGCTGCCTCCACTAACCTAAGTCAGCTGACCACCACCTCTTCCTCGGAATTTGTGGGAACTTGAATTTTGGAGGGAAGATAATTCAGTTGGGCTACTTCCACTAACCTAAGAAAATGGCGAGAAAAAAGGTCACTTGGGCTACCTCCACTAACCTAAGTCATCTGACCTCCACCTCTTCCTACGAATTGCCGGGAAAAAGATTCAGCCTGTGCAGGATAGAATGGATGTAAGTCTTTATTTTTCAGGCCAACTTTATTTAAACAATCTGAGGCAGTAGCTCCATCCGGTGTGTTCTCCATGATGTCTGGACTCTAACTGACACAGTACACAGTACCACCAACAGAGGGCACTGTTGTCAGTTCTGTGAGATAATCCAAGATGGCCACTGTGATATCAGCTGATGAAGTGAGTACCTTTACCCAAGTGGCGGGAAACTGTGTTCACCAGTACACAGCACTGCCACCAGAGGGCCCTGTAGTCTGTTCCGTTACATAATCCAAGATGGTGACCATGACGTCAGCTGATGACACAAGTACTGTTATCCAAGGTGGTGGCAAACAGTGTGTTCACCACGAGGTCCAGGCCTAGTACACAGTACCACCATCAGAGAGCACTCTCATCTGTGACATAATCCAAGATGATGGTCCAGCATGGGAGAAATGGCGGAAACCAATAGAAACCCTTAATCCAGTCACGTGTTAGATTTAAGCCAGTAGCATGTCGGTATCTGGTAACATCATTGGAGGGGGTATAGGGGAGGCTCAGCAGCTCTGGGACCTCAGTCTTGCTCAGTCAGGAGCATCAGAAGAAGAAAAAGGAGAAGAACCATGAAGGATCAACAGCAGCTGAATTCCAACATGGCCATGCAGAAAAGGAAGAAATAAAAAAGTAAGTATCCCATATCACATCTTTCTTTGTGGTTACCATTAATATTATTATTATTATTATTGCTTCTTTCCTTTCTCAGACGTTATGTCTGGTTAAAAATGGAAAGTGACACGGACCTTGATCAAGCGTGACTTCCTTTTAATTGTACAGTATATGTTACATTGCACTTAGGAACTTTTGGGTAATTGAACATGTATCAATAATTACAGATTTCTGTAGTTGTATATATATGTTTGGATGTAACTGTGTTGCGTTGATGTACTGGTGGATATTGTGTGGCATGACTCCTGTAGTTGATAGTATAATTGGTATAATGTCAACTTTATCCTGATGCCACATGTCCTTGACTTCCTCAGCCAGTTGGATGTATTTTTCAGTTTTTTCTCCTGTTTTCTTCTGTATATTTATTGTATTGGGTATGGATATTTCGATAAGTTGTGTTAATTTCTTCTTTTTATTGGTGAGTATGATGTCCGGTTTGTTATGTGGTGTTGTTTTATCTGTTATAATGGTTCTATTTCAGTATAATTTGTATTCATCATTCTCCAGTACATTTTGTGGTGCATATTTGTATGTGGGAATGTGTTGTTTTATTAGTTTATGTTGTATGGCAGGTTGTTTGTATATTATTTTTGCTACATTGTCATGTCTTCTGGCGTATTCTGTATTTGCTAGCATTGTACATCCGCTTGTGATGTGGTCCACAGTTTCTATTTGTTGTTTGCAAAGTCTGCATTTATCTGTTGTGGTATTGGGATCTTAATAATATGCTTGCTGTAATATCTGGTGTTTATTGTTTGATCCTGTATTGTAATCATGAATCCGTCTCACTGTATATATTGCCTTTTCTTAGCCATGTGTTGTTTTATCTGTTATAATGGTTCTATTTCAGTATAATTTGTATTCATCATTCTCCAGTACATTTTGTGGTGCATACTTGTATGTGGGAATGTGTTGTTTTATTAGTTTATGTTGTATGGCAGGTTGTTTGTATATTATTTTTGCTACATTGTCATGTCTTCTGGCGTATTCTGTATTTGCTAGCATTGTACATCCGCTTGTGATGTGGTCCACAGTTTCTATTTGTTGTTTGCAAAGTCTGCATTTATCTGTTGTGGTATTGGGATCTTAATAATATGCTTGCTGTAATATCTGGTGTTTATTGTTTGATCCTGTATTGCAATCATGAATCCGTCTCACTGTATATATTGCCTTTTCTTAGCCATGTGTTAGATTCTTCTTGATCAATGTGTCTGTGTTAGATGATACGGGTGCTTGCCATGTAGTGTTATCTTTTTCCAATTTACTTTCTTCATATCTGTTGATGTTATGTGATGTAAAGGGTTGTAGAAGTGGTTATGAAATTGCAATGGTGTAGCCAATGTATTTATATCAGTGATTGCTTTGTCTATTTTGCTAGTTTTTGCTCATTCTATAAAGAATTTTCTTAAATTGTCTACCTGTCCATAATGTAGGTTTTTTTATGTCGATAAATCCCCTTCCTCCTTCCTTTCTGCTTAATGTGAATCTTTCTGTTGCTGAATGTATGTGATGTGTTCTATATTTGTGGCATTGTGATCGTGTAAGTGTATTGAGTGCTTCTAGGTCTGTGTTACTCCATTTCACTACCCCAAATGAGTAGGTCAATATTGGTACAGCACAAGTATTTATAGCTTTTGTCTTGTTTCTTGCTGTCAATTCTGTTTTCAGTATTTTAGTTAGTCTTTGTCTATATTTTTCTTTTAGTTCTTCTTTAATATTTGTATTATCTATTCCTATTTTATGTCTGTATCCTAGATATTTATAGGCATCTGTTTTTCCCATCGCTTCTATGCAGTCGCTGTGGTTATCCAATATGTAATCTTCTTGTTTAGTGTGTTTTCCCTTGACTATGCTCTTTTTCTTACATTTGTCTGTTCCAAAAGCCATATTTATATCATTGCTGAATACTTCTGTTGTCTTTAGTAATTGGTTGAGTTGTGCTGCCAGTAGTTTTAGATCATCCATGTATAGCAAATGTGTGATTTTGTGTTGGTATGTTCCAGTAATATTGTATCCATAATTTGTATTATTTAGCAAGTTGGACAGTGGGTTCAGAGCTAGGCAGAACCAGAAAGGACTTAATGAGTCTCCTTGGTATATTCCACGCTTAATCTGTATTGGCTGTGATGTGATATTATTTGAATTTGTTTGGATATTAAGTGTGGTTTTCCAGTTTTTCATTACTATGTTTAGGAACTGTATCAATTTAGGATCTACTTTGTATATTTCCAATATTTGTAGTAACCATGAGTGGGGTACACTATCAGAAGCTTTTTGGTAATCAATGTATGCGTACTGTAGTGACCTTTGTTTAGTTTTAGCTTGATATGTCACCTCTACATCTATTATCAGTTGCTCTTTACATCTTTGTGCTCCTTTGCAACAGCATTTTTGTTCTTCATTTATTATTTTGTTCTGTGTTGTATGTGTCATTAATTTCTGTGTAATGACTGAAGTTAATATTTTGTATATTGTTGGTAGGCATATTATGGGGCGATATTTTGCTGGTTTTGCTGTGTCTGCTTGATCTTTAGGTTTCAGATAAGTTATTCCATGTGTAAGTGTATCAGGGAATGTGTATGTGTCTGCAATGTAACTGTTAAATAATTTAGTTAGATGTGAATGTGTTGAGGTGAACTTCTTTAGCCAGGAATTTGCTATTTTACTTTTCCAGGGGCTTTCCAATTGTGTGTAGAATTAATTGCTCGGGTGACTTCATGTTGCAAACTTATCTCCTCAGGCAATTGTGGTATCATCTTGTATGTGTCTGGTTCTGCTTGTATCCACCATGCATGTCTGTTATGTTGTACCGGGTTTGACCATATGTTGCTCCAGAAGTGTTCCATGTCTGTTATGTTTGGTGGATTGTCTATTTTAATGTGTGTGTTATCTACTGTCTGGTAAAATCTCTTTTGGTTTGTGTTGAATGTTTGGTTTTGTGTCCTTCTATTTTCATTTTTTTTGTATCCTGTAAGTCGTTTGGCCAATGCTTGTAATTTCTGCTTCTTTTCATCTAATTGCTCTATCGCTTCTTGTTGTGAGATTTTACCTAGGCTTTTTCGTTTTTTTCCTGACATTTCATTACCTATAAATTGTGTTAGCTGTCTGATGTCTTTTCTCAGATTTTCTATTCTGATCTGTAGCCTGTGTTGCCATGCTGGTTTTGTGGGTTTCTTCTGTGTGTTGGTTGGTTCTGATCTCTGCCTAGTGTGTATATTTAGTGTAGTGAGTGCTCCTATATAAACCAGTAGTTGTAACTCTTCCATAGTTGTATTTTCATTTATTTTGTTGTGTATGATTGTGTTGATAGTTATTATTGTTGTTTCGACTTGTGGGTTATTTGGAGGTGTTTGCAAGAATGGTCTAATGTCTGTATTTGTGTCTTTGTATTCTATATATGTTAGCTGAAATTTTTCTTCTATATCTGACATGTGTGTCACTTCATGTTCTATTTGTGCTTGTTCTGGCGGCTGTCTTAAGATTTCGTTTTCCTCTGATTGTTTAATTGATGCGTGTTGTTCTTGGTTTCTTTGCTCTGGGATGTTTGAGTCCATTACTGTATTTTCTTCTTCTTCTGACTGCACATTATTTTGTTCCAGTATTTGTTGTACTTGTTGTTTGATGTTTTCTAATTCTGACTGGGGTATCCTGTTATCTTTTATTATTACACAGATCTGATCAGCTAGTCATTGTTCTGTTAAAAATTTTAATTCTGAGTATCTGGTAATAAATGTTGTGTATACTTGTGATCTGTATCCAGTTGTGTTGGTTCCTAAGTTTGTTGCTTGGTAATAACAGAACATGAGGTGTCAGTTATCTTCATCTGACCATTATTATTATTTCTTTTCTTTCTCAGACCTTAAGTCTGGTTAAAAATGGAAAGTGACACGGACCTTGATCAAGCGTCACTTCCTTTTAACTGTATGGTATGTGTTATATTGCATTTAGGAACTTTCGGGTAATTGAACATGTATCAATAATTACAGATTTCTGTAGTTGTATATATAAGTTTGGATGTAGCTGTATTGCATTGATGTACTGGTGGATATTGTGTGGTATGACTGCTGTAGTTGATAGTATAATTGGTATAATGTCAACATTATCCTGATGCCACATGTCCTTGACTTCCTCAGCCATATTATTATTATTATTACTATTATTATTCATTGTTTCCTCATGTTGGTCCATATATAATGCTTCCTCGTCTTTGTTCAGCAGTAGCGCTCAACGCATCCAAACCAGGAGTGTCGAGCACCAACATTCCAAACTATGCCATGTCTGGACCTATAGCAACCTTGGCTGCAGCTGCCTCTAGAGTTGTGGCAGGAACAACTTCCAGCACGTATGAACCTGTAGCGGCCACATGAAATTCTGCACCGCGCTTAGCCCACTTGCTGGAGCAGGACAAGGAGCTGCTGTTGTCGGTTCCACTCATCAATTTGTGTGATGAGGACATACGATCTGCTCCCAACACTTTGAATGCTGCCGATGGTTCTAAACAATGTCAAGATGGATGACAGTACTGGTCACCGACGTATGACCCATCCCAGCAGAACATCCCTGTGATAGTGCAACCACAGAGTGTAGATACTGTAGACAAGAATGCGTTTAGTGCACCTATGCTTTTCACTTCCACATACAGTTTAACTCCCAGTGGATCGAAACGTGTGAACATTGCTATAGAAGTGCATCATGTCTGGGGCTTGCATGCGAAAATGGAGATTGAAAATGTATCCAAGTGTGTTAATGTGCCAATTTCCTAGTTCGCCTGGATGAAATATGCGTGCCAAGCACTACATCAATCAACAGATGACTACAGAGTATTATCCAACTCGTTCTCCCCCAGACATTTGCCCTACTACATTTCTATTACAACTGTGTATAATGACTGTGCATTATGAGTGAAATCAGGTGACAATGGTGTTTATATAAGACATGCCTCCGTTGTGAAGTTATACGGTCTGGATACTGCCATATGTCTTGCACTGGAGAGACTGAACCATTGGTTGCCTAGCATAGACTCTGCATACAATGATGTTGTAAACTCCCTACGCATACATAGTGTACATGTTGATGATCTGAAGCAGCACCTTGTTTGCACATGAACGCTGAACCTACAGAGAAACAGCTTAAATGTGTGTGTGAGAAACCTGAGTACTGTGAGGTATCTACCAGCTTGTGTGAGATACATACTGAATTTATTGCATGTCAAAAACTTTATTTGGTAAATACTGTACAGGTGCGAAGAACATACATACAGATTGTAATGATATTCCTGATTTACAACGCCCTATGTATGATATTTAAATAAATAAATAATTTGTGTATATATAATCTCAAAATGTGTTTGTGTTTTATTTCAGACCGCTCACATTATAGTCAAAGTATTACAATTATTAATTTTTTCAGTGCTATGTGAGTTATTGAGATGATGATTGATGAAGTTACTCTTCATGGGTAAAATATATTAATGTTTTCTATGTGTAATCAATGTAGCTCAGTCGGTTAAGTGATGGAACTATAGTGGCTACACATACTGTTGTTAGCCTTTCCAATGTATCATTCTATCTACGACAACTACTTGTCTGTACCTGGCGTAGTCAGTATCATGGCAGGCTGGGTGAAACATCTTCATCATGAGGACTTTGTTGTCGGTGACTAGTCCTGTGAGGATGCAAAAGAAGACCTGTAGAGGAACAATAAGAATGGAATTCTCCTTCCTGATAATATACAAGCAATTATTGTAGGTCCATACAGTTGTGGGAAGACTAATGTCATCATGGTTCTGCTAAAACATGTAGATGGAGTCCGATTTGAACATGTTTGTGTATGACCAAAAACACTGTTTCAACCCAAGTATTAGCTATTGCAGGAGATATTGTGTGGTGTAGAACGTGTTACATACACGCCATTCAATGAAAGTGATGATACCCCTCCAACTGAAAAAGCAGAGCCAAACACTGTTTTCATATTTGACAATGTTGCTGTGGAAAACAAAGACCAAATTCGAAAATATTTCTGTTTCGGTCGTCATATGGGTGCTGATGTATTTTATCTAAGCCAAACATATTCCAGAATCCCCAAACAGTTGGTTAGGGACAACACAAACCTCATTATAGCCTTCAAACAAGACTATCTGCATTTAAAACACATTTCCAGCTCATGTCGGAACTGACATGTCGTTCAATGATTTTGTAAAGATATGTGCTGACTTTTGGAATCATTCACAGTATGGGTTTCTCGTTATTGATAGAACAAGAAAACTGAATGATAGTAGAAAGAGGCGAAACTTTCAAGAGTTTTTCCATATATAGCACAGTAAGAGAGGGTGCTCCCTGCCGCCGTTGGATAAGCAGCTGCAGCAGCAAGTCGTATACTCCTAGCTCACTCATTTGTTACATAGTTTAATTCTTAATTTCTTTGCGTGTTTTTGGTACTTGCATTGTTTAATTCATAAATTTCGGGCGTATTATAGTATTTGAGAGTTGTAGCATCGCGTTTTAGTACCTGAATAGTGTAAAATCGCGTAGTCTCCTTCCGCCGCCGAGCAGTGTGTCAGCAGTGCGCAAGTAGCAGCATTACTGCATTTACTAGGCAATATTGTATTTTAATAACCGTTTAAATTTTGTGTCGATTTGTTTGCGCTCTCTGTAGATTAGTTCAGACGTTCTTTGCACAACAGTTTTTAGCATGGATAGGGACTGCAACTGCTGTGTTCGGATGCAGGCTGAGTTGGCATCCCTTCGCGCCCAGCTTCAGGCAGTGTTGGCTTCGGTCACACAGCTTGAGGCTGTTGCCAATGGGCATCACTGTGGGGGTCTGGATGGGGGTTGTCGGGGACGGCCAGCTCGTCCCACGCATCCCCCGATCGGACTACGACTGTGGTTGCCCGGGATACTGCCCGCATTGAGGCTGATCCCTCACCTGTGGTAAAGTGGGAGATCGTCTCAAGGTGTGGCAGGGGGCGAAAGACATTCCGGAGGGCTGAACGGAAGGCCTCTCCAGTTTGTCTGACGAACCGGTTTCAGGCTCTGTCTCAGGCTGATACTGATCTTCGGCCTGACATGGCTGCTTGTCCTGTTCCAGAGGTTGCCCCTCAGTCTGCAAGATCCGGGCGGTCGCAGAGGGTGGGCTTACTGGTAGTTGGGAGCTCCAACGTCAGGCACGTAATGGGGCCCCTTAGGGATATGGCAGCAAGAGAGGGGAAGTCATTCCAGATGTGGAAAGGGTCCTTCCGGATGCCATGAAGGGTACCGGATGCACTCTTCTGCAGGTGGTCGCTCATGTCAGCACCAATGATGTGTGTCACTATGGATCGGAGGAAATCCTCTCTGGCTTCCGACGGCTATCTGATTTGGTGAAGACTGCCAGTCTCGCTAGCGGGATGAAAGCAGAGCTCACCATCTGCAGCATCGTCGACAGGACTGACTGCGGACCTTTGGTACAGAGCCGAGTGGAGGGTCTGAATCAGAGGCTGAGACAGTTCTGCGACTGTGCGGGCTGCAGATTCCTCGACTTGCGCCGTAGGGTGGTGGGGTTTCGGGTTCCGCTGGATAGGTCAGGAGTCCACTACACGCAACAAGCGGCTATACGGGTAGCAGGGGTTGTGTGGCGTGGGCTGGGCGGTTCTTTAGGTTAGATGGCCTTCAGCAAGTACAGAAAGGGCAACAGCCTCAACGGGTGCAGGGCAAAGTCAGGACATGCGGGGACCAAGCAGCAATCGGTATTGTAATTGTAAACTGTCGAAGCTGCGTTGGTAAAGTACCAGAACATCAAGCGCTGATAGAAAGCACCGAAGCTGAAATCGTTATAGGTACAGAAAGCTGGCTGAAGCCAGAGATAAATGCTGCCGAAATTTTTACAAAGGTACAGACGGTGTTTGGAAAGGATAGATTGCATGCAACCGGTGGTGGAGTGTTCGTCGCTTTTAGTAGTAGTTTATCCTGTAGTGAAGTAGAAGTGGATGGTTCCTGTGAATTATTATGGGTGGAGGTTACACTCAACAACCGAGCTAGGTTAATAATTGGCTCCTTTTACCGACCTCCCGACTCAGCAGCATTAGTGGCAGAACAACTGAGAGAAAATTTGGAATACATTTCACATAAATTTTCTCAGCATGTCATAGTCTTAGGTGGAGATTTCAATTTACCAGATATAGACTGGCACACTCAGATGTTTAGGACGGGTGGCAGGGACAGAGCATTGAGTGACATTATACTGAGTGCACTATCCGAAAATTACCTCGAGCAATTAAACAGAGAACCGACTCGTGGAGATAACATCTTGGACCTACTGATAACAAACAGACCCGAACTTTTCGACTCTGTATGTGCAGAACAGGGAATCAGTGATCATAAGGCCGTTGCAGCATCCCTGAATATGGAAGTTAATAGGAATATAGAAAATGGAGGAAGGTTTATCTGTTTAGCAAGAGTAATAGAAGGCAGATTTCTGACTACCTAACAGATCAAAACAAAAATTTCTGTTCCGACACTGACAATGTTGAGTGTTTATGGAAAAAGTTCAAGGCAATCGTAAAATGTGTTTTATACAGGTACGTGCCGAGTAAAACTGTGAGGGACGGGAAAAACCCACCGTGGTACAACAACAAAGTTAGGAAACTACTGCGAAAGCAAAGAGAGCTTCACTCCAAGTTTAAACGCAGCCAAAACCTCACAGACAAACAGAAGCTAAACGATGTCAAAGTTAGCGTAAGGAGGGCTATGCGTGAAGCGTTCAGTGAATTCGAAAATAAAATTCTATGTACCGACTTGACAGAAAATCCTCGGAAGTTCTGGTCTCACGTTAAATCAGTAAGTGGCTCGAAGCAGCATATCCAGACACTCCGGGATGATGGTGGCATTGAAACAGAGGATGACACGTGTAAAGCTGAAATACTAAACACCTTTTTCCAAAGCTGTTTCACAGAGGAAGACCGCACTGCAATTCCTTCTCTAAATCCTTGCACAAACGAAAAAATGGCTGACATCGAAATAAGTGTCCAAGGAATAGAAAAGCAACTGGAATCACTCAACAGAGGAAAGTTCACTGGACCTGACGGGATACCAATTCGATTCTACACAAAGTACGCGAAAGAACTTGCCCCCCTTCTAGCCAAATGATTGGAAAAGAGCACAGGTAGTCCCAGTCTTCAAGAAGAGTCGTCGAGCAGATGCGCAAAACTATAGACCTATATCTCTGACGTCGATCTGTTGTAAAATTTTAGAACATGTTTTTTGCTCGAGTATCATGTCGTTTTTGGAAACCCAGAATCTACTATGTAGGAATCAACATGGATTCCGGAAACAGCGATCGTGTGAGACCCAACTCGCTTTATTTGTTCATGAGACCCAGAAAATATTAGATACAGGCTCCCAGGTAGATGCTATTTTTCTTGACTTCCGGAAGGCGTTCGATACAGTTCTGCACTGTCGCCTGATAAACAAAATAAGAGCCTACGGAATATCAGACCAGCTGTATGGCTGGATTGAAGAGTTTTTAGCAAACAGAACACAGCATGTTGTTATCAATGGAGAGACGTCTACAGACGCTAAAGTAACCTCTGGCGTGCCACAGGGGAGTGTTATGGGACCACTGCTTTTCACAATATATATAAATGACCTAGTAGATAGTGTCAAAAGTTCCATGCGGCTTTTCGCGGATGATGCTGTAGTATACAGACAAGTTGCAGCATTAGAAAATTGTAGTGATATGCAGGAAGATCTGCAGCGGATAGGCACTTGGTGCAGGGAGTGGCAACTGACCCTTAACATAGACAAATGTAATGTATTGCGAATACATAGAAAGAAGGATCCTTTATTGTATGATTATATGATAGCGGAACAAACACTGGTAGCAGTTACTTCTGTAAAATATCTGGGAGTATGCGTGCGGAACGATTTGAAGTGGAATGATCATATAAAATTAATTGTTGGTAAGGCGGGTACCAGGTTGAGAGTCATTGGGAGAGTCCTTAGAAAATGTAGTCCATCAACAAAGGAGGTGGCTTACAAAACACTCGTTCGACCTGTACTTGAGTATTGCTCATCAGTGTGGGATCCGTACCAGATCGGGTTGACGGAGGAGATAGAGAAGATCCAAAGAAGAGCGGCGCGTTTCGTCACAGGGTTATTTGGTAACCGTGATAGCGTTACGGAGACGTTTAACAAACTCAAGTGGCAGACTCTGCAAGAGAGGCGCTCTGCATCGCGGTGTAGCTTGCTCGCCAGGTTTCGAGAGGGTGCGTTTCTGGATGAGGTATCGAATATATTGCTTCCCCCTACTTATACCTCCCGAAGAGATCACGAATGTAAAATTAGAGAGATTAGAGCGCGCACGGAGGCTTTCAGACAGTCGTTCTTCCCGCGAACCATACGCGACTGGAACAGGAAAGGGAGGTAATGACAGCGGCACGTAAAGTGCCCTCCGCCACACACCGTTGGGTGGCTTGCGGAGTATAAATGTAGATGTAGATGTAGTACGTCAGTGTACGCCGCACCATGGATAAATTCGCACGTATGTCTAGCTCTCAACACGAGAGAATGGGTGTACACAGACGGAACATTCGCCTGTACATGGTTGCGAAAATTCAAGCTACTGTGCATAAAGTTGGAGGTATGTGCAGGGAACTAGCGACATATTACCAAACTCTTTTGAGAATGGTGAATGCGTTAAATGATTTAGTTAATGAAGTCTGTAAGAAAGTAGCCGACTTAACTGAAAAGGTTGAGGCTAATGGGGGAAAATAGAGTTCCTTGTTGTTGAGAAGGGGGAGCAGGTACATAGTAAGAGGAAGAAGAAAACGACCGGATGTATAAAGCCTCATGCTGTGGAGTTGTCTGATTAGTATACACCGAGATGTCGACGAAGCAGAAAGTGATGGAATTAAAAAAAAAAAACGATAATGAAGGTGTTGCCATTGATGAATTCATTACCCGTCACACCCCTAGTCAGATACATAGAACATTCGGCTTTAGCAGGGAAAGACCGTACATGTTGGTTATGCATCCTATAACTGTAACTGATGACACAATACAGATCGGTGATAGGCGGTTAGAGAGAGCACCCAGCTTAATGAATCTTGTTTTCCTAAGACCTACCAAAGAACCTATAAAATATTCAGCTAATGATAGGGAAACATACCGTGAAATACTGCATGTGACTGGTGTACATAAGTTCACAAAAAGCCTGAGCAGCAAGAAATATAAAACCATTATAAAACCAATACTTGAAGGCGAAAACAACATAAACAACAGCAGTGCTGATGCTGTTGACAATGGGCACAAAGCAATGTATATGTTCCGACGACCCCAACGAGCTAAAAGATCGCCTACAGCTGCTCATGGCATCAGCTGCTGCAGGTAATACAGCTCATTCGAGTGAGGTTGTTTCAATAATCTCTGAGCTTAGAGAGAGAGAGAGGTATCATCGAGTAAGTATGGAGACAATAGTCTGAGAAATGCACAAACCAGACCGCAAAACATACCCTCATAGGCATGTTATGATTAAAGGTTTGGATGGCTTATGGCAAGCTGATTTTTTAGATATGAGGGAATATTCACATGAGAATAATGGATTAGAATATATTTTAATGGTTATTGATACATACTCCAAATTTGCCTGGGCATTACCTGTTGTTGTGTTGTTGTTGTGGTCTTCAGTCCTGAGACTGGTTTGATGCAGCTCTCCATGCTACTCTATCCTGTGCAAGCTTCTTCATCTCCCAGTACCTACTGCAACCTACATCCTTCTGAATCTGCTTAGTGTATTCATCTCTTGGTCTCCCCCTATGATTTTTACCCTCCACGCTGCCCTCCAATACTAAATTGGTGATCCCTTGATGCCTCAAAACATGTCCTACCAACCGACCCCTTCTTCTAGTCAAGTTGTGCCACAAACTTCTCTTCTCCCCAATCCTATTCAATACCTCCTCATTAGTTACGTGATCTACCCACCTTATCTTCAGCATTCTTCTGTAGCACCACATTTCGAAAGCTTCTATTCTCTTCTTGTCCAAACTGGTTATCGTCCATGTTTCACTTCCATACATGGCTACACTCCATACAAATACTTTCAGAAACGACTTCCTGACACTTAAATCTATACTCGATGTTAACAAATTTCTCTTCTTCAGAAACGATTTCCTTGCCATTGCCAGTCTACATTTTATATCCTCTCTACTTCGACCATCATCAGTTATTTTAGTCCCTAAATAGCAAAACTCCTTTACTACTTTAAGTGTCTCATTTCCTAATCTAATCCCCTCAGCATCACCCGATTTAATTTGACTACATTCCATTATCCTCGTTTTGCTTTTGTTGATGTTCATCTTATATCCTCCTTTCAAGACACTGTCCATTCCGTTCAACTGCTCTTCCAAGTCCTTTGCTGTCTCTGACAGAATTACAATGTCATCGGCGAACCTCAAAGTTTTTACTTCTTCTCCATGAATTTTAATACCTACTCCGAAGTTTTCTTTTGTTTCCTTTACTGCTTGCTCAATATACAGACTGAATAACATCGGGGAGAGGCTACAACCCTGTATCACTCCTTTCCCAACCACTGCTTCCCTTTCATGACCCTTGACTCTTATAACTGCCATCTGGTTTCTGTACAAATTGTAAATAGCCTTTCGCTCCCTGTATTTTACCCCTGCCACCTTCAGAATTTGGAAGAGAGTATTCCAGTTAACGTTGTCAAAAGCTTTCTATAAGACTACAAATGCTAGAAATGTAGGTTTGCCTTTTCTTAATCTTTCTTCTGAGATAAGTCGTAAGGTTAGTATTGCCTCACGTGTTCCAACATTTCTACGGAATCCAAACTGATCTTCCCCGAGGTCCGCTTCTACCAGTTTTTCCATTCGTCTGTAAAGAATTTGCGTTAGTATTTTGCAGCTGTGACTTATTAAACTGATAGTTCGGTAATTTTCACATCTGTCAACACCTGCTTTCTTTGGGATTGGAATTATTATATTCTTCTTGAAGTCTGAGGGTATTTCGCCTGTCTCATACATCTTGCTCACCAGATGGTAGAGTTTCGTCATGACTGGCTCTCCCAAGGCCATCAGTAGTTCTAATGGAATGTTGTCTACTCCCGGGGTCTTGTTTCGACTCAGGTCTTTCAGTGCTCTGTCAAACTCTTCACGCAGTATCTTATCTCCCGTTTCTTCTTCATCTACATCCTCTTCCATTTCCATAATATTACCTGTCAAAACGAAAATGGGTAGAAATGTCGCAGATGTTTTTGAGCATTTGCTACAAACAGGGACGAATCGATGCCCAGACAACATTCAAACCGATCATGCAGCGGTACGGAATACATCACTACTCAGCATTCACTCAGCTGAAGCCAAGTATCGCGGAACATCTGAACACAACAATAAAAGGTCGAATGTGGATGCATTTTAACCTTCCCGGCTCATACAAATGGACAGATATCCTCCTAGAAATAATTGCTCAGTATAATCGAACCAAATATACCACAATAAAAATGAGACCAATCGCTGTACATGATAATGAACTCATGGATATGGTGTACTATCACATCAAAATGCTGGATCCACACAGACAGAAATTTAATGAAAGTGATTTGGTGCGTATCTCAAAACACAAGACGGCATTTGAGAAATCATACCTTCCGAACAGGTCAACTGAGATATTTACAGTTTCAAAGGTGCAGAGAACGAATCCTAGAACTTATATATTGAAGGATAGTAAAGGTGAAGAAATTGCAGGCTGCTTCTACACCGAGGAGTTACAGAAAAGCTCAGAACAGGATGTTTTTCTCGTGGAGAGAGTCATAAGACGTCGTGGAAATAAAGCACTAGTCAAATGGTTTGGTTTTCCTGCTACACAAAACGGTTGGACTGATGCCGACGATTTGATATATAATGGCAGTGCATAGTCTACAACCACCTCTGTAGCATAACATGCGTGCTAGGAGGCACATTAGAGGAGGTGGTGGTATTCTAGACAAACTGCCAGAGGAATTATACATCCCTGGGTATAATTACTGTGGACCTGGGACAAAGCTACCGAAGCGCTTGGCATGAGGTGATAAGGGGGTTAATCTGCTCGACGAAGCGTGTATGGAACACGACATTGCATATGCTGCAAATAAAAATCTATCAAGTCGTCACATTGCAGACAGGATTTCAATGATAGGGCTAATGCGACATGGAGAAGAAAGGATGTTGGTATAGGTCAACGCATCGCAGCATTTGCAGTTGATAAAACCATGCAAGGAAAAATTAAGTTGAGTTTGGGAGGGCTGAATTTAAAGAGAGTTATGAATGCTACACGTTGTGCACTAAACAAGAAGAAGAAGAAGGACAGGCGAAGGAAGCAGGGCTGTTTGAAGAACTGTATCCTGACAGCGATGTATGCAGCTAAAAACGCACTGTAGCAGAAAGATGAGGGAAGAAGAAGAAGAAGAAGAGAATCGGTTAAAGCATCTAGAGTTCTACCAATACCCAAGACATCTGGCGGTTTTATTCCATTTCTCATCCCGTCCCTCTCCGCGCTCTCAGCAGTAGGTCCCTCGCTGGTGGTGCTGCAGCTATCACTCGAACGGTCAAGAACGCTCAAAACTCCCAAGCACAGTTAGAAGAGGCAGGAAGACATAACTGCTTGATGGAAGCCACAGCCATAGGAAACGGACTGTACTTGAAACCGTACAGGAAAGAGCTTGGTCTAGTCATAAATTTAAAAGAAGCCCATTAGCGGTCCTACTAGATCGACCACTCACAAATACCGATTTTCTTAAGTTTGTTAGAGACAAATTCAAGATACCAAGATTCCGTGGTGTGTTTATGCGGGATACATTACCGAAGACTATGTGGAAAACTGGTGAATGTGGCATTCTGAATTTAGATGTTGCTGGAGACCCCGGCATCCACTGAGTATCATATGTTATGAAAAATGCAGATACCGTCTACTATTTCGACTCATTTGGTGACCTGCAATCACGACAAGAATTACAGCGATACTTCACTCGCAGAAGACGTGTGCTCTACAATTATCGACGATATAAAGACTTTATTACACACCACTGTGGACATCTATGCATCATGTTTCTCTTGACGTTCACAAAGAAGAAGAAGAAGAAGAAGAAGAAGAAGAAGCATGCTATATAAGGAGGAGGTTTAAACATTCATTCTTCAGTTGAGGTTCAGATGCAATGTCGTACACTTTGACGTTAAAAGAACTATCATCTGTATTGTATGCAAATTACTTCCTGCCAATCGCTTTGAGTGTTGGTGAATGGAGTATTGCATTTATTGGATTGGAGACATACAACACCACCACAAATATCACTGAGACTAACAATAAACTGGATATTAATGATGAAAAAGATATTGTGGAAATAGAACCGGGTACACACGATATCGACGATTTAAACGAAGTCCTAAAACAGTTTCGAACAGGTATTGAACATCAATACACTTAAAATTGAAAAAAGAACTGTAAACGCAACGATTGACTTTACCAGAAAGGTTCAATAGGGCGCCTGCTGGGTTTCACAAAAGGGCAGGTTTTGAAGAAGGATCCAAATAAATTTCACAAGTCAGATCAGACTGTAGACATACTTCCTGTCAGTACAATCCGTGTCGAGTGTAACACTGCAATGAACTCCTATCTCAACGATAGTCTGATTCATACTATTTACGGATTCTTACACTCAGTTGCAATGGGGTATAAGATTGTTGAGACCCCTGCGAATACAATATAACTTCCAGTGACAGCTCAGACATTGGAGCAGCTTATTGTGGACCAGAACAATCAACTTATTGACTTTTGTGGTGAGGAAATCATTGTACAATTACAGCTAAGGCAGGATGGGAGTAGGGTATAAAACAAGTGCACGTAATCCACAGCATGCCACTTTGCTACCGAACAGCAAAGTGATAACACGTGTGAACTACGAGTTTCTTAAATCAGTTGGCCTGAAACCGCGTAATGACGTCCTCACTCAATATAACAAGTCCAGTAGAGTATGATGAGAGAATTATACGTCAGGAATACTTCTCCCATAAACCTTATGCTTCAAACACACTTAACAAAACGATGAAATCAGGATTGTCATCCAGTACCAAGACGCACTCACACTTCCATGCAAGAGTTTCATATATCTAGAGCGATCATTCAAGAAAACTGATGGCAGCGATACAGTGGGATCCAAGCTGACACGTAACACTTTAGAATTCCTGTTCCAAGAGATATGCTATGAATTCAACGGGTCTGAGATCGACCGTACATGCAGAGGATAGAACAGTTGCAGAGTACAAGCGATTTACTGCCTGCATATCTCTAAAAATGCTTATGGGGTACTTTTAGGACATGAGACAGATTATTATGAACGCTAAACAGGAACTCATTCTGGTATGGAGTGTGACAGACAATAACTCATACATTCAAGGAGCTCAAGAGGAGAATACGGTCACAACCAGCAAGATAATATGGAAAATCCCTCACATCAGAGTCAGACGAGGAGCATTTGAAGCTTTTAAAAGTCCTGAATTCGGGTACATTTCTGTCATTGACATTTCGCTCGTGAGAGGTTTTCAAGTACCCAGTGTTACGGACTGCGAGCAGACAGACATAAGCTATTAAAACCTCCTCCTATTTAGAGACACCTAGATTCATCCTACTTGCGTTTCCGACTGATAGAAGAGGTAATATAGCAAATGATTTCACAGTTTTCGACGACTGCAAGTTAACTAACGCCAAAGTCTACCTCAATTCAGAATTCTACTCATACGACAATTTACATCTGCAGTGGAATCAAAATGTACACTACTGGCCATTAAAATTGCTTCACCACGAAGATGACGTGCTACAGACACTAAATTTACCCGACAGGAAAAAGATGCTGTGATATGCAAGTGATTAGCTTTTCAGAGCATTCACATAAGGTTGGCGCCGGTGGCGACACCTACAACGTGCTGACATGAGGAAAGTTTCCAACCGATTTCTCATACACAAACAGCAGTTGACCGGCGTTGCCTCGTGTAAAGAGGAGAAATGTGTACTATCATGTTTCCGACTTTGATAAATGTCGAATTGTAGCCTATCGCGATTGCGGTTTATCGTATCGCAACATTGCTGCTCGCCTTGGTCGAGATCCAATGACTCTTAGGCCGGTATTACACTATCAAATTTCTTTGTCAAATATCTTTGTCCAAAATCTTTCTCAAAGATATTTGATGGTGTAATAGGAACTTTGTCAAATTTCGTCCAATATTTGATCAAATCTAGGGCCTCACTGTAGATTTGATCAAAGAAATCGCTTGTCTTATGTTCACTGCAATGTGACATGTTACCACATGGAGCGCTAGCATCGCTGCGGCGTTCTGTCGTCTGTAGTGTTTTTATAAACATTGCCGCTAAATACAATTGGTGTGTGCCGACAACTACAAAATTAATAGAGATGTATGAAGTTGATGAGGCGCTTTACAACGTGAGGCACCCTGAATACAAAAATAAAATAAGGAGATTGGAGACAAGACCTGACCTAACCTAACCTAACATAACATAACATAACCCTCTCCTGTAGCAAGGAATCCGAGTGTTACAGTGAGCCTGTCTTCTGTAGATGTAGCAGTTCTTAAGTGAATATTGTGCTTTGTGATATGAGGATACACTTCACTGAGCACATACAGGAATGTATGCTCATCCATTCTTAAGTAATTGATGTGCAACTTGACGTCTTCCACTGTAAGCTCACGTAAGAAATTTTGTTGAATGCTTTTATCGTGTCGTCGTAAAACCCACGGCTTCACCCAGAATAGATTAGTTTTTCGTTCCATAGATCCATGCTGAGGAGATCCTCGTGGATGTGGAACATGTCAATTTTTTTAAGCTGAAATAACAATACTAATAGTATGAATAAATACATCATTTGTTTCTATTAAAAATTTCGTCAATGGAGTAGGAGTGGGCCACTAGTAAGTCTTTCAGGCTCCTTTTAAACTGATCTTTATTTGTAACTAAAATTTTTATGTTTGCTGGCAAATTATTGAAGATGAGTGTTCCTGAGTAGCGGACCTCTTTTTGAACTAAAGTAAGTGCTTTTAAGTCCTTGTGTAGATCATATTTGTTCCTGGTATTGTATGTATGAACTGAGTTGTTTGTTGGAAAAAGAGATATTTCATTAAGGAGTAAATATACTGAGACGCAGTAGTTAGTATACCCAGTTCTTTGAAGAGGTTTCTACAGGACGTCCGTGAATTTACTCCACAAATAATACGTATTACACGCTTTTGAACGCTGAAAACTTTTGTTTGACTTGAAGATTTACCCCAAAATATTATACCATATGACATTATGGAATGAAAGTATGCAAGCTTTTTCATTTTTATGTTGCCTATGCCTGCTAACACTCGATTTGCAAACAGATTTGTTAAGGCGTTGCTGCAGTTCTGGGATGTGCTCCTCCCAAACTGAATTTATTATCAAGTTATAATCCCAGGACTTTAAAGACTGTCAACCTCATATGTATGGTTCCATTCCACTTCTTTTCCGCAAGTGCACACAATGAAATTGGGGTATGTACAACTGCTGCAGTTATTAACAAGTTGTTGTCAGCCATCTTGAGCTTTGACGAAAAATTTGATGACAGTGTAATGCCCCTTCTAGCGCTACGTCAAAGATCTTTGTCAAATATATTTGATGGAATATTTGATCACATCTTTGATCAAATCTTTGACAAAGAAATTTGATAGTGTAATACCGGCCTTAGCAGAATATGGAATCGGTGGGTTCAGGAGGGTAATACGGAATGCTGTGCTGGATCCCAACGGCCTCGTATCACTAGCAGTCGAGATGACAGGCATCTTATTCGCATGGCTGTAACGGATCGTGCAGCCACGTCTAGATCCCTGAGTCAACAGATGGGGACGTTTGCAAAACAACAACTATCTGCACGAACAGTTCGACGACTTTTAGCAGCAGCATGGACTATCAGCTCGGAGGACATGGCTGCAGTTACCTTTGTCGTTGCATCACAGACAGGAGCGCCTGCTATGGTGAACTCAACGACGAACCTCGTTGCACAAATGGTAAAACGTTATTTTTTTGGATGAATCCAGGTTCTGTTTACAGCATCATGATGGTTGCATCCGTGTTTGGCGACATCGCAGTGAACGCACATTGGAAGCGTGTATTCGTCATTGCCATACTCGCATATCACCCGGCGTGATGGTATGGGGTGCCATTGGTTACACTTCTCAGTCACCTCTTGTTGGCACTGATGGCACTTTGAACAGTGGACGTTACATTTCAGATGTGTTACGACCCATGGCTCTGCCCTTCATTCGATCCCTGTGAAACCCTACATTTCAGTAGGATAATGCACGACCGCATCTTGCAGGTCCTCTACACGCCTTTCTGGATCCAGAAAATGTTCGACTGCTGCCCTGGCCAGCACATTCTCCAGATCTCTCATCAATTGAAAACGTCTGGTCAGTGGTGGCTGAGCAACTGGCTCATCACAGTACACCAGTCACTACCCTTGATGAACTGTTGTATCGTGTTGAAGCTGCATGGGCAACTGTACCTGTACACGCCATCCAAGCTCTGTTTGACTCAATGACCAGACGTATCAAGGCCGTTATTACGGCCAGAGGTGGTGGTTCTGGGTACTGATTTCTCAGGATCTATGCACCCAAATTGCCTGAAAATGTAATCACATGTCAGTTCTAGTATAATATATTTGCCCAATGCATACCCGTTTATCATCTGCATTTCTTCTTGGTGTAGCAATTTTAATGGCTGGTAGTGTATACAGTCTAGTGTGTGACATGTATGCAAGGTTTCGCGGTTCTTACTATGAAATTGCCGAAGGAGAGGGAGGAAGGTGTCTACTCAGTCTGCGTAAGTTCAAGGAGCTTTCACCGATCATCCTAATAGACTGCTCGAAACAGAACTAGATCATTAAGTCATGTGCGAATTGAATTTGAATCACTGACAAATTTCCCGGAATACACTACTGTGTATGCTCTGGTTCTACATGACTGTGTGATCAACTACTGCCCGCTCACAGGTGTTATGCAACGATCATGGGGAAGGAGAAGATCTCATGGATGCATCGAATCTTTAAATTTATTGCTATTCAAGACCTGGAATTCTATGGGTGTCCTTCTCTCCTTCGACTCAAGAAAATGTATGAAAAAAGAGTTGTATCTGCTTATGAAAATGTAAAATTACTTTTAAGTTGGATGAGAAACAAATGAGTTTTTACCTCATAACCTCTGTGTTGTTCTTTCTCAACTCTGTTCCCATTGTGACAATGTACAGTTTTTCAACCACATGTTATGTCTGCGCTTTTCTTCAAGCACAGGAGATGTAATTTTAGACATGTCTGCTATATATCTTTGGAAGCGGCATGGTCATGTGCCTCCTGCTCCCATAATCCAATGCGTGCTGTGTGATAGGCGTAATTCCATATAACCATTCTATATATTTTGTTATCATCCATATTAAACTTCACCTCCGTAACAGCACTCATCTTCAGAAAACTAATGTCATTTGAGAAAGATGTATGGCAAATAATTTTTTTCTTGCTTTATTCAGTTCACACAAATACAATATAGTATTGTTAAGGTACAATACAGTATTCTTCTGGAGGTAAAATATAGTATTCTTGAGGTACAAATTGACTCTGCTATTCCAGTGCAGAAATACTTTTAACTTAAACGCTATAACAGTAACAGTGGTATGAATTTTTTTTATAAATCTATGCTAAAAACTAAAGCAGAGGTACTTTCTTTATTATTACTACTACTACTAAATTCGACAGCCCCAGTAGCATAGTTTTTACAATAATTGTGATGGACTGCACATGCTTAGAATCTCATTTCAACAGTCCACAAGAGCAATGGGGTTTTTACAATAAGAATTCTGATGGACTGTGAGCTATATACGTAGACTTGAAAACTATTCAGACTTGGATGGCTAGCAGCAAGTGAAAATCTTAAA
This sequence comes from Schistocerca piceifrons, assembly GCF_021461385.2. Lineage (NCBI taxonomy): Eukaryota > Metazoa > Arthropoda > Insecta > Orthoptera > Acrididae > Schistocerca > Schistocerca piceifrons. The sequence continues at coordinate 738,790,624 of NC_060138.1, forward strand.
AGATATTCTATTTAAGGAAAGAAACAGGCACATGGTGCTTATATATATATATATATATATATATATATTTTATAGTATAGTAATACATTGTATATCAACAGATAAATGAATATATAGAACACACACACACACACACACACACACACACACACACACACACACACTCTCTCTCTCTCTCTCTCTCTCTCTCTCTCTCTCTTCTACTCTGCACTCTCACTCACTCAATCACTCTCTCTCTCTCTCTCTCTCTCTCTCTCTCTCTCTCTCTCTCTCTCTCTGTCACTCAATCAGAGTCCCCACCCCTTCTCTCGCTGCAAGTGAGTAGTGTGAGTATGGGCGAGTTTCAACCCCGTCATCACAAATGACCCTTTTATCGTCATGAGGCGACAGACCGATTATAGACTCTAGTACAGTACACCCCTCATGTCCTCTTGATCGAATACTGGTCTGGTGTATCATATGCGGTGGCTGCAGTACAACACCGCGAACACCACTGCACAGTGCATGGGGGCTTAATTAAATAAAATGCAAATATTTTTTTTAGCTGTTTGTCCGATTACACTGTCTCGTAAACGGTTAGCCCTGACTAGTATTATTACGCTATCTGACTGCATAGAACAACAACAAAGAATGAAATGAAAATTTTCGTTAACACAATTAATTAATTAAGTCCCCAGCAACTATAAAACCTACTAAACCAAAGCACAAGTGTAATTGTTCTGTGTGTGGGAGTGTGACTCAACGTACACATCTGGCACGGTTCTTCTCCAACAAGACAAGAATTTTTAAATACCAATTATATTGACATGATAAAGGAAAATTAGAAATACTATAATTGCGTAAGGAAAGCAGAATTACACTCTAATACAAGAACACAAGCCAGATGCTTTGTTGACTGAACCTGTAATGACGCATTATTCAGGACATTGAAATAATGATAAAAAAAGAAACGGAGTTTGTTACCTCATTTATATTGATGAAAATCACTCTAATCCTTACAATATATCTCTACTACCACATCTCAACAAGACTCTTCAGTATCACATCTCAGCAAGCACAGCCTACTAGCACATCTCAACAAACACTCCTCACTACAACATCTCAGCACAGATTACTCCGAGTCCTCGACAGGCACTGACTACTACGAGCTCTCCCCAAGCACTGTGGAGGTGGCTTAATAATACTCTTTGGCGCAATCTCTGGCGCAGTGGCTCAGTGTAGCCACCTTTCATATGCCCCTCCTCCACAGGCCAGAATTTGATGGTATTTTTGCCAGCATTGGTGGTGCAAATACCACCAAATTCGTCCACAAAAATACAGACAAAACAAAAGATAATATTAATACCTAAATATCACATAATTAGTTAAAATTTTGGCTTTGCACTGACCTTTCAATAACCTAATATATGAAATACAGTAAGCAATACAACTTCCTTTCATACATGTGGCTTTACATAATAGTTTACACAATACACAAAAAATCAGTTTATACAAATGTTCACATAAAATGCTTTCAATGATTAGTTTATACAAAGAAGACACCAACAGGTAACATCTTTTCAGTAGAAGCAGTCCATCAATGGCACCCAGTAAAGTTGAGCAGGTACACCCAGCAACAAGTCACATTAGTTCAGTAGAAGCTGTCCATCAGTGGCACCCAGCAATGTTGAGTACGTGCAGACAGCAACAAGTGACTTCATTTCAGTAGAAGCAGTCCATCAGTGGCACCCAGTAAAGTTGAGCAGGTACACCCAGCAACAAGTCACATTAGTTCAGTAGAAGCAATCCATCAGTGGCACCCAGCAATGTTGAGTAGGCGCAGACAGCAAGAAGTAATATCATTTCAGTAGAAACAGTTCTAACAGTGGCACCCAGCAATGTTGAGTAGGTGCAGACACCAGCAAGTGACATCATTTCCACAGAAGTAGCTTCATCTGTGCACCCAGTAATGTTGAGCAGCTGCAGACACCAACAAGTGACTTCATTTCAGCAGAAGCAGTTCCATCTGTGGCACCCAGTCAAGTTGAGCAGGTACACACAGCAACAAGTCACATTTCTCAGCAGAAGCAGTTCCATTAGTGGCACCCAGCAATGTTGAAGAGGTGCAGACACCAACAAGTGACATCATTTCAGTAGAAGCAGTCCATCAGTGGCACCCAGCAATGTTGAGCAGGTGCAGACACCAACAAGTGACATCATTTCAGTAGAAGCAGTCCATCAGTGGCACCCAGTAAAGTTGGGCAGGTGCAGACACCAACAAGTGACATTATCTCAGTAGAAGCAGTTCCATCTGTTGCACCTAGTAGTGTTGAACAGGTACACACAGCAACAAGTCACATTTCTCAGCAGAAGCAGTTCCATTAGCGGCACCCAGCAATGTTGAGGAGGTGCAGAGAGCAGTCTATAATATTCACTATCACTAATCACACTGTTCATCAGCAGAAATTAAACATGTCCTAGTGGCACCAATCATGTAGAAAAAGTACAAGTAACAGTCCATAATATTTACTATCACTGATCACACAGTTCATCAGCAGAAATTAAACATTTCTAAGTGTCACACATCATGTTGAAAAGTGCAGGTAACAGTCCATAATATTCACCATCACTAATCAGACAGTTCAGGCATGAACAATAATTTGAATACACATACAAATGCTTTTACACACTAAACATATAAATTCTAATAAACACAAAAATGATATCAGATAATTGTCGTATTAACTATTACAAATACACAAATACCAGTAAACCTATAATATTTATGGGTGTCAGTGCAAGCCACTACAAACAAATAAAATAATATTTAGGAGATAGGTGGGTAGGATTAGTAAAGGAAAACACACAGAACACACTCACTCATCTTTCATCCACACTAAGTACTACTGTGTAACTGAATAGTGTTAACTGTGTAAATGCAATTCTCTCAAAATTTGATGTTCATCATGTGTATCAAGTAGTAGTGGCAGCAATGTATAACAGTCAATAATAGTTAAGTCAACGTCATAGTCATCATGTCAAGACCACTGTATGCCAAGCCAGATCAAAATGTACGGTTGCTGAACAACTGTCAGTGAGCCAAGATATGCAATTACTTCCTCTCTCCAAAAAAAGTATATACCGCTTAGCGATTTAACAAAGTGTGTGTAGACAATCTTCCTTCCACTTTAGTATTCTAGTCTGCTATCTTCATCTTCCTTGTTCCATATAGACCAACAAAAAAAATATACACCTCACTTACTTCACCTCTTATACACCAAAACTCCAATAATCATTAGCATCACATAATCTCAATACTTCAATAATACCTCTTACGTCGATACATATAAACCTTATCATTAATAGCATTTACCTTACCTCTTGTCCACCAAAACTCCAATAATCATCAACTTCACATAATCTAAATAATACCTCAATAATACCTCTTCAATACGTCGATACATATAAACCTTATTGCCAATATCATCTCACTTCTATAACAACTCTTTCCTCTAGTCAGTCTCCTCGAACAAGTACAGATAAAATCCTAATGCAAACCTCATCATCCCATATAATCCGAAGACACACTGTCAACACACAACCTCTGTGTAATCCATCTGACCCAAATCTTCTACTCATTATGAATTATAAACAAAGAAATGCATACATGACCTCTAACAGGCTTAGTTCGAATAGCTCTCAGTAATTAAGTACGATTACGGAGTGTGAATGATCATAATATTTCACAGTGTGTACACCACTTCAAGAGTTATGGCTAACAGAAGCAAACATGTGGAGTATTTCTTGTGTCAAGTGTCACTTCCTATTTCAATTGCTCACGAAAAATGCAGTGTAATAACTGTCAATGGTCTAAACCTAGTTTTGGTATGTCATGTCATTAGCTTCCTTCCTATTAGCATACATTTATACAGCTTTCACAAAACCTCAGCTCATGTGACTTCTATGAAGTTTCTTGTACTAATGTTGTTCGTCGAATTATAGCAGTTCATTCTCTTATCTTAAAAATATAAGGCACTGAGCGTAAGCAAAACATGCAATAGCGAGTAAATATACCAGTAGAGAACAGAATGTCAACAAGTGGATGCAGCACAATCCTTACAACGAGGCTCTGCCAAGCGAACAATCTATAATTAATCCAATAGTGTGACCTAAACTCTCTGTTCGCACACCTTACATCAGCATTTCTAAATACTAATTAAAGAGTAGTTATGACAACAAACAGAAATGTATAAATATGCAATCCATACGCATAGCAGCAAACAGGTCATTAGCATCATATCAGCATAAGCAAATAAATGTTCATATGTCATCTTAATAAGTAAACATGAAGGCGCAAGCAGATAAATCACAAAGTATAACTTACATACCTAACCACATCAGCACAATTAATCAGGTGACAATTATAATTTAAATAAATAAGCACAGCAGACACATAATAAAAAAATATGACATCAGTGAAAAAGCATACCAGCCAAGCGATGCATAATATATACAACTAACAACCCAGTTCATTAATAATCATTGTCAAAATCAGTTAACGTACGCAAGCACGTCGCTTCACAAGTAAATTCATAGAACATGAAATTTAGCACAAAGTATGAATCACGTAATCGCGAGCAGCAAATTACGTCTAAAGTACGTACCTAAGTGGAAATATGTTACCTGAAAAATGAACTCAATTAATAGTTACCTTTTTAGTTTATTAGTTTCTTCTTGGAAATTACATTCTTCCTGAAAATTTCTCGATAGTAAGTCGTCTTAACGTCGGAGACACACAGAATTTACCTGAAGTTCTTAAATATTTTATACAACCGTATCCTGAAAAATACTGAATGTTAATAACATAATTCATCAACTCACTATAGCTTTATACTGAATTTAGTCGGAGAAATTAAACTGTGTATTTGTTAACGGCTGTCAGTGCATTCGCACTGAGCGCTCGATCAGCTGTAGGCGCGTGACGTAGGAAGCAATTGTTTGCGGTCAACGACTGCCTTGTGCGGCGCGCAGACTTGACTGTTGCTTGAGTATGTGCCGCTGCCAAAACACAGCGCGGTGTCCTTGTACTCTCCGCATGTTTACATGTAGCTGTTAGTTTCTCACAAGTATGTCATTCTACAAAAATTTTTCAAAAGTATATCATTCCACAAAAATTTTGGAAACTACGAACCTCACGTTTTGGGGTAGGAACAGCATAGTTACGAATAGCGTCTAATTTCTTTGGATCAGGAAGAATACCTTCTGTAGAAATAATGTGATCGAGAAATTTCACCTGAGAACGACCAAATTCAGATTTTTCTAAGTTCACTGTAATGCCAACTCTTGCAAAAATACGTAATAATGAATCCAAAATTTTGTTGTACTCACTCCAAGAATGTTTAACAATAGGAATATCGTCAACATATGAAGTAATATTGTCACGAAGATAAACAGGTAAAATTTCACTTAAGCTAGGAATGAATGCTGCTGAAGGTACAGTAAGTCCAAACAGTAATATTCGAAATCACATATAGGTAAAATAGTCATATCTGGTTATTGTTTATCTACTGTCTAGATAGATTGATAGTCGAAGAGTTGTTTTGACAGATGGAAAGAATAGTAAAAGAGTAGGCAGCGGTGCAGAAAACTAAAAGGGAAATAGCACCACTACAGCTCGGGGCCCTATGCTCGCTACGGCACAGATTCACTTAGAGTAGTGAATCCCCTGAGGACATTAATAGCCGCACATAATTTCTAGTTTGTGACTTAATGGCCAATTTGGCGGAAGTGCGTACATAAATTGATCTAACCATGCACATGGATGTATGTCATTCTTAGAGTTGCGGAAGATCTTAAATTTCCGAACAGTCAAAAAGTGTTTATAGTCAAAGTTTTCGCCTCGTGGCGACAAAGACCTACCGCGTCTGTCCCAGTCCCAATGTCGATTATTGTCAAGTTCGCGCGCCTGGCGCTCTCTTGTTGCATCCCATAAATAAAACAAATTATTTTCTACAAACCCTTCTGCTAAACTAACACTTGTCAATTTATCTGAGATGTCCTCAACTCTTTCCGATGAGTCACTTAATTGTTCTTTCTGTTTATTTACGTCTTCCGTAAGTGTCGCGACTCGGGTTTCAGTATTGACACATTTGGTAGTTAACTGTTCATATTGTTGTGTTAGATTATTTAATCTGTCATTTGGTACGGATTCCTCGATTCTCTCAAATATTTCTTCCTTATCTTTTGCACGTTGTAAATATAACTCTGAAAATTTCTGTACTATCACGCTATCTTTTTCTTCCTGTTCCCTGCCCTGTTCCTCTTGTCTGATTTCTGTTGAAATTAAGCTATTATTGTGAGCCTTCAAAATCGGTTGTACTTCTTCTCTAATTTCTTTATTTGATTCGTCTTTCATGTATTTGAAACATGTCCCTGTTCGTGAGCCTAACTGTGTTTCCATTGTTCCCATATCAGTTTCTAATTCAGATCGTAACTGTGATCCCACTGCTTTCATCTCGGTTTTTAATTCAGATCCCAAAGTTCCCATCTCGGTTATAATTGTTCCTAATTGTGATCCCAGTGAGTCTAACCGCGTTTCTATTGTTTCCCTATATGTTTTTAATTCAGATCGTAACTGTGATCTCACATTTAATATAGCACTCATCAACTGCTCCATAGTAACTGTTTCAAAATTCTTTTCACCCCTAAAATTTCCCACGAAAGCAGTTTCCTTCGTCATAGCTGTAAAGCTATCTGAGTTCGATACTATTTCAGAATCATCTATCGTTAATCTCAGATTCTGTGAATTTTCTAATTGAGAAAAATTTTGAAATGGTTCCGGACTATTTTCCCGACTTATTACATTGTTTTCCACTTCATTATCCATCATACTGTTTTCCTCTGTTGGCGAGTTCGCCATGTTAACAATTTCGTCATTCTCACTATTCATCATTTTTGCCTTTTTCATCGATTGCGTAATCATTTACAAAACATAAAAAAATTCCTCACTGTACGAAAATTACACACAATGACTCTCTATCTCCAACAATACCATTTACATGAAATGTTTCCCTCAAACACGATTAATCGAACAATTGAAATAATTGCACTAAATTGTCAAACGCGTATACAAGACAACAAATCAAATTCTGAGAAAAAAATACCATTAGAAGAATGACAATTACCAAATCTACACATGCAAAATAGACTACAATTACTAAACTACAATTTACTACAACAATACTACTGTCTACTATTTTTACAATCAGAATAATTTCAAGGGACGATCCGAAGCAGCGGTCGCCACGTGCATGGGGGCTTAATTAAATAAAATTGAAAATACTTCTTATTTTTCGTAGCTGTCTGTCCGATTACGCTATGTCTCGTAAACGGTTGGCCCTGACTAGTTTTTGTACGCAATCTGACTGCATAGAACAACAACAAAGAATGAAATGAAAATTTTCGTTAACACAATTAATTAATTAAGTCCCCAGCAACCATAAAACCTACTAAACCAAAGCACAAGTGTAATTGTTCTGTGTGTGGGAGTGTGACTCAACATACACATCTGACACGGTTCTTCTCCAACAAGACAAGAATTTTTAAATACCAATTATATTGACGTGATAAAGGAAAATTAGAAATACTATAATTGCGTAAGGAAAGCAGAATTACACTCTAATACAAGAACACATGCCAAATGCTTTGTTGACTGAATCTGTAATGACGCATTATTCAGGACATTGAAATAATGATAAAAAAAGAAACGGAGTTTGTTACCTCATTTATATTGATGAAAATCACTCTATTCCTTACAATATATCTCCACACCGCCTCTCTACTACCACATCTCAACAAGACTCTTCAGTATCACATCTCAGGAAGCACAGCCTACTAGCACATCTCAACAAACACTCCTCACTACAACATCTCAGCACAGATTACTCCGAGTCCTCGACAGGCACTGACTACTACGAGCTCTCCCCAAGCACTGTGGAGGCGGCTTAATAATACTCTTTGACGCAATCTCTGGCGCAGTGGCTCAGTGTAGCCACCTTTCAACAGGCACTGCAAAAGGTGTTCGACAGAGAGGGCTCTCGATTCCATGCGATGCACACCCTTAGCCCGCCTCTGGGTGGCACCTTCCAACGTGCAATATGCATATATTTTTGAGCATAAACCTACAAACTCCACAATCGGCAATACATTCGACTCGCCTTCATAAGACCGATAACCTTCTTGCTCTGCGAAATAATAGCATAAGGATTATCGGCCACATATGAGGACATGTCGAATTCATTGCCATGGCACCTGATTACTTCATATGAATCGCAGTTCTTCATCCAACAGATGAAGCTATCTGTATCTATATAAAATAATTTAGGATCTGCGGAACAAGTTTTTGCAAATTCCTATCGAAAGCGGTGCATGTGGAGTTTGGATAGGTCTAGTATGCGCATCCCTCACATAAATAGGTTTCGTAAACTCTACTGAAGTCTTTGCCATTTCCACAGCAACAAAGTTCTTATTGAATATGGTGAACCGCTTAAAATTTGGTCTGGCAATGCATTTTCTTACGCCATAACGCCTATCCCATGCGGTTCTAGTAAAAATTTCACGTCGCCCCCTCAAATTCTCCATAGTTTTACCGAAAATTGAATTATTCATTAATTTATAAAAAATCTTTCTCAAAGTCACACGTCACGGAAGCTCTGTCTCGTATTCAAATCAATATACTCCTTCAACCAGGAGGACTGCTTGAAGGAGATAGCCCAGGTGATTCTAACCAGCTCCATACCCAAGGTGAGGCATTGCGGGAGGTTACGATAATGAATAATATATCTCAACTTATCCCCCAGCGTTGTCACCAGTTTTGGTGTGAAGTCTCCTCGTGGAACTAGTTGCTCTGGACGCAGCGTCAAATCGGTATGGCCCATCATGCAAACTAATAGGGTATGCGAGTTCTACCTCCACCACATACCCTAAATCCAAATCAGCTACCATACTCCCCATGATTTTTCCACCTAATCCCTTGCATTTGTCTTCAGGCACCCATCGAAACTCACCAATCGGCAGCGATTGCTGCATGGCATGCCCACATAAGTTATTCACTTCAAGGTACATTATACAACTGAAATCAAGGGTTGTGTTGAACCTGTCACTCATCTGTGAGTTATTTGCCTTCACATGTCTATGGACACATTGGCAAAGTCCTCCACGGATCCCTCGCTCAAGGAAAAGAAGCATGTCAGGATCAGTCAATAATTCGATGCTGCCCTTCGGTTTCTTGAGTATTGCATACCAAGACAACCCAGGTGCCGTGTAATAAGAGGCGGGATCCAGAGAATATGTGGTCATACATAGACTCTGGAACTTCTCTAAAACGTCCGCAGGCAAGCGCACGTCTGTGTCCATGTAAAGCCTTGCATACTCTCCTGAAGTGAAAATATTGAATTCCTGCCAGACATTCACGGCATGCTCATACTCTGCATTCATTACGACATCGCCTGTGAGGTTGTTGGAGAATGCAGTTATGTCAGGTAGCCTGGTTTCGTTGAGTTTCGCCATACTATCCACATACTCATATGGGAAAACCCCCTTCCTAGTCGCCAGTTGAAACTTTTCCTCGTCGGGAAATGCAGCTCAAGTGATATGCATATCCCACCAAAGTAGAATTTCAACAAGTTTCTGGAGAGGTGCCTGCATAAAACATAGTGTATCAAGGAAGCGGAGAGTAATTCTCGGTGTCATTCGTTTGGAGAATGAAATATGCTTCTCAACGCTCTCTGGTAGGACACTGGCCTGATATTTCTCCAAACCTAAATCAGCCAAGTGCTCAACTAGAATGTGAGCGTCATATCCAATTAAATTGTGGAAGAAAACGGGTATGTGTCTAGGTAGCTGGTACTTCAAATTGCATGCATTGTGAGCTGCACCACTGAACTTCCCAGTAAGATGACGGTGGTCCCTACGAGGAGTTTCTGCTTTTCTGTCTAACGGCAGCCCGCAAATATGACAATCAACCACATTATTATACAAATCTTCTTTCTTCTTCGATTTGGTCATGGGAACGTTGCCGCTGTAAAGCTTAACAACCTCTCATGAAAAGTTTTTGAGCTCAGTGAGCAAGCAAACCGCAGGGCTGTCCCCGACGTAAGATTTGTAGTAGTTAATACTGGAATCATATGACGATACAATTTGGTACGCTGCTGCATATGGTACATGTTTCTCTGTAAAGGTTGTGTGTGAGGCTGTAGGGTCACCTTCACAGCGGGTCACGGGAGAGAGGAAGCATTCAAAGTCGGTGCACACTACAAACGGGCATCGCTCCTGGTGGTGACCACTCTTAAACTTCGTGGATTTGTTTACCTAAGTAGGCACAATAACATACTGGTTCCTTGGAAGTGCAGTCTACTAGATGCGGCACTAATAACTTGTCTGAGGAGAAATAATTGACGCACCTTAAGCAAATATGCTTTTTATGTTCCTTATTGACAATTGACTGAAAAGGTGTCAGGACATGTCCTTGATCCAAGCATACTGATAATTATCACTTTCAGAGAAGAGCAGCGTGCTTACATGCAGCTCACGCTCACTGGCAAATTTTGAGAAATGGAGGGGGCCGATGACTATGTGATTCTCTTGCTTATCTGACATGCTCTTCTTCTCCAGACCATGAACATGAACCGATATTCTGGTATTGTGGGCCTCAAATTTAGCTATGTCCTGGATCTTGACGGGGAACTCTATACCATCAAAGTTATAACACGAATGAATATTATCACCTACACGGAATGTACTGGGACGCTCAGGATGATCTCTGTAATTGTAGTTTCTTTCGAAAGCCGGGATTGACCATTCAAAGCAAGTCTTATCGTTTCTATTTTCTACATTAATACATGCCCGCTTATTAGCTATGTCTTTAGGGAGCTTGATATAGCTAGACCCTCCGTTTACCGGGTTGTAGACATGTATGTGAATGTCCAGGTGTAGAATTCTGCTGAGTGCCTTAGCTGAGCCTTTCACTTCCATCTCTGAAAACCAGCCCAATACAGCACTCAAGGTGGATTTACGAAACTACTCGGTGATTGATGTGTTCCGCGTTATCACGCCATTTCCCCCCAAAGATAATGAATAGTCGTCTCTCCAACGCCAGACTCAACTTTAGGGGGGGGGCGGGTGCGATAATTCAATACGAAGCACATCCCTGCAATTAATAACGGGATACTGCGGATCATTGAATACCTTGAGGAGCTCTGTTTCCACGACAGGAAGGCATGCAGTTAGAAATCCAACAGGATCGCAGTATCCCCCTACCTGGTTTTCGATCCTGGTGAACGAGATTCGCTCCTCAAAGGCGTCGGCAATCACCGAGTACTGCAACTGCGGTATGGTATCACCGACCTGATGTCCTTCACTAAAAGGATGGGGGAGGGAACTGCCACTAGCCACAGGATCTTCACTAATACTATAGCTAGAACTATTCGACGGAGTTGGTGAGGTGGATAGGCGTGAGCGCTGTACCTCATGTGACTGTGCAGCAGTAGACGCTGATGATGAAACGAGCCACTGCGAGAGGGCTTTCTGTGGAGGCCAGAGCGATGATGTAGCTGCCGGGGTAGCAGCAGCTGCAGCGGTGGTGGCGGCGTTGGCTGATGAGGCCGCTTCCCAGTGAGAGCAGTTCAGGACAGGGTCGCCCCCAGGTGCGGCAGGCATTGCCGCTGCGGCGCGCGCTTACCGGACAGCGACTAGCGGCGCCCTTATACGAGATGCTTGCCTTTCTGGAGCCCGCTTTCATGATAATGAGGATGGTTTAGCCGCCGGTATGCTCGCGATGCCATGTTGAGGCACGACCACTGTAGAAGAACAAGTAGAAATAAAATAAATAATAGTAGTTAAGTACATTGTTTACTGTTGGCGCGGTGAAAGAATGAGTTATAACGATCACGTGGTTATAAGCAGAGTGAGTAATTACCTTTTTCTTTCTGGCTCCAGGGCATAAACAATTCATCAGGTGACTCCACCGCACTGTCAAAAAAATCATCGTAATTGTCGTACAGGAGCGAGAGATACGATTGATCTTGTCGATCTTCACCTAGAAGAAAGAAGATATATAAATGAATTTGTTAGAGAAAAAAACTTCCTATACTACTACTAGCACTACTTTTAGAGATAGGTAATCATTTTTTTTAACTTACACAAGTATGCTGCTTGGACATCTCATTATTATTTTCTGGAGGCTGCTCATGCATCTGCTGATGAACAGCCTCCAGCTGCCTGTCCAGTAAATCCAGATCGTCTAGAGCTGTTCCTGTAACAGGATGAGAGATAATTTTATTTATTTTGAATGCCTAGTTACACTGAAAGATCACACACTTGGATATTTTTCTCTGTACTTACGTGAGTCCTGTTCTCTGTTATTCACAGCTGGCGGCTGAAAACAATTATCCACTGCACCATCGCTACGTCGAACATCTCCCAGCTCTGCCTCTAACTCAAGTTGAATTTGTCTCAGATGATCTAGAAACCAAAAAGAAATAAGAAATACGAAATAAGAAAAAATTTTGAATGGCTAATAGAGAAGAAGAAGAACAACAAATTAGAATGAAAATTATACTCACAAGGCAATTCATACCGTGCAACGAACACAGGAGGCTGGACGTCCAGAGCCTGTTGCGGTCCAGCCCGCTCCTCACACACGAGGACGAAATCTGCGAGTTGTACTATAACAAGGAGACAGAATTAATAAGGCGAATTTAACATAAAGATGAAAATTCACACTCAAAATAGAAATTATTTACTCACTTGGCAATCCCATATCCTGGACTCTAAGTCTCTTCCCACTAGGCTCTGAGGTGTTGTTGCTGGTGTTAACTCTCCTCATCTTTGCAGGGATAAAAGAAATAGCGAACACACACACGAACAAACGAACGATGCGACGAACAACAGACGATTGGGAAAGACTGTTGGACAGCGATACCTTATATAGATGTGATGACATAGTATCACGTGATCTCAGGGTGAACCAATGGGTGTTTAACATTTTGGGGGGTGGGGGGTGGGCTCACTGATGGTCCTAGTGGCTGAAGGCTGAACTAACCAGATGCTTCCAATACCTCGAGGAGAACTGAGTCTATGATAATTTTTTGATTTACAGTGAAAGAATTCATACTATGAGTGAAGGTGCTATTTGGAATACACACTGGATGATATTGAATTCAACCTTTGAATCTGAAGTCATTATGTGTATATTACGAACTCATCTGAGGAGAATGCAATTAGATATATTCTTGAGCAAGAATTTATTGCATCTTGCTCAAAGTCTGTGAGCTTAGTGATTTTTTCGGACGTGAATTCTATATACATGAAATTCTAGGTTGCTGGTATTAAGACTAGTGTTTGTTAGATGTAGTTTAGCTTCGTAAACGCTGAAGCAAATCATTTGTAAAGTCTTGATACGACAAAATAGAGAGTTTTTTTTAGTATTTAGGAATGGTGTACAGCAGAAAAGATGAAATTCTGGGCTATTTTGGTAAATAGTTTATGTTAGGACATGAATTTTTATATGGGGACATAAAGAAACCGAACATTAAGTATTTGTGGGACACTAGAATTTCCGAGAGTTCGAGTTGGTTCTTATTTTTTACATAGTGATGTGACTTGAAAACTTTGTTAGATGCGTGATGTGTCAGCTACACATGACACATCTTCCGTTATTGCTAGCATATTTCTAGAACTCGAACTGTGATGTCAGTATGCACTTGCTGGCTAGACGCTGTGACATCAGGTTGCACGTGCGGGCTAGACACTGTGACGTCAGTAAGTGTGTGTGTGGGCTATACCTGTCAAATGTGTCCCGTTAGAATCGCTGGAGAGAGAGAAAGCGGTGGTATTGTGAACTAGGCCTGGACCTCGTGGTGAACACACGGTTTCCCGCCATCTTGGGTAACAGTACTCACATCATCAGCTGACACCACAGTGACCATCTTGGTTTACGTCACTGAATGGACGACAGGGCACTATGGTGGTGTTACTGTGTACTAGAACCATACCTCGTGGCGAACACACTGTTTGTCACCATCTTGGATAACAGTACTTGCATCATCTGCTGACGTCATGGCCGCCAGCTTGGATTACGTAATGGAATGGCCGACAGCACTCTCTGGTGGTAGTACTATCTACTACGCCCAGACCTCGTGGTGCACACACTGTTTCCCGCCATCTTGGGTAACGGTACTCGCGTTATCAGCTGACGTCACAGAGGCCATCTTGGATTATGTCACTGAATGGATGACAGCGCCCTCTGGTGGGGGTACTGTCTACTAGGTGAGTTGGAGTCCAGACCTCATGGAGAACACACTGGATGGAGCTACTGAATCAAATTGTTTCAATAAAGTCAGCCTGCAAAATAAAGACTTCCATCCATCCTATCCAGCATAGGCTGAGTTCTTTTCCCGGAAATTTCTAGGAAGAGGTGGCGGTCGGGTGACTTAGGCTAGTGGAGGTAGCCCAGGTGACCTTTTTCCCGCCATTTTCTTAGGTTAGTGGAAGTAGCCCAATTGACCTATCTTCTCTCCAAAAATCAAACTTCCCGCCAATTCCTAGGAAGAGGCAGTGGTTGGATGACTTAGGTTAGTGGAGGTAGCCTAAGTGACCTATTTTCGCGCGATTTTCTTAGGTTAGTAGAGATAACGGTGGTGTGATGCATTATACTGTTGGAATTTGAACTTCCCACCATTTTTCTGGGGAGGGGAGGCGGTTTAGGTTAGTGGAGGTAGCCCACTCGACCTATGTTCCCGCCAAAACCACTATATTGAATGATGTCACAGCCACCACCTTGGATGATGTCATGCACTGTTGCCAAGTCTACACGCCGCCATCTTGGATGACTTCATCGCCGGCATATTGGATACATCTAGCAACAATGGAGAGTGGGGTGACGCTGCCCTTGTCCCACTACTGTTGTTGTGCCTGATTCCCTGTGATATTGGGTTAGTCCAGTAGCATGTCTTGTTAAGGTATTTTTCAAAGTATCCACCTAGACTACCGTATTTCCCATTGAATGGTGCAGGGTTGAAAACCTCGCGTATTTTTTGCACTGCCTCAGACCAATACTTGTCGAGGAAAGGTCGTTCAAATTGGATATAAGTGCTGCAACGTTTGGACACTTCAGTTACCCACAAGAGCACATCGCCCCGTATATCCCATGAAAAATCTGATTTTATGTGCTTCCGTCCAGTTGCATGGAAATACATGACGAAAGGCACCAATAAATACTACGGGATTCATTCTTTTACCTTTGTTAGTAAATGTAGGAAATTGTCGACGTCTCAGCAAACATTAGTCTGCAAAAATAGTTGATAGACTTATGGCATTTTCGGTCGTATTTATGTTGTTATTGTAGTTACCTGTAATTCCTGCTGGTAGTTGTTCAGGTATTGGAGTTGTGGGTATGTTTACATTTTGCAATGTGCAACCGTCCCTGGTACCTGCTGTGGGACTCGTGACAATTTGTGAAAAGATACCAACAAGTTGTGGTTTGTTCACGGATCAGGTAAATTTTCTTTTAAAAGATTGCAGATCCTATTTTCTGCAGGTTGTAGGTTAATGTTTGCCTTGTTCACGATTTCAGTTTCTTTTTTCTGAATAGCCTTTTCTACTACATCTGTGTATAACTTACAATCAGTTACTAATTTCTCTGCAATGGTGTTACCCTTATCTAGCGTACCTGCTTCAGCTTGACTAATGATATCACTCAGATTTTCATTAATCTTCTCTCTCTCTCTCCTTAGCACATGCTGAGTCAACTTCTAATATTGCTAACCTTAACGTAAGCTCTTCTACAGCTAGAGGTACAACTTCATAGTCACTTTTTATTTTGTTAACGACAATGGTTACCATTTTTAATGTCGAGCACAACTGATTCTGTGTGACCTCAATGTTTGTGTTTGCGTCTGTGATTTTCCTTACCTGTTGCTCTACTCGATCGTGAAGGTCATTAAAAGAAGCTACCTTCTGTTTTAACTTCAGAAAGTATCTCAAGCCTTACCTGCGCCTTCATATCATGCAATTTTTCACGATTTCAGCGCGGAAATTTTTGGCTAAGTCATCGAATTTCTGTGAGACCGTGTCTTGCAAATCCTTGAATACTTTTTTCGCTCTTGCTTCATTGCATTTAGATCTTGTGTAACAGCGTTTTGTTGCTGTTTTACCATGTTCATATCTTGTGTCAAATTACTGAAATTGGTATTTTGGTATTGATACTAACTAATTTCGTATTCATGTTAGACAGTAAATTCCATAGCAGTGCGTTAGTTGTACTACTGTGGTTGCTGTCAGCTGTACTTCCCAAGTTAATGTTTGAGTTGTGACCAAGTGGTGTTTGTATTGTGTTGTCAAGATTCATATTTAGATCCCTCTCCGACGTTTCATTCATGAGCGGTATGTCGCTCTGGGAGATGCGTGACATTGTCTCGTCAATTGTAAACATTCTGTCGTCAAGGTTATTCTGTTGTGGAGCGTCGCTATCATTTATCACTCCTGCGATACCCATCTCTGATTTACTTAAACTTTCTGCAGCAGGAATGCGTGGCGCCTGAACTTCAATTATTCGATCTCGCAATTCTATGCCATTTTGGCTGATCGCGTTTTCGCTATCGCAATGGCCATATATTTTTGGGCTATTTTATACGAATTCGCAAAAAATAGAAATTTCACAAAAATGTTAAAAATTCCGTATGTTAATTATTACAATTCATTAATCTAAATTACCTAATGTCAAAGACTGTTTTATGTCTATTATAACGTGCAAACTATTGTGTCACAATATTTATGTTTTACTGACAATGTTTATCACACTGAAAAATTCCTCTTAATTTTTCGCCAGTAAAATTCAAGGAGGGAAATAATGGGGAAAATATTTCTATCTACATCAAAAGAGGCACTACCGAGCGTAACCACGTAAGCAACTTGCGTAGCCGTCCTACCTTTGCTGCGCCAAACAAAACAGCTCACTATGTAAAATTTTACGTGACCTCGGTCTAAGTCTTATTCCTTTCAACATTTTTCTCCTCAACTTTTGCCTTTATGCGTTACTTGCCCCCATTGTGATTCATGCAAACAGAAAATACAGGCAATTAGTTTTTATAATTCATAACAAAGTGAATAGAAATTTCTTATTTTATTTATTATTTTGAGCTTTTCCTCATTACAGAGGCTTATCTCCAACATAATAATTTACCTGGAAATGACAATACAAACAATAAACATTCTTAAACTATACTCTCAAAATATTTCTCCATGTGTTTCGATCTTGCGTGTCCTCTTCCTCTGCGCCCATTCTCCTCATTATGTGCTGTACATTTTGGAGCCAGGTGGTCACAGGTCGTCCTCTTCTTCTTCTCCCCTCCGGTTCCCACTCCAGTATCAATTTTGGTATTCTGGCTTCCTCCATTCGTCGTACATGCCCGTACCACTGTAATTTCTTCCTATCCATTATGTCATATATTCTTTCTTTTATTTCCATTCTCCTTATTACTTCGGTGTTCCTTATCTTTTCTTTCCTGGAGATTCTTGCCGATCTTCTCCAAAAGTCCATCTCTAGAGCTTGTAATTTTTTAATGTGCTTCATGTTAATTGTCCAGGTCTCCGTTCCATACAGAACCACACTCTCTAATATGGATTTGTATATTAATTTTTTAGTTCTGCTCATTACATTCCTGCTCCATAAGACTGAGTTAAGCATCCCAATGACCCTCCGTCCGCTACTAATTCTTTTATTGATTTCTGACTCTGATTTTCCCTCGATTTCTAAAATGGATCCCAAATAACAGAAAGTGTTTATCTTTTTGATTTTCTTTCCTTCAATGTATAGCTCATCTGAACCATTAGTCAAGTATTCTGTTTTTTGGTAATTAATCTTCAAACCCCAAGTTTTGTATGCTACTGCTAGTTGATTGCACATATAGTTAGCATCCTCCCCATCTTGTGCTACGACTACTTGATCATCAGCAAATAATAAATGATGTAGGTAAACTCCATCTCTTATTTCTAATCCCATACTATTACATTTACGAGACCATGTTCTAAGGCTAATATCTATATAGATTTTAAATAATGATGGTGACATGGGACAGCCCTGTAAAAGGCCTTT
Organism: Schistocerca piceifrons; assembly: GCF_021461385.2. Lineage (NCBI taxonomy): Eukaryota > Metazoa > Arthropoda > Insecta > Orthoptera > Acrididae > Schistocerca > Schistocerca piceifrons. The sequence continues at coordinate 738,808,754 of NC_060138.1, forward strand.
GCTTGTTCTAAATTTCTGTGAAAGTTTATTACCAACTTTCACTTGGCAAATGTTATCTTTATACATCTGTTGTATTATTTTAATCAAGGAAGGGTTTATGTTTGCCATATGTAGTGCTCTCCAAAGTAATTTTCTTGGAACAGTATCATACGCTTTTTCTAGATCTATGAAAATTAATCCTATACTTTTTGATTTTTCCCTATGTTTCTCCAAAATCTGCCGTAATGTGAAAATATGGTCTACACATGATCTCCCAGCCGTGAATCCACATTGTTCTTCTTGGGTTCTAAAATTTTTTTCCAGTTTGTTTTTAATTACTTTCGCAAAAATTCTCATTAATGTGTTTGTAACACAAATTCCTCGATAGTTTGAACAAATTTTGCGATCCCCTTTCTTAAATATTGTATTAATGTAACCTAGCTTCATTTCGTTGGGTATTGAATCTCCATGTATCATTTTGTTGAAGAGCTGTGTTATCAGTTTCACAATTTTGTAACCACCATATTTCAGACACTCCAGATTGATATTGCCTGGTCCCGGTGATTTACCATTCTTTCCTGTTCTCAACGCCTGAAGTACTTCACTTTCTAAAATATGGATCTCATCATCTTCATGTCCTTTATCTTCCCCTGTTCCTTCTTCTAGATATTCTTCTCTGTCCTCATTTAATAATTTTTGGAAATACTCTTCCCATTCCTTTTGTGTTATCAGTTGGAGATTAGTTTTGCTTTTTGTATCCTGTCGAAGCCCTTTCAATACTGACCATGCTTCTTTTGCTCTCCCAAATCCTAATTTGCTATTCACCTTGGCACATGTTCTTTCCCATGCTTCATTTTTTGCCATCCTTATTTTTTACGTCACTTCATTCTTCTTTTCCTTGTATATTGACCTTGTTTCTTCTGATTTATCATTCAACCACTGAAGGAACGCATTTCGTTTTTCTCTAATGAGGACCTCTAGTTCCTCTGACCACCACTCTGCTGCACGGTTGTGGTTGCTATCTTTTTTACCCAACACCTCTGTTGCTATGATTTTCACATTAGCTTTTATATAGTCATATATTTCCTCTGTACTTCCTTCAAATGATTCAACCAGTTTCTTTTCCATCCTGGCCGCAAAGAGTGTTCTGATACTTTCGTCTTGTAGGCTGTCAATATTAAAAGGTAAATTTTCATCTTTCTCAGTCTGGTTCGTTTTATTTATGTTACGTGTATCACTCCTTGCATTCTTCCATGGCCAGAAAGACTTCATTTTAACTAGATAGTGGTCTGATCCACACTGGGCTCCTCTATAAGATCTGACGTCTACTGCCTTGAAACTACTTGTTTGCCTAATGATAATATAATCTATTATAGAACGAAGTTCTTTGGTGTTCTGTTGCCAAGTATATTTATGAATGTCCTTATGTTTGAAAAATGTGTTGGTAATTTTTAGATCAAATTGTTCACAAATTGCAATCAATCGTTCTCCATTGTCATTATATTCGTCCTCTCCATGTTTTCCTACTATTCTACAAGATTCTCTAATTCCTACCCTTCCATTCAGATCTCCCATGATAATCAGTTCCTTTCTTCTTGGGATTTTTTCAATAGTCTCCCTGAGGGTGTCCCAAAATGTATCTTTCTCCTTATCTTTTGTGTCGTTCGTGGGTGCATATACGCCAATAATCACAACTTCCCTAGCAAATAATGTCATTTCAACAGTTATTATACGTTGATTGATGAATGTCCAATTTGTGATTCTTTCTTTCCATGATTTTTTTATCATAATGGAGACTACTGCTTTGGCTCTTACTGTTTTTGATACCCCACTCCAGATATGTACATAATTATCCAGTTCTTCTTCTCCTTGGCCTTTCTTCTTTGTTTCAGAGGTACGACAACATCCATGTTGAACATGTCAAGTTCTGTGGGGAGTAAATTTATTTTAGTGGAAATACCTTGCACATTCCAGCATCCAAACATAATTTTCCGTTTCTCATTGCCAGTTCGTCGTCCAAAGTTCCAATTTTTCTGAGGCATATTATTAGGTTTTTTAGCATTTTTATGTTTTTATGTGAGTGAGGAGCTGGCCCACTGCACAACCCCCAACCTGGAGGACCAGGTAATTTTTACTCAAGGTTTTCTTCCTTTAGCCTTTGATAAGCCAATATCATACTACAAGGCAGCAGAAATTTCTTACCATAACAATAATTAACAAACACTACTAAATAACAAGCCAGAAGTCCTGGCACACAGGTCGACAGTTGTAACATATATATATATATATATATATATATATATATATATATATATATATATATATATATATATTAAAAAATGGATATGAATATTGGAATATTGTTGCGCTGTTAAAATGTTTGTGCTTATCTTATTTTTCTTGGCGATCGGACTTTGCTGACCGAGTTGAAGCTGCAGGTGGCAGAGGACTCCGGGGACACCGGCGCTCGTCGTGATCACGAAAATCCTCTTCAGTTCAATAAATAAAATGCTTGATACGGTTTTTCTAACATTATATAATTCACTCACAGATATATTACATCGATATCGCAATACATCGCCCCTAAAATCGCACATCCTCATCGTCCTTCGTCATACAAGAGAGTCTGTAAGAGTCTGTCTAAAACAAAAAATTGTACAGCACATTGAATGAGAAAATGTTTTAGTTTGTCTGCGCCTTATGGCGCATTCATAGTTAACGTCTTTGCCAACCCTCTGGTTACTCGGTGTTTCAATATTTTTTGTATATATAAATCTTAATTTTACGGCATCCTGGGGGCATCCTGGGGGCATCCTGGGGGCATCCTGGGGGCCATTTATCATGTACTTTATACACCTACCACAGAAATTCTTTACCAACTTTGTGGCCAGTTTGGGAGCAAAATTCAGAGCATGCCTTACTGCCCATGATGATCCCACACACTACTAAGAATCAAGCCCCACCATTTGCAGTGTCCAGCCCACTATCACGTATCGCTTTGTCGTCAGTTTAAGTGTTGTCTTTTAATAACAGTGTCACTTCTATTCGTCTCTTTGCGCATTTCTTTCACTTAATTTCTGTACTATACTGTAGCAGTTCTTTTTTTTGTATGGTGCAAGTTTCATCAAGATATGTTACTTGGCAATGGCACTGGGCGGTATGTTACGTCCTCGAGTTTTGCACACCAGTGTGTGGGTAATTTACCTTCCATGTAACTTTCAACAAGTAGAATTGGTATTTTTTGCAGGCAGTACTAATATTATAATAAAACTCATTGAGGAGAAAGCAGCAAAAGAGATTTTTAATGGTGTTTTTAAAAGAATGATTAAGTGGCTCTGAAAATGGACTCTCCCTAAATTTTGAGAAGACGCATTGTTTTCTATTCTATCCAACAAATAGAGTCATACCAACAACTGAAGTAGCACATGGACAGGAGTCTGAAAATAGGGTAGAATGCTCCAAACGTTTGGGTGTACATAGATGAAAATTTGAATTGGAGGAAGCTTATAACTGAACTTCTCAAAAAATTAAGTTCAGCTACTCTTTATACAATTGAATCTCTTAAAAAGAATGAAGTCAGCCTCCTGCCATGTATTACGTATTTCACTGAATAATACCTAATGGAATAAATGAATAATTTTCTGTGGTAATTAACCAATTAGAAAGAAAGTATTGACTGCACGAAAACGAGAATATGACTGTCATGTGATGTTCACCTGCAGTCGACATGCATTTACCTCATCAAAGAGTTAGGCATTTTAGCTGCACATCACCATACATATATTCGCTAATGAAATTCATCATAAATAATCCACCACAATTTGAGAAGGTCAGTGATGTCCATACCCACAAAACTAGAAGTAAGAATGATCGTTATTTCCCATTATTAAAACTGTCAGTGGCTCAGAGTCGCGTTCAGTACGCAACAACAAAAGTATTTTAGTCTGCAAGACTCGGCGTTGCCTGGAAAACCTCCAAAGAACCTCTAGCACAACTCTGGACAAAACTTCAGAAACTGAAAAGTTTCCTTGACCACAGCCATACAGCCCAGAAGACTCATCAACAGCTGTGTGATCTGGTCTCAAAGCCTTCATTGTGCGATTTTTGATCATTGGCCCGATAACATAAAATGTCTGACATGTAGCAAAACAAGTTTTGAATGTAACGTTAAATTATTTCTGCTGGGAACTCCCACTCCATGAACGAATTTCCACATAATAACATTGTTTTTGTCCTAATGTTTTCTTTAATGTTAAGGCTAATGATGTGTAAATATCCTGTAAGTTGACTCATTCCACATCATTTGAATAAAACATTCGTTGGGAACATCTAAGTAACTAACCTGGAATTCGTGATGAATCTAGACAGAATCAGATGTAGGCATCACTGGCCAGCTCTCTGCTGATTTTATGGACACTATTCGAGCTACTATATTGAATGCAAATGTCAAGAGGATGTACTGCATTGTGGTGCATTTGGTACCAGTCCCACCTGCAGCAGTGCCATTACAGCTAAAGGGAATCGAGCTCTTGGTGAAGTTCCCTAAGTCAAGAATTGGGACTACATGGATAATAGTCTGCCTCCAAAGCTGTGTCAACTGTCGAAGTTACAAAAATTGCAAAAATCTTGTAAAAGACGTCAGTTTGAAGCATGGAGCTCCCTGTGTGATGATTCACAGTACGATATGACTAGGGACTGTGTTTGTTGTGAGCATACACAAGGAGAGTTGGCTGCTGTCTGTAAACAGCTAGAAGCTGTGTTGGCTACCGTCAACAAGCTTCTAACTAATGCTCAAAATTGTGGTGACGTCGGGGCGCCAGTGACGGAACCTGCGACACCTTTGGTGCCACTGGAATCCCCTGCGGCTTCTGATACACAACACGTGACATCCTCAATCCAGAGTGGGTGCCAAACGGTGGTGGGTTCGTGTGTCACTGGGGATAAGGCGAAAGTGAGAGCACTCCTTGCAGCTGGCTCCCTATGTGTTTGCAACAGGTACGAGGTGCTACCCAGTGTTGATGATAAATCTGAACCTGCATGGGATGCCTCTCCTGTTGGGCCAGCGGTCGCTTTTCCTGCCCAGTTCGGACAAGTACAGAGGGTGTGTGTCCTTGTCATTGGGAGCTCCAATGTTAGGCGATTGGTGGAGTCCCTCAGGGAGATAGTAGGCAAGGCAGGAAGGAATTCCAGTGTGCATTCAGTTTGTTTGCTGGGGGGTCTCATCCGTGTCGTGGAGGAGGCCCTGCCGGCTGCTATCGAGCACACTGGGTGCAACCCATCGCATGTAGTGGCACATATCGGCATGAATGACGCCTGCCGCTTGGGTTCTGAGGCCATCCTCAGCTCGTTTCGGCTGCTGGATGATTTGGTGAAGGCAACTAGCAACGCATGTAGGGTGCAAGCTAAGCTGTCTATTTGTAGCATTGTACCCAGGGTTGATCGCGTTCCTCTGGTGTGGAGCAGAGTGGAAAGTCTAAACCAGAAGCTCAGACGGCTCTGCGACAGTAACGGATGCGAATTTCTAAACATCCACCATTGGGTGCAGAATTGTAGGGTTCCCCTTAATAGGTCAGGCGTGCACTACACCCAGGAAGCGTTTACTAGGGTACCGAAGTACATGTGGCGCGCACAAGGGGTCTTTTAGGTCAGAGAAGCCCTCCCTTGGGATAGAAGACGATTTGCCTATTAAATCAGCCACAGTGACCTCATAGAATCTTGGTTCTCGCAGATCAGAGGTAGAAAAGATTAATGTGATTTTAGTAAATTGCTGGAGGCAACGGCCTTGCCGCAATGGATACACCGGTTCCCGTCAGATCACCGAAGTTAAGCACTGTCGGGCGTGGCCACTTGGATGGGTGACCATCCAGGCCGCCATGCGCTGTTGCCATTTTTCAGGGTGCACTCAGGCTCATGATGCCAATTGAGGAGTTACTCAGCCGAATAGTAGCGGCTTCAGTCAAAGAAAACATCATAACTACCGGAAGAAGTGTGCTGACCACACGCCCGTCCTATCTGCATCCTCAGCTGGGGATAACACTGCGGTTGGATGGTCCCGATGGGGCATTTGTGGCCTGAAGGAGTGAAGATTGCAGGAGCATCCAAGGAAAGGTCCCAGAATTAGTATCGCTTTGCTGAACGCTATAGCCGGCCAGTGTGGCCAAGCGGTTCTAGGTGCTTCAGTCTGGAACCACGCGGCCGCTACGGTCGCAGGTTCGAATCCTGCCTCGGGCATAGATGTGTGTGATGTCCTTAGGTTAGTTCGGTTTAAGTAGTTCTAAGTTCTAGGGGACTAATGATCTCAGATGTTAAGTCCCATTGTGCTCAGAGCCATTTTGTGTTAAGTCCCATAGTGCTCAGAGCCATTTGAACCATTTTTGAACGCTATAATGCACAGAAAGCTGGTTGAAACCAGATTCAGTGACAATGAAATCCTAATTCCAGATTGGGATGTTTATCAAAAGGATAGGTTAGTCGCCAATTGTGGTCGCATGTTTATTGTAGTAAAAAATTCGGTAAAATCTAGCGAGGTTATCACGGATTCCGAATGTGAATTAATCCAGGTGAAATTGAGTATCCACGAACGGTCAAAAATGATGATCGGTTGCTTTTATGGACCACCTGGGTCAGGATCTGTAGTTGTAGAGCGCTCTAGACAGAACTTGCAGAATATCATTAGTAATTTCCCCGATCATGCCGCTGTAATAGGGAGTGGCTTCAATTTGCCATGTATAGACTGGGAGTGTTAGGCCATCAAAACTGGTGCCAGAGTCAGGGATTCGTGTGGCATTGTTCTGGATGTCTTATCCGAAAATTACCTTAAGCAGAGGGAGAACCAACTTGTGAGGGTAACGTCTTAGAACGCCTGGCAATAAACATATCCGAACTTATCGAATCAGTTAACGTAGAGGAAGGTATCAGTGGTCATAAGGCTGTGATAGCATCTATGACGGTGGGTCCTACAAGGAATGTTAAGAAAGGTAGGAAGATATGTTTGGTCAGCAAGGGTGACAGGATACAAATTTCAGATATCTCAGCAGTCAGCATCAAATATTCGGTGATGAGGACGAAAATGTGGAGGACAAATGGAAAAAATTCAAAGGCATCTTTCAATATGCCTAGACAAGTATGTTCCGAGTAAGGTTTTAAGGGATGGGAAAGATCCACAATGGTTTAACAGCCACGTTAAAAAAGCGCTACGTAAACATCTCAGATTCAAGAGAAGTGAAAACCTACCTGACAAGCAAAACCTGAACGCCGCGAAAACGAACGTAAGGAGAGCAATGAGAGAAGCGTTCAATGATTTTGAAAGTGAGACGTGAGAGGTGAGTAAAAACCCCAAGAGGTTATGTAAAATCAGTAAGTGGGTCAAGATCATCTATTCATTCTCTCAGCGTACACACCGGCACCGAAATGGAAGATAATAGAGAGAATGCCGAAATATAGAATTCGGTCTTACGAAGTTGTTTCACCGTGGAAGGTAACACTATCCCTCCTATCAATCGTCGTACGAACGTCGAAATGGCAGATACCGAGATAACTGATCGCGTAACTGAAAAGCAGCTACAATCGCTTAGTAGTGGAAGGGTTTCAGGACCAGATGAGATACCTACAAGATTATGCGAAAGAACTTTCTCCGCTCTAGCAGTAATTTATCGTAGATCGCTTGGGCAACGTAAGGTACCAACGACTGGAAAAAGCGCAGGTCATTCCCGATTTTAAGGGAGCCGAAGACAGATCCATACAGTTATCTCGTTGACGTCAATCTGTTTTAGAATTATAGAACATGTTTTATGCTCAAGAATTATGACGTTTTGGAAAATGAACATCTCTTCTATAAAAATCAACATGTATTTCGCAAATAGAGATCCTGCGAAACTCAGCTCGCTTTGTTCCTCCATGAGATCCACAGTGCAGTCGACAACGGCGCTCCTTGGTTTCAGTAAGGCATTTGACATCGTCCCGCATTGCTGTTTATTGAAATAAATGCCAGCTTACGGAGTATCGGAGCAGACTTGCGATTTGATTCAAGACTTTCTTGCAGACAGAAATCAACACGTCGCTCTTAACGGAACAAAATCGACAGATGTACAGGTAATATCCAGGGTACCACAGGGAAGTGTGATAGGACTGTTGCTGTTTACGTCATACATAAATGACCTAGTAGAAAGCTTCGGATGCGCTTTAAGGCTATTCGGAGATGATGCAGTTGTTTATACCAAAGGAGCAATGCCAGAAGATAGAAAGAATTAGCAGAACGACCTACAGAGAATTGATGAATGGTGCAGGCTTTGGCAGTTGAACCTGAACGTAAATAAATGTAACATATTGCGCATACATAGAAAAAGAAATCCACTACTGTACAGCTAGACTATTGATGACAAACAGCTTGAGACAGCGTCTGTCGTAAAATATCTAGGCGTAATTATCCAGAGCGACCTTAAGTGGAATATCACATAAAACACATAGTGGGAAAAGCAGATACCAGACTCAGATTCACAGGAAGAATCTTAAGGAAATGTAACTCATCCACGAAAGAAGTGGCTTACAAGGCGCATGTTTGCCCGATTCTTGAGTATTGCTCATCTATCTGGGATCCTTATGAGGTAGGACTGATAGAAGAGCTGGAGAAGATCCAACGAAGAGCAGCGCGTTTCGTCACGGGATGGTTTAGCTGGCGAGAGAGCGTTATGGAGATGCTAAACAAAGTACACTGGCAGACGTTACAAGTGAGGCGTTGTGCACCACAGAGAGATTTACTATTGAAATTTCTGGGCAGCACTTTTACGGAGGAGTCTGACAACATATTACTTCCCTCCACATACATCTCGCATGTTCACCATGAGGAGAAAATTCGAGAAATTAAAGCCAATACAGAGGCTAACCGACAATCATTCTTCCCTAGCACTATTCGCTAGTGAAACAGGGTAGGAGGGATCAGATAGTTGTACCGAAAGTACTCTCCGCCACACATCATTAGATGGCTTGCGGAATGTGATATAGATTTAGATCTCGGATTGTGGAAAGGTTTTCTGGTCAGGACTAATACCACAGGTAATTTCCCAATGCAGCTTCACCAAGAGGATGACAATTGCTTACACTTCACATACGTATGGCATCACAGAACACTTTAATAAGACACTGGTAGATACACTTTCTATGTATATTGATGTGAAACAAAAACATTCAGCTACAATACTGCCCATCGTAACATTCGCAAACAACACAGCAAAGCAATACAGTGTGGGATTCGCACCATTCTTTGTGCTCTATGGTCGCAGGGCTTCAATGACAATAGATACACTATCCCTGTTTCAACTGTACAATCTTAGGATTGCTATGTGAAACATCTCAGCACAAAGACAGAATAAACAAGGCAGCTGGGTCACACATAGACGACAGACATCCGGAAAAAAGACTGACAGTGAGAGAGCTTTAATGTCAAGCACCAGCCAATGACACAGAGGCTGGGAGACTTGGTACAAATTTTTTGGCTATGCAGGCTATTGGAAAAATTACAAAAGTGTTGCTTTGTTTTGTACCACATCTGTCATAGCTTGTTGGATGTCACATGTGAAGTTGAGGATTTTGTCCCTTTTCAGAGAGACAAAAGCCCAGGGATGTTGTCCATGTTCTCTGTACGCAGCCCTCCTGCAATCCTGAGACACACATCATTGATTAGAATTTCCTTTTCAAGGAAACTGACCAAAGATCGACACTCGATGGCAAAGCCTTGATATGAGGAGCCACATTAGATGCTCCTAATAGTGAAGAGGCTGTGACAATACGACTAGAACACAAGGATCGCCAGCACTGCCATACAAAGGCCCATTGACAAAGTCTAGATCAATGGCGTTGTAGTCAGTTCTAATGAGAACTTCTGAAACAGTGAGCTGCTGTAATGACACGAGTTGTGGAGCATGAAGTTTGGCGTAGTGGTTACTGATGTGTGCTGCAGGTCGCCAGTTCAAATCTGACCACTGGTCATTATTTGTTATTTAGTACTTTTCATCTGTGAAAGGTCTCAAAATATCTTACCTTGTAATGTTAGTATACTCTGGAATATTCGATGTTTGTATAAACAGCAGCATCTGCTCTCCAGGACATAGGTATATTACGTCTCTACAATGGTGTCCATGATAAACACACTTTCAGAGCTGAATGTTGTGCATAACTGATGACCTTGCCTTCAGATTTTGACTTGATTGTGGTTAAGACATCATAATATGTAACAATTTCCCACTGAAACAAACTGAAGGAAACGAGACACAACACTGAAGTCCTATTTCAAAATTCATCAATGTATCACTATTTTTATTGAATTAATAAATGTCTAGAATTTTAATTGTAATTTCTCGTTTACTTTCTTATTTTGTTGTTAGATTATTTCTGAAATATTCCACAGGAATGCGATATTTTTGTACTCTGTAATGTTTGTTGTAATATGATTGTTCATATTTATCTACATAACTAATTCCACATGGAACTAATTGCCATGTTACTTAATAAACCAGACATTCAACTAAATGTACTTAAATTCTGGTAGATCTAGATGTAATTTATTTATGAATCACTCACTGCTTATTTCGTGCATTAATTCACAGTTTTAAATACATGTTACATTACAATAAAATTGATTCAGTACCAAACATAATTTTAAGCTCACAATACAATACAGTGAAGCACTGTAATTAAGTACATTAAAATAACAGTGCAATCTAATATATAGTGCAATAGTTAACAAAAGCAATTTTAGATATATGATAGAAAGAGGAACTAAATTAAATTAATGTCAACAAATATTCACTTACAGTGTAATTCATCTATTTTGCAAATGTGTTTTTAGATCAACTTAGAATTGGTTCTAACATACGAATCCAAAAGCTAATGACTACAGTAACATTCGAAACGGGCTACTACTCTTAATCAAGGAGGGTCTGGGCCTGATGGACTATGGGTGGCTTGCAACCTTTCTTCGGTGTTGTACAACTGCGTGGGAAAAACCGCTTCAATGGTGCACTTGGCAGCAAAGGAGCGCCAAAACGGCGGTGGATAGCACAGCAATAAAACGACCTGGCCGTCCTGGCTCGCACTGCACTTCACTGCACTATCTGCACTACACTGCACACAGTACTTCAATTGCTGTACTTTTGGGACGAACTGGGTGTCTGCCATCAGGCTTTGTACTACTGTAGTCAGTAGAACCGCCTCGAGATGGCACAGCTCTGGAAGGTAACTTGGAAAAAACGCGTAGCACTCCTCTCATTAAACGGACTGCGACAGGACAACGGCGACGAGCGCGGGATAAGAGCTCTCCAGTTCGCGCATACCCCGCTAAAATGCGGCGGACGACAACGCAGGCCATGTGGGAGCACGGCCGGTGATGTCACCTCTTCAGAATGGAACAAGAACACGCTCGAGTGACGGTTCGGCGTGCCTAGCGGCCGGGAAGCGTGACCGTCTTTGTTCTGCCCCGGCAGAAGTGACCAACGAGGGTGTTGCAGGGCTGGTTTCCAGTATACGCAGCCTGTCGTCTGCTGCTATAGATGGAGGCGAGGGACGAAGTCGTCACAGTATGGATTGCTTGATTCGTACATACTACAGTTTTTTCAGTCTCTGAAATTTCCTTTCTTTTGGTAAATACGGAATATATGGGTATGGCAATGTTAGTATCTGGAGTGCTTCAAAAACATGGTCCCAAGAGTTTCTGGTTCAAGTGTTTTCAGTTAGTATTATGATCTTCTTTTTTGCTATGGAACAGCTTTTGCTTATTGGTGAGCAAATTATATAATATTGAAGTAGTGATTTTGCTCGGGCATAATATGCATTTTTAATGTTTATTTGTTGTACACCTAGCAAGTACCTTTATGACATTGCATATCATGCTTAGATTCTTGATGATATAACTGATATGCGTGTCCCACTTAAAGTTTTCCCAAATCCATTTTCCTAGGAACTTCTGTTGACTTTACAGTTTCTAATTGCTAATTAAATAGATTTAGAGTTGGAGTTAGTTGATGTCTTTACTATGATATGAAGGTTTTCTCTGTGTTCAAAACTGTTAGTGGTGAACCATTCTGCAATTTGTGAAGTCTAATATTGTATTTCATATTGTAGTTCTGTAGCAGCTTTGCCTTTTTTCAATAATTTGTGTTATCTGCAAATTTAATATATTTTTGCAAACTACTGGATGACTAGGTCATTGATCAATTCCTAAGTGTACAAAATGGTTTCATCCTGATGTGCAATTTCTACTATCTTCTCTCTGCATAACACGTATGATGTCCCAACCCCCTAATTCCTATGTAATCCAGTTTTTGAAGCAATAATTTGTAATCTATCGCATCAAAAGCTTTTGTGAGCTCAGAAATATTGCTGATATGTGTCCCTTCTCATCTACTGCAGTCAAGGATTCATTAACAAAATCGAAAACGGCTGTTTTTGTCTCAACTGGTGTTTTCCGGAACGAAGTTCAGTACTTAATACAAAATTATTTTCCTCAATTAATGAAATAAATCTTCTGTAGAATATTTTTCCAATATTTTGAAAACATCAAACAGCAGAGATATTGGTACATAATATTTTCTATTTGTCTTGTTTCCCTTCTTGAATATATGCCTTACTCTCACCATTTTTTGTTTTTCACAATTTCTCACACACACCACAAAACAGTGACAGTGTTTTCCCGTGTTTTGCCAGTTACTCTTGTGACAATGAACCACAACGCTTTCATTTTATTTGTAGCTTTTTCCATGTAGTTGTCATTTGTTTTTTTTTTTACCTTCTCACAATGTTATTTAAGCTCAGTTTGTATCTTTTGAAATAAGCATTAAATTCTGGAGCTGTTTTGGTTTGCATGGTTATGTAATGGAAAACTCTTTTTGCTCAATAGAGCTTATATGACTGGAGTGATCTAACTACATGTTTTATTATTTTTCAAGGTTTTCCATTTTTCTGAGCGAAGCACATCTCAAAATCATACCGGAAGGTGCTAAAGAATTTATCAATTTTTTCATTCATGTTCCTACAGCTCTTTACTTCCTCCTATATCTCTTTAGTTGAATAATAAAGAAATATATGTTTTGCACACTGAAATTCCTGGCAGTAGTTATTCATGTTTTATTAGAATGTAGAGGTTAAGCTGTTTTTACTGATATTATTTGTGCAATGTGATCTCCAAAATCTGTGGTGAAACCTTTTGGGTATAATTTATAGTGCTCTAGTATAGTAAATATTTGGTCTACTCTCATGGGTAAAGTATTTGTTACACATGTTGCTGTTTCTATTGTATGTTTCTGGTTAAAAATCAGGAGAAGGTTCGGGATGTCAGTTTGATGTATAATTTACACAGAAAAATCAACATTAAAATCATCACAAATAGTCAAACATCTGATGTTTTTCTGATAACTGATAAAGGAAACATTCTAAATTTTGTAAATGTGTTCATCTAACTATCTTTGGTCCAGTACAAATAAGTTATAGCTATATTTTCATTTAATAGTTTAAGGCCTTGTATTTCCAGATTTCTTTCTTTGGGAATATCTTCTGGAAACTAATGGCAGAAATGTGATAACACTTTTGTATTATATTCTCTCTCTGCTTAGGTTAATATGGTTCAGAAATCTACTTTATGAAATATTTCATGCCCACAAAAACTAAAGTCCTCAGCCCTTCTGTCAAAAATCACCCACTGTTATTTCGTTATACTGACATATTCCATGTCATAAATTACTTTTGTTATATTCCATGGATCAAGCAGAGAGTGATATCTAGGATTTAGAAGGAAATCGATGATGATCATTTAATTTAAGTGATGTACAATGAAATGACTTAACTTTACAAACAAGCCAGTTTCAATCGTAAAAATTCTGAAACATATATTTAAATATCTCTTTGAAGACACTCTTCAATAGTGTAGAAAGCATTGCCCAAGAGAAAGATTTTTAATTCAGTCTTAAAAACCACTACATTATCTACATGACATTTAATGTTGTCTGATCGGTTGTTGAATACATGGAAGTAAGAATTTTCCATGGTTGAATAGATATGTACCTGTGTATTTAACTCCTTTCGGTACTAATGTTAACCCCTTGAAGTCTTTGGAAAGGTTGATTTTTACCCTAGCGTTCTGTCCACATTTTACACTTTTTTTTTGGAAAGAATAACTATTTTAAATGCAAAGGATATTACTGAACATATATAGTGCAAAGTGGTCATCGAAATGTCATGTTTACTGTTGAAAGGGAAGTTCGGTCTATGTCCTCTTCTCTGAAATGCTGAAAACATATAGTGCGCCATTTAGACGCACGCCAATTCTTCCTCCTCACGGCATTCTCCCACAGAGCTTTCCGACTTTCATTTTTAGGAATTCTAAAATCATACAACAGAAAAACACGCTATAGTACAAGTACCGATGCAGCACATGTTCATTCACAATGAAGTTGTAAAATCACACTTAACGAGACAACTTACGCATTAAATATTATTTCCTTCGATTTCGCATCACAATCAGAGCGATTCGTACATCCGAACACCACACAAGTCACCATAATAGCGCAAAATCCTTCCAAAAGCGAGCGACAAGCCTATGCACACAAGCTTACAGCAGCAATGTTTTGGTCGGATTGAGATGGCTACCCTCGGCTTCACATAGATTCGCAGCTGTGACGTCACGGCGTCTCCCTCTATTCTTACCTCCATGGAGCCTCCCCATCCTCCCTGGAGTGAGGAACACTCATGGAAGTAGAATAAGGGGAGATGGCGCTACAGACTTACGCTGTACGTTGTTTGGAAGCCAGTAGGTGAGGCCTGCCGCCATCTTGGATACCCCAAAACATT